>NC_030814.1:75871968-76174998 GCF_001704415.2 Capra hircus
AAAATAAAGCTAAAATATCTTGGTTATTAGTTTTGATTACAGAGCCAAACCAAACTCAAAAATAACTTTACTTACCAAGGAACTGTACAGTGTGTACCTATTGCTCTAAAAGTCGATTATCAAGACTCAAATAATAATAATAACTGCTCTGTATTTGTTTCAGGTTATTTTTATTTTCTTGTACATCATTTCTTTACCCTTTTTCCATTTATTTTACTCCTTTAAGAAGTACCTTTTTGAATTCTACACCTTTATGTTGAATGTCTAATTTCTTACCACTGCTCTCTTAGTCTTCTATCATTTTCCCTGAGAATTTTGAACTTTGCAAAAATGCTTGTAGTGCTTTTGTAACCTTTAAATATGATGGAAAGATGCTGGAAATGAGAAATATGGACATAAAGGGTTATTTATATCAACAGGATGTTCTTTATTTTTCATTTTTCATATTAAGATGTTAATAGCTGTCTATGTTAATAGTGAAATATATCATTAATACCAACAGGCAGCTCACCTAATAGATTTTCTGAAAAATTCTACCTAATTGTAATAGAGTGCACCCAAGACAACCGTTCATTGTTACACATGTGGAATTTGCATTTAAAGTCCATTCCTGTCTCATTGGGTGAGTTTTTTTTTTTTTCTTCTATTAGTAGACTTAGATTAACAAAGTATGTATAGATAGATTGGTGGATATTTTTTAAGCTATTTTTATTGACAGGATAATTGTAGTTTATTCTGTTAATTAAGGAAAAAACAATTTCTCAGTTTTATTGTCATAAAGAAACATAGGAATATGTTTACATTTTTATCTTTTATAAGGCAGTTTTGGATTATAAAATTTAGCAATTTTAATGTTTATAGGGGTTCCCTCCCAGTGTTTTGGTTCTTTTTTTATGTTTTATAGATGAAAAAGTAGATACAAAAATATCTGAAGCAGCTTGGCAGCCAGAAGAACATTATTCTTCTTCTCCAGAGAAGATCCTATCCCCCTTTTCACAAAAGTATCAGGCTTGCAGAGCAAATCTCCAGAGTACCAGCAAGTTGACTCTGTCTTCAGAAATGGTTTATAGCCAAGAGTTGCATTTGCCAGAAGGAATTGAGATAATAAGTGTTAAGCCATCAGCAGGTGTGTAAACTTTGTAAAAAGAGACTGATACATTTGGCAGTGCATGAAGGTTTACTGTGTATTTAAAAATAGGTGCAACTCCCATTTTTTAAATTCACACAGGAGCAGAAATGGAAAGAATACCTTTCAATATCCTAAATTAAAAATTTAAATTTCTCATTATGATTACTCTGGCATTTGTCAGCCAGAACTGTCTTAAATATTGATTTCCAAGACAAGTTTTTATTATCCTTTTGTAAAGACGAAGTGAAAGTTTCCAGGGCAGACTTAATAATGGAGTTGCACCTATTTGCCAACTGATAATATTGGTAATGGTGGCCAGGAGCTCTGTGCTGTGAAGGACTCTTAAGTGTGTAGTTCCTGATAAATATTTATCATCTTCATCCTTAGGGCAGTGGTCCTCAAAATGTGGTCCCCAGACCAGCAGCATCAGCAACTTGTTTGGGAAGTTGTAAGAAGTAAAAATTCTTGGGTCATACCCTAGTCTTACTGAATCATAAACTCTGGTGTGGGACCCAGCAGTCTTATTTTGACAAACCTTCCAGGTCATTCCAGTGTACAGAATTTCAAGGTATCAAGGGTATCATGAAAACCAAGACAAAAATCCGTCTTTTTAATCACCTAGTTCTTTCATTTTCGTAGTCACAGTGTGGATTTTTGGTCTTCTTTACTTATCACTTTTGACTAGTTACTTCGAATGCTCTTCAGTTTGCCATGTAATCAAGCACTTAATCTTTTGTAATTGGTGAAGTTAGCAGGAGTATTACAGTGTCATGGTAAATTTTTTTAAACATTCTGAGATTTTTTTTTTTTTTTTTGTATATTTTAGTAAAAGAGGAATCAGTGCAAGGAAAGTTAAAGTTTGAAAAAAAATGACTTTTGTATTGATGAAATTTTAAGAGCTGTTATCCTTAGCCATTGGAGAAGGCAATGGCAACCCACTCCAGTAATCTGGCCTGGAAAATCCCATGGATGGAGGAGCCTGGTAGGCTGCAGTCCGTGGGGTTGCTAGGAGTTGGACATGACTGAGCGACTTCACTTTCACTTTTCACTTTCATGCATTGGAGAAGGAAATGGCAACCCACTCCAGTGTTCTTGCCTGGAGAGTCCCAGGGATAGGGGAGCCTGGTGGGCTGCTGTCTGTGGGGTTGCACAGAGTCTGACAGGACTGAAGTGACTTAGCAGCAGCAGCAGCATCCTTAGCCAAAAAAGTATACTCTTCACTACTCAATTCTAAAAAATTTTTATAGCAAATGTAAGAGAAACTGAAGATGTTTCTAAAAATAATCTTTGGTGCAAGTTGAGTTTACAATAAAAAAGTCCTAGGGCAGGAGAAGAAATTTCTTTTGTTTGACAAAAGCAGTAGCATATGATAAAAGCTTTTTTTCCTAGTCTTAATTTTTTTAAAACTGAGACTTTTGGGAAGGGATGGCTTCCCTGGTAGCTCAGCGGTAAAGAATCCACCTGCAGTGCAGGAAGTGCAGGTTAGATCCCTGGGTTGGGAAGATCTCCTGGAGAAGGAAACAGCATTCCAGGATTCTTGCCTAGGAAATCCAATGGACAGAGGAGCCTGGTAGGCTACAATCCATGGGGTTGCAAGAGTCAGACACACTTAGCAGTGACTAAATAACCACTAAACTCTTTATTATCTGTTTAGCTCAGAGAAACTACTGAACAATGTTAATTGTGTCCTTTTATAGTACTGCTAAGTCCTTGAGGACTTAAAAAAAACTTACAATATGTTGAAATATGCTTTTAAAATATGATAGATGTTCCATGTAACATCTATATTGTGGTTAGTAATTTATATTTAATAGTTTAGGATAGGGCTTGACAAACTATGGGTCACCTACTTGTTTCATAAATAAGTTTGGAACATAGCCACACCTATTTGTTTACTTTTGTGTATGGCTACAATGGCAGAGTTGAGTAGTTACAACAGAGACTCTCTGGCTAGCAGAGCCTAATTATTACTCTTTGGCCCTTTAAGAAAAGTTTGCCAATGCCTGATTTACGAAATTGAGTATTTAATTACATTAAACCCAAGGAAACATATGTCCCATCTGAGAATGTTCTCAGCATCATTTCCTTGAAATACAGCTTCAATCATGGAAGGCCCTTTTAGTACTTAAATAATTGTAAGCCATTCACACAGCTATATTTAAAAATATTATAGAGAAGTAGCCGGTGAATATTGATGAATTTTTTAAATGTATTGATATCTTTAAAATTAGATTTATAATAATATATAATGCTAGCAAAGAGATGTGAACAGAATGCTGGATTGAAAACCAGGACTAGGATTTAGGTTTTCTAATTCTGCCTTAATCTGGCTATTTTGTTTAGGCGTAAGATACACATTTAGTCAGAGAGTCCTTAGCTGTAAATTATCTGAGTTCTTTTTTGGCTCAAGGTTTTGATAATAATGTCATTTTTATATACCATTTTGATGTCATTAAAAGCTGCTTACTGATCTTGTTGATCCTTAAGCTAAATATTGGCTGTCATGTTGTTAATGCTAGTTCATGCAAAAGACTAAAACCTTTAATACAAGAAGACAGACGTATTTACCAAATTTGACATTTTATTAATGGATTATTTTGACATCATTTGACATTTTGTTAATGGGTTATTTTTATTTTAGGACATCTGAGTTCTTCTTCCATATATCCCATATGCAGTGCACCATATTTATTGGCAACTTCATGCTCAGATGAGAAAGTAAGATTCTGGAGATGTAGAGTAATGGCTGGAGAATCTGCCACATCAAAGAATGGAGAAACAGATCTTACGTACATTTGGGAAGAATGGCCATTACTTATTGAAGATGGACTACAGAGCAATAGCAGTATAACTGTACCTGGTAGGCCTATAGAAGTCAGCTGTGCACACACAAATCGTTTAGCAGTAGCATATAAGCAGCCTATGTCTAATAGTAGATCTTCTCAGGACTTTGTGATGCATGTAAGTATTTTTGAATGTGAATCTACAGGAGGTTCATGTTGGGTCCTTGAGCAGACAATTCATTTAGATGAGTTAAATACAGTGTTGGATTCTGGCATTAGTATTGATAGCAATTTAGTGGCCTATAATAAACAAGAGATCTATTTATCTAGTAAAGAAAGTGTCACATCAAACACAAAGCATTTAGTTCACTTAGATTGGATGTCTAGAGAAGATGGTTCTCATATTCTGACTGTAGGAATTGGATCAAAACTTTTTATGTATGGACCCCTGTCTGGCAAAGTACAAGAACAGGCTGGTAAGGAAAGCCTGGCGTTTCCTCTCTGGGAAAGTACTAAAGTTGTGCCCCTTTCTCAGTTTGTACTGTTACGAAGTGTGGACTTGGTTTCTTCTGTAGAAGGCTCTCCACCTTTTCCTGTTTCTTTATCTTGGGTCCGAGATGGCATCCTGGTAGTAGGAATGGATTGTGAAATGCATGTGTATTCCCAGTGGCAGCCATCTTCTAAACAAGAGCCTGTTACAACAGATTCATATAATGGGAGCACTCCATCTATAACGAGTTTAATAAAACAGAGTAACTCCTCAAGTTCTGGATTACATCCTCCAAAGAAAGCTCTGACTCGATCCATGACTAGTCTTGCACAGAAGATCTGTGGGAAGAAAACTGCGTTTGATCCTTCTGTGGATATGGAAGATTCGGGTCTTTTTGAAGCAGCTCATGTTCTTTCCCCAACTCTACCTCAGTACCATCCTTTGCAACTTTTGGAACTCATGGATCTTGGCAAAGTTCGGAGAGCAAAGGCCATCTTGTCACATCTTGTCAAGTGCATTGCTGGGGAAGTCGTGGCTCTGAATGAAGCTGAATCTAATCATGAGCGCCGCCTTAGGTCTCTCACCATCAGTGCTAGTGGAAGTACTACTAGAGACCCCCAGGCATTCAACAAAAGTGAAAATACAGACTACACAGAAATCGATTCCGTCCCTCCACTTCCTTTATATGCCTTACTTGCAGCAGATGATGATAGCTATTACTCATCCTTAGAGAGATCTAGTAATCAGAGTACCTTAAATAACTCAAACCAGTTGTCAAAAGAAAATTATGATGAGCTTTTTCAGATGCCAGTTTTAGTGACTGATCGTCATGTGTTAGAGACAGATGAAGAAAATGCAGAGCCTGTAGTTATTGACCTTTCACAATACAGTCCAACTTACTTTGGTCCTGAGCATGCTCAGGTTCTTTCTGGCCACTTACTTCATTCTAGTTTACCAGGACTCAGCCGGATGGAGCAGATGTCTTTGATGGCTTTAGCAGATACAATTGCAACTACCAGCACTGATATTGGAGAAAGCAGAGACCGAAGCCAAGGTAAAACTAAGTTGGGTACAGGATTAGAGGAAAAACTGATGATACTATTTTTACTTATTTTTTCACAGAAAATAATCTTAAATAATTTTTGTAAAAATGATAGCCATAAAGGTTTGTTATGTCATCATTGTTGCCTTCACAATAGTTTTAACTTGAATATATGTTCTTTATCCCAGAAGTTACAGTACTCTGAGAAAGTGCACCGAGGTTCATTATGCCAGTTCATCTTTACCTGTCTACTTAATAACAAAAATCCAATCTGATCCATTACTTTTGAGTTTAGTGAAAGTTAACATTCTTAATAAATATCTTAGATACCCCCAAATAAAAAGTGTTTTATTTCTCACATCATGGCAGTTCACTATTAATTTGGGTTAACATTGAGGTTTTTAAAAATTACCATTAATGTATACTCCTTCCTAGAATAACAAACAAACCTACTAAAATTAGTTCTTTCCCTCACTCAACATTTTTTATTTTTAATTTCCTGAGTTATGAATAAAATTTATAAAATTCCCATCAGATTTCAAGTAAGATCTGAAATTAACAGCCTAGCCTTAAGTACCAGACATAGGTCAGTAGGATGCACCCTTTGGACTTTGCTTGAAAGGAGAATGTGGGGTAATTTTAAGAAAAAATAACAATAACAAAAATTACAACTTTAAGAAAAGTTGGTTGTGAATTACAATATTAAATATTACTAGTAGATATTATTTCTTGATCTGACTATATTACAACTGTTTGTTTTTCTTCATGTAAAAATCAGGTCCCACTACCATGTAGCCATTTCTTCTAGTGTTGACAGTTACTGGATGGGGCATATGACTTGGATCAATATGGAAAATATTGTACCAAGTACCACAGAGGTTAAACTTCTTTAAAATTCCTTCAGATTTTAATTTAAATATTCATGTCAGAGGAGATTATATTATTTAAAAAAATCAGAGATCCTGAGTCAATTTGTTCTCTTTATTAGTTTTTAAATTATTAAACTATACAGCTTTTCCTGTAATGTATAATTGTATAGAAAAAAAGAAAGATAATATTTAGATTGACAGCTTTTGTCAGTTTCACAATGTTTTACCCTGAGTTTGGTGCTGTGACATGCCCTGCTTGCCAGAATTATTACCACTTACTTGTGTTTTGCTCTTGAAATGGGTTTTTATAGGTAAAAATACTTTTTTTTCTGTTTTATAGGTGGAGAAACTCTTGATGAATGTGGCTTAAAATTTCTTCTGGCTGTTCGACTTCATACTTTTCTTACAACTTCTCTTCCAGCTTATCGAGCTCAACTGCTTCGCCAAGGTGATTTGGTAGTAATCTAGTAAAAGGAAGTAAGCCAAGTGGAAGAGAGGTTTAAGAACATTTAAGTTTTGTTTGCCTGGATATGATCATGACAAGTTTGATATATTCTGAATTTCCTTAATTTGTGTTAAAAACATTGGCTTTCACCTCATCTTCTTTGCTTTAAAATTCTGAAATTTATTTCGTGGATAGAGTTAGTGAAGAAATGGATTTTGGACAATTGAATATTACTTCAAGCATTATACATTATAGGCCAATTAGTATTATTTCATTCTCTTCCATTTATTTAAATATTCTTTATTCTCTTTGATTGACATCCGTCTAAATTCATTTTCCCCCCAAATTTGAGTATAACTTGAATAGAGAAATAATATATACTCAATTGTTTTACAAAGAAAGAGTACAGAACATAGAAAATAAAAATCTTTCCACTCCCAAAACTGCTATTAACATTAATATATATTTCAGATATTAGTTTAATAACATTTCAAATACTTTTATATTATTAGTCAGGACTCCAAAGTAACAGAAATACTTTACTTAAATCTAAGGTAACTTAAACAAAACAAGGTATTTATTGACTGAGTACCCCCAGGTTTAAGAAATAGAG
Source organism: Capra hircus (assembly GCF_001704415.2). NCBI lineage: Eukaryota > Metazoa > Chordata > Mammalia > Artiodactyla > Bovidae > Capra > Capra hircus. Next base: position 75,879,340 of record NC_030814.1, read on the forward strand.
CCAGCTTCTCAGATTGTTGGATCTAAAAGTTTAAACAGTGGTGTTGGAACTCTACAGCTTAACCTTTGTTCATTGGTCTCTGTCTCTTTTCTTTCTGCTTCCTCCTCCCTTTCATTTTGCATTTAGTCTTAGAAAAGAGAAGCTAAAATTCTAAGTCAGATATTTATTTATTTATGAAGAATTATTAATCTTGGTTGAGAGATACGAGGGAATCTAAAAATAATTTAGAACAACAGTCCATTCACAGTATAAATGTTTATTTCTTTTTTATTTACAGTTTCTTTATTGCCAAAGACTTGGGTCTTGTGGGCAATTCAGATTCCTTGTCATTGTATATTACATTAAAAATTTGAGTTCATATGTTTGTATAAGTCAAAGCCAAATCTTATAATTAATCACTTACTTCATTCATTAATGCTAAACGAAATGTAATTTGAAGAGACAAAATAGAAACTGAATGATTAACAACACCTGTGTGAGCCAGTAGATCAAGAGACTTGCTGATGTAAATAATACTTTATAAATATAAAAGTATCTTATTAATGTGGTGATATGGGGTAATAAAAGTTATTATGTGCTAGGTACTATCCCAAATGCTTCAACTATATTATTTCTTTTATTTATTTTTTTTTACAATTTTATTTTATATATATTTTTATTTTACTTTACAATACTGTATTGGTTTTGCCATACATCAACATGAATCTGCCATGGGTATACACGTGTTCCCAATCCTGAACCCCCCCCCACCTCCCTCCCCATACCATCTCTCTGGGTCATCCCAGTGCACCAGCCACAAGCATCCTGTATCCTGCATCGAACCTAGACTGGTGATTTGTTTCTTATATGATGTTGTACATGTTTCAATACCATCCTCCCAAATCATCCCACCCTCTCCCTCTCCCACAGAGTCCAAAAGACTGTTCTATACATCTGTGTCTCTTTTGCTGTCTCGCATACAGGGTTATCATTACCATCTTTCTAAATTCCATATAAATGTGTTAGTATACTGTATTGGTGTTTTTCTTTCTGGCTTACTTCACTCTGTATAATCGGCTCCAGTTTCATCCACCTTATTAGAACTGATTCAAATGTATTCTTTTTCATGGCTGAGTAATACTCCATTGTGTGTATGTACCACAGCTTTCTTATCCATTCATTTGCTGATGGACATCTAGGTTGCTTCAATGTCCTGGCTATTATAAACAGTGCTGTGATGAACACTGGGGTACATATGTCTCTTTCAATTCTGGTTTCCTTGGTGTGTATGCCCAGCAGTGGGATTGCTGGGTCATAAGGCAGTTCTATTTGCAATTTTTTTAAGGAATCTCCACACTGTTCTCCATAGTGGCTGTACTAGTTTGCATTCCCACCAACAGTGTAAGGGGGTTCCCTTTTCTCCACACCCTCTCCAGCATTTATTGCTTGTAGACTTTTGGATCGCAGCCATTCTGACTGGTGTAAAATGGTACCTCATTGTGGTTTTGATTTGCATTTCTCTGATAATGAGTGATGTTGAGCATCTTTTCATGTGTTTGTTAGCCATCTGTATGTCTTCTTTGGAGAAATGTCTATTTAGTTCTTTGGCCCATTTTTTGATTGGGTCGTTTATTTTTCTGGAATTGAGCTTCATGAGTTGCTTGTATATTTTTGAGATTAGTTGTTTGTCAGTTGCTTCATTTGCCATTATTTTCTCCCGTTCCAAAGGCTGTCTTTTCCCCTGGCTTATAGTTTCCTTTGTGGTGCAGAAGCTTTTAATTTTAATTAGATCCCATTTGTTTATTTTTGCTTTTATTTCCAGTATTCTGGGAGGTGGGTCATAGAGGATCCTGCTGTGATTTATGTTGGAGAGTGTTTTGCCTATGTTCTCCTCTAGGAGTTTTATAGTTTCTGGTCTTACATTTAGATCTTTAATCCATTTTGAGTTTATTTTTGTGTGCGGTGTTAGAAAGTGTTCTAGTTTCATTCTTTTACAAGTAGTTGACCAGTTTTCCCAGCATCACTTGTTAAAGAGATTGTCTTTAATCCATTGTATATTCTTGCCTCCTTTGTCGAAGATAAGGTGTCCATAGGTGTGTGGATTTATCTCTGGGCTTTCTGTTTTGTTCCATTGATCTATATTTCTGTCTTTGTGCCAGTACCATACTGTCTTGATGACTGTGGCTTTGTAGTAGAGCCTGAAGAGGCAGGTTGATTCCTCCAGTTCCCTTCTTCTTTTTCAAGATTGCTTTGGCTATTCGAGGTTTTTTGTATTTCCATACAAATTGTGAAATTATTTGTTCTAGCTCTATGAAAAATACTGCTGGTAGCTTGATAGGGATTGCGTTGAATCTGTAGATTGCTTTGGGTGTATACTCATTTTCACTATATTGATTCTTCAGATCCATGAACATGGTATATTTCTCCATCTATTAGTGTCCTCTTTGATTTCTTTCACCATTGTTTTATAGTTTTCTATATATAGGTCTTTAGTTTCTTTAGGTAGATATATTCCTAAGTATTTTATTCTTTTTGTTGCAATGGTGAATGGAATTGTTTCCGTAATTTCTTTTTCTACTTTCTCATTATTAGTGTATAGGAATGCAAGGGATTTCTGTGTGTTGATTTTATATCCTGCAACTTTGCTATATTCATTGATTAGCTCTAGTAATTTTCTGGTGGAGTCTTTAGGTTTTTCTATGTAGAGGATCATGTCTGCAAACTTTAATCCTCACAAGAATGTAATGAGGTAGGTGCCACAGTTATTCACGTCTTGTAAATAAGGAAATTGAGGAATCAAGAGACTAAGTAACTTACCCATAATTATATAGTTAGTTAGGATGGAGCTGGAATTTAATTTATGCATTTTTGACTCCAAAGTTTTTGCAGTCTTAAGTTCTCTTCACCATCTGTACTGTCTCTATGCTTTTTTAATTCCATGGAATTAAATCCACACAACACATATTGACGAAAGGAGACCAAACATACTAGAGAATAGAAAGACTCAGCACAGTGGCATATGTCCATAAGCATTTTTTATCTTTTTTTAAAAAAATATATTTTAATTATAGACACTATGTGCTCATTGTAGAAAATATTGATGTGATCAAGTTATTTGGAGGAGCAAGATAAAAAACCAACACATATTGCCTCCAACCTCAAACATTTAATAATTATAACTCTGTAAGTCTTACGTATAAACTTTTAGGCATTTCTGTTGCAAATATGAGCATTCGTTTCTGATCGTAATTATACAGTCATATTTCTTATAAACATTATTTCTGATATTTCTTCAGGACTCTCTACTAGTCATTTTGCCTGGGCATTTCATTCAGTAGCAGAAGAAGAACTACTGAACATGTTGCCAGCGATGCAGAAAGACGATCCTACATGGTCTGAACTTAGAGCTATGGGTGTGGGGTGGTGGGTCCGGAATACCCGCATCTTACGCAAGTGCATAGAAAAGGTGAGTGTTTTATTTTGGTGTAGAAATAATATGTATTGCATGTTTATTGAAATGGTATTCCATATTTACTCTCTTGGTACTCTTTAAGCAGTAAAATCCTTATAAGTAATCTTTATATTTCAGGATAGCATGTTAATATAATTTTTAAAAATTTGTATTCTAATTCTTAAATTACTAGTTGATATATTTATTTAGTAGTATACATCTGTCTTTTACAAATAGTATATATGCACATTTAGGAAAATAAAGCAGTACTCAAGAGCTTGTCATGGAAAGCTTAGTCCTATTTCCACCTCTTTGTGACCTTGATTACTTTTGTAATTATAAATAAATAAGTTTACATATACGTATGCATGTGTTCATTCACATATTTTTTTAATTTATTGAACATTTAAGTAGAGAATGTATGACAGTTTATATATAAAGGAAAGTATTTGTTTACTTAAAAACTATTTCTGTGAAATTTTGACCAATACTTTATTATTATTATTATTTTTGACCAATACTTTCTAATTACAGGTAGCCAAAGCAGCCTTTTATAAAAAGAATGATCCTTTAGATGCTGCCATTTTTTACCTAGCAATGAAAAAGAAAGCAGTGATTTGGGGATTATATAGGTAGGTGAGAAAACTGCTTCAAAATCAAAAACTTTGCATAAAGAGTATGAAGTAAAGATTTATTGTGCTTGTTAGTGTGGTTCATGTAGATTGTTAGTTATTTTTGTATTTAGCAGACTTCGTGTGAAAGAAGCCCAGGTGTCTACCAGAGCGAAAGAATGTTGATGAGGTCACATTCAGTTTTTTTTAGGTTTATCAGTCCAAAAAAACATCTTTTTGCTTATTTTAATAACGTCTTATGATGCTCTGTTAGGACAAAGAACTAAACTGGAAACTTCTATCTAGAACGGGGAAGAAGATGAATTGGTGGAGCTTTGAAAATGCATCTACCCTCTGCCCTGTCAGGAGGAGCTCTTGGACCAGACTTAACCTTCCAAACCACTCTTTTCCTAAGGGCCCTGACCCCATTCTTGAGCTGGGGTCATTTAGAATTTTTCTCATTCACTTGTCCTCAGCTAGGCTTGGTGAATGTGATGGCCATAAATAGTTCACTCTTCATTTGGGCTTCAGTCTAGGTGTATCCGTATGAACAGCAACCTTTGGTGAAAATCGTGATGTCAGTCAGTTTTTTCAGAGACTAGATTTTAGTCTCTTAAAGGTTCTACTTGAGGACAGATTCCTTGGTGATGATGATTTTTATCATCAAAGTCATCCTCAGGTGGGCAGTTGGGAGTATGTACAGGCAATTGATTAAATGGTAAAGTAACACAATTTAATATAAATTATATATTTTGTATAGATTTAAAAATGATTTCTCAAACTGCTGCTAATGCAGTTTTCTTTGTCATTTAAAAGAAGTTTTTTTCAGTAGTCTCTGAAATTTATGTGAAAAAGTAAATGTTTACCATAAATGTTCTTTTTGCTCAGAAAAGAAATGTGTACTAATTTATGAACTGGTAATTGTTTCTTTTGAGTTTTAACTTCTAAGTGGCTAACTTCATAAAGTTGGTTCTGATGTAGAAACTTTATGTTCCAAAATTTTCTTACTTTATTTTTCTTTGTAGATCCCAAAAAGACTCCAAGATGACACAGTTTTTTGGAAACAATTTTGAGGATGAGAGATGGCGTAAAGCAGCTTTAAAGAATGCTTTTTCTTTGTTAGGAAAACAACGATTTGAACATTCAGCAGCATTTTTTCTTTTAGCTGGTTGCCTCAGAGATGCAATTGAGGTATGAGTGATTTTAAAAAAAAAAATCATTGTCATCCTTTTAAGCTCTTTATGGTTTAAATTTTTTTTTTTTTAATTTCAACTTAAGTGTAATGGAACTAACACAAGGCTTAATGCATAAAGTAACTGGTAATACTTAAAAGTGACTTTAAAATTTTGTCATTTAGCTTGAATGATATTTATGCAGAATTAAAATTAACCAAGTTGTGTTGGTTGATATAGGGAGTTGATCTGCCTCCTAAGAATATTTATGAACAGGTTAAAAAAATAAAAAATTTGTCCTATCATTTTAAACGTGTGTGTGCACTGAGTTGCCAAGTCATGTGTGAATGTATGGACTGTAGCCCACCAGGCTCCTCTGTCCATGGGATTCTCCAGGCAAGAATACTGGAGTGGGTTGCTGTGCCCTTCTCCAGGATATCTTCCCCACCCAGGGATCAAGCCTCAGTCTCCTGCATTGCAGGCGGATTCTTTACTTCTGAGCTACTGGGGAAGCCTCATCACTTTAAATATATTTGGACCTATATTTGGCTCTGTATTAGTTGATGAACCTTCACAAATAACCTTATAAAAAGTTATAAATATTTAAAATATAACATTTCTATCTCAAATTGTCCTTTTGCTCAGAGTTTCATACAAATGATTCAGAACAGCTTTTTTGATTTGGAAACATTAGTCTACTGAGGTGGATGGGAAAGAGTGAAAACTCAAGGATAAAATAAAATATGTCATTTAAATTGATGTTATTAAGAATTATTCAGTATTTTTCTGTTAGACTAAGTCTTTTTGCAAATGTATACTTAGTACTACCTAAACCACCACCACCACCACTTAGTACTACCAGTTAAATTAACATAAGTGTTGTCAAGTGGATTTGCTGAAGTAAGCAGCATGTTTTACTTATTATCCTTGTTCACTAATTTCAGATATTATTAAAGCTTATGTTCATGTAGTTATTAATGAGTCAGTTTGAGTCTTTTACCTTAAAACAAAAGATACCCTTATTTATAAACAATATTTCTTCTTTTTGAAGGTATGTCTTGAGAAACTGAATGACATTCAGTTGGCTCTTGTAATAGCAAGACTCTATGAGTCTGAATTTGATACATCTGCAACATATAAATCTATTTTACGTAAAAAAATTTTGGGAATTGATTCTCCTGTCAGTGAACTCAACTTGTTGAATATAAATATGCATTACGATCCTTTCCTTCGAAGTATGGCATATTGGATTTTAGAAGATTATAGTAGTGCTCTGGAAACATTAATAAAGCAACCTATCACAAAGGATGATGGTAAGCTACACTTCTAAGATCTTACTTATTAAGAGTTTACCAGGTTCAGAACACACTGTTGGATGCTAAGGATAATGCAAAGCAAATTGAAGACATAAATGGTCCAAGACTTTATGGTTTAGTTGGGGACACAGAGTTATGTATACAGTTTATTACCCGCCTCTTGCCCTCCCAGAAAGTTAAATCCTTTGAAAGCCAAGGGCTTTGGATTTTCTGTTTTTATGAAATCAGTGTATTGAACATAGATGTTATCAACATTGAATATAAATGTTTTGAAGAAATTAGTGATATACAGTGAAAGAAAAGTGGTTGGATTTGGACTATAATTTTAATGTTGACTAGATAGGACTGAATTGGATATGGAATCTGAAGGAAATGAAAGTCAAGTTTAACTCCTGGGTTTTTAGTTTAAGCACTGGGTAAATGATAGTGGGAAGGATAGGAGCACATCTTAGGGAGTGTTGCTTTAGATAGAAAAGGCTTCTCAGATAAGGTAACCTTTGACATCAAATCCAATTGAAATGAGTGAGTAATCAGCAATGCAGATATCTGAGTAAAGAGTGATTTTTAGGCCAAGGGCACAGTAAATAAAAAGGCCTTGAGGCACGATTATGTACATGTAAGTGGAAATATAATGTAGACCTTTGGATATAGTGTTCTAGATTCACAGGTTGGAATTGGGACTAGAACTAGAGATGTGCAGGTTATCACGTAGAGGTAGTATTTAAAGCCATGGGGCTGTAGGTGTTCAACCAGGGAATGTAGATAAAGAAGTCAAGTACTGAACTCTTGGACACTCAGCATTTCAAAGCAGAGAAGGTGAGGAAGATCTAGCAAAGCAGACTGAGAAGTTGTATACAGGAAAGGAGGGGGAAAAGAACTATGTTTTAAAATACCTTAGATTATTACTTGAAGAGATGTGAAATCAGCAAACCTTTGTTTTCCTACTGTGTTAGAACACTTTCATTACAAATGTGTTCTTGTCTATTCAATGCTATGTATTAGTGTGGTCTTCTAAATTTTTCTCATAAGACCAGGTAGATACTGGTATCATGATAGAGAAAAGGGGCCACACACACAACTCTTGAAGAATTTTTCTTGGCTCATGAAATGAATTTTCTTTCAGATCAAGTCATGATGTCAGCCTGCAATCCTGCAGTTTTTAATTTCTACAATTACTTAAGAACACATCCTCTTTTGCTGAGACGTCATTTTGGATCATCTGATGCATTTTCCACACACATGAGTTTAACAGGAAAAAGTGGACTAGCAGGAACAATTAATTTAAGTGAAAGAAGATTATTTTTTACTACTGCCAGTGCTCATTTAAAAGCTGGCTGCCCTATGCTGGCTTTGGAGGTGTTATCAAAGATGCCAAAAGTCATCAAGAAAACAAAACCTTTTTGTAGAAAATCTAGCTTTTTGGATACTAGTAAAGACTGTTCTCCTTCTTCTCCATTAAAATTGGATGCAAGGGAAGATAAGTCTTCAGTGATTGATTGGTCACAATCTCTAATGAATGGTTTTGGATCTTCTTCAGAGGGTTCCTCAGAGAAGCAATCAAACTCCACTCTTTCTTTTGACTGGAGCCAACCAAGTATTGTATTTCAGGATGACTCTTTAGAATTAAAATGGGACAGTGATAACGATGAAGAAAATGAAGATGTCCCACTTTCAATGAAAGAACTAAAACCTTTAGAGGGAAAAATTGGGAAAAAAGTGGATGAAACAAGTTCTAATTACACAGAATCTCTCAGCGCATTAGATGAAAATGACATTTTAAATCCATCAGAAGATGTGATTGCAGTTCAGTTAAAATTTAGAGCTTGTTTAAAGATTCTCACAGTAGAACTTCGTACTTTATCTACTGGCTATGAAATAGATGGTGGAAAACTGCGATATCAGCTATACCACTGGCTTGAAAAAGAGGTGATAGCCCTTCAGAGAACTTGTGACTATTGTTCCGATCCTGAGGAAGTACAGTCTGCATTTGGCAAAAATGGAGATGCAATTGAACTAAATGAGGATGCTGAAGATTTGCTTCAGCAAACAAAAGTGAAACAACTGAGAGAAAATTTTCAGGAAAAAAGACAGTGGCTTTTGAAATATCAGTCTCTCTTGAGGATGTTTCTTAGTTACTGCATACTTCATGGATCCCATGGTGGGGGTCTTGCATCTGTGAGAATGGAATTGATTTTGCTTTTACAAGAATCTCAGCAGGTGTGTAACTTACATGATAACCAGTCAAAATAGTACTTTTATGAAAAACAGTTTTTGAGATTGCTTTTTTTTAGCTTTTAAATATTTAAATTGTTGATTGTCTTATTTATGGTTACTTTAAGGAATGCTACTTTTTTGTGGCACTTTATATTGTGAATTTCTAGAGGTGTGAATGTATTGAGGCTTCAGGACAGTTTCATGTCAGACCCTAAGGTCTGCTTAGTTCATATTAAATGGTCTTACATGAAGGCTTTGCGAGGTGATAATAAGAGAGTATTATCCCATCGTTATTCATTATAATCGGTGGAAGGTTGACCACCTCAGGTTCCTTCTAACTCTGTAAAAAGTTTCAGTTCTGCTTTTAATTTTGAATCATTCTGAAGTTTTTCAAAGAGACCCCTGACTTACTTAAGTAATGGATTATAACTATAAATAGTTGATTAATCTTTTTCCCTTTGTTTTTAGGAAACAGCAGAACCAATATTTCCTAGCCCTCTTTCAGAACAGACCTCAGTACCTCTCCTCTTTGCTCGTACAGCCAGTGCCAAAACAGTTGTTGCCAATCCATTGTTGCACCTTAGTAATCTAACACATGATATTCTACATGCCATAATTAACTTTGATTCACCACCCCATCCTGATATCCAGAGCAATAAAGTAAGTATGTTTGGTTTCAAACATTTAATTAACCTATATACTGTCATAAAGCTAAAGGTAAGTGTTAAGGCTTTTTATAAAAGATTTAAACATCATCCTGTGCTTAGTGATTGTTACGTAGCCAAGTTTGTATTGATTTTGATCAAAGAAAACTTGACTGTAGGTAAGGCTCATTTTACCTGTATTATTTACCCAAAGGGTACTTCATTTTTTAACTTTCATTTTATCTTATTTAACCATTTCATTTAGGTAAGAATAATAGTATGTATGTGTGCTTTTATGAGTAATTCTTTAGTGTACACTTAGCCAAAAAAAAAAAAAAGCTGGTTGTTTTTTAGAGACAGAAACAATATTGTGTTAAAGAACTAGTATGTGAGTATCTCTTTTTTTTCTTTCTCATAGTCTGTCATCTGATTTTGTCCTACCTCACAAGCTGTGATATCATTCTATTTCCATTTTCTTCTTGTTTAATGGTAGCCTCTCTTACAGTTTTACCCTCCTGGATAACCTAACGCTTATAAATTAATTTTGCCACTTTATATCTTGTACTGCCCAGTGGAATAAATGCCCACATTGCATATTATAGAATTAGAAATTTAATTTTCCTCAGATTATGCTAATTTTAAGCAAATTTCATTCCATATTTAACTTTAGTAATAAACACATCCCTGATGTATCAGCTTCTGCTGCTTAAAAACCACCCTGAAACATTAGTATTAATAGCTAAAAATAGCTATGCTTTATTTTGCTCAGGATTCTGTGGGTTGGCTCATCAGTTCTTTTAGTCTGGGCTGGCTGGATTGATGGCTGGATACCTCATTTATCTTTGGTCAGCAAGCATGTTGACTGGACTCTGGATGACCTAAGATGGCCTCATTTACTTTCTGGTGGTTGGTGGGCCATCTGCAAGACTGTCAGGAGATGTTAGGATGGCCGGAGACTCTGAGATGTGTCTCAGCCGCCAGTAGGCATGCTTAGAGTATTAGGCTGTGTTCTCTAAAGAAATAGAATCAAAAGGGGGTGGAGGGTGTGTTTGTAGAAAGAGGCTTATTTTAAGCAATTGACTCACTTCATTATGGAGGCTGAGAAGGCTCAAGATCTTCTGTCGGCATGCTGGAGAACCAGGAGAATAGATCATGTAGTTCCAGTCTGAGTCCAAAGGCCTGAGAGCCAGGGTAACTGACAGTCTAAGTTCCAGTCCAAATCAGCAAGCCTGAGATGCAAGAAGAGCTGTTGTTTCAATTCTTGTCTGAAAGTAGAAGACCACCAGTGTCCCAGCTCAGTGCAGCCAAGCAGAAGTTCCCTCATACTCAGCCTCTTTGTTCTGTTCAGGTATGTCAATTGATTGGGTAAGGCCCACTCACAGACTACCAATTCAAATGTTAATCTCATCCAAAATCACCCTAACAGACAAATGTAGAATAACATTTTTTTTTAATTTTACTTTATTTTATTTTACAATACTGTATTGTAAAATACATCATATTCATACATCAACATAAATCCACCACGGGTGTACATGAGTTCCCAATCTGAACCCCCCTCCCACCTCCCTCCGCATACCATCTCTCTGGGTCATCCCAGTGCACCAGCCCCAAGCATCCTGTATCCTGCATCGAACCTAGACTGGCGATTCGTTTCTTACATGGTATTATACATGTTTAACATTTGACCTAATGTCTGCACACCCCTTGGCTCAGGCAGATGGACACATAAAGTTAACCATTTCACCTGGGTTATTTCATATAGTGGTTTCAGGGGTTTAAAGAGCCAGAGTAGAATTTGCAAGGCTTTTAGAGAACTAGGTTCAGAAATAACACATCACTTTTGCTGTGTCCTCTTGCAAAAACCAAGTCACAAGTAAGCCCAAACTCATTAAGTGGAGAGACAGACTCTGCCTTTTGGTTAGAGTAGCTGGAAAATATTGTCATTTTTGCAGTCTCCCATTTGAGAAACCTATATGCAGGTCAGGAAGCAACAGTTAGAACTGGACATGGAACAACAGACTGGTTCCAAATAGGCAAAGGAGTACGTCAAGGCTATATATTGTCACCCTGCTTATTATATGCAGAGTACATCATGAGAAACCCTGGGCTGGAAGCACAAGCTGGAATCAAGATTTCTGGGTGAAATATCAATAACTTCAGATATGCAGATGACACCACCCTTATGGCAGAAAGTGAAGAGGAGCTAAAAAGCCTCTTGAAGAAAGTGAAAGAAGAGAGTGAAAAAGTTGGCTTAGAGTTCAACATTCAGAAAATGAAGATCATGGCATCTGGTCCCATCACTTCATGGGAAATAGATGGGGAAACAGTGGAAACAGTGTCAGACTTTATTTTCTGGGGCTCCAAAATCACAGCAGATGGTGGTTGCAGCCATGAAATTAAAAGATGCTTACTCCTTGGAAGGAAAGTTATGACCAACCTAGATAGCGTATTAAAAAGCAGAGACATTACATTGCTAACAAAGGTCCATCAAGTCAAGGCTATGGTTTTTCCTGTGGTCATGTATGGATGTGAGAGTTGGACTGTGAAGAAAGCTGAGCACTGAAGAATTGATGCTTTTGAACTGTGGTGTTGGAGAAGACTCTTGAGAGTCCCTTGGACTGCAAGGAGATCCATCCAGTCCATTCTGAAGGAGATCAGCCCTGGGTGTTCTTTGGAAGGAATGATGCTGAAGCTGGAGCTCCAGTACTTTGGCCACCTCATGTGAAGAGTTGACTCATTGGAAAAGACTGATGCTGGGAGGGATTGGGAGCAGGAGGAAAAGGGGATGACAGAGGATGAGATGGCTGGATGGCATCGCCAACTCGATGGACGTGAGTCTGAGTAAACTCCAGGAGTTGGTGATGGACAGGGAGGCCTGGCGTGCTGTGATTCATGGGGTTCAAAGAAAAAATAAATAAATAAAAAAAAATTAAAAAAAAAAAATAAATAAAGCTAAAAAAAAAATAAAATAAAATTCTTCTTGTAACCACAAAAAAAAAAAAAAAAAAAAAAAGAATTCTGAAAGGCTCCCCACACACTCCTTCCTCTTCTAATGGGTCACCTACTGGTCTGCTCTCAAGCTCATCTTCCCCTTTTCTTTGCAAACCATTTCCCAGATTTCCTTGACCTTGTTTTATGACTGGTTTAAACAATGAGAAGTATTGGCAGCGACAGGAGGGGAGAAGAAAATGCCTAAGTATCCCTATTTCCCCCATCCACACACAGTTCCCCTCTGATTCAGGAGAACTCTCAGTTTCCACCTTTGTTAAAGGGTGGGGTGAGGGGGTCTTCTCCACATTCCAGCTCCTACCAGGAAGCATCTTCCTGCCAGAAAGCATCCTATGCATGTCTGTTTACCAGCAGGTAGCTCTGGCTCTTGGCCTGTAGTAATGCTATCTCCTCTCCAGCTTTTCCACTTCTAGCTCTAGCAGAGGCTTCCTTTTATAACTAATTCCTACACTGCTTTACACATTGTGAAGAAGGCCTTATTTTCATTTTTTTCTAATGAATGTCATGGAATGAACAACATTTTCCAGATTGAATCACAACGAATAAAATTCACTTTACTTTGGCCTCAGGAAAAAAAAAAAAAAAAAAAAAACAAAGAGTCGGACACGACTGAGTGGTGAACTGAGCTGAACTGAGCTCATATGTGGTCTTTGCTGTCTTTGTTTATTTGATGCTCTCCTTGGCTTTAATTCATGTCACATGTCTATTGATAATTGAAGGAAAAATAGCAGTTAGATTTTAGTCTGCACAAGAGAGTATCATACTTGATAATTAGATCAGGAACCTGGTTTTTTGAATAGTCTACTTTCTTACCTAGATTAAGCTTCTCCTTCATCCTCAGATCTATTTCTGTTAGTTCTCTTTGTCATGCCATGTTTAGAGCTCTGTCTTCCTTAATACAAACGTTTTCCTTCAGTTGCTGTCTTTCATACCTTTCCCTTTCTCAAAATTTTCACTCTCTTCAAATTGTTTTCTGTAGTAACTTGAATAGTTCTTAAGTGAACTGTCATTATCAGACAGGGCTTTACGTTTTGGTTGAAGAGGGAACAGGTTGAGTCTTGGAGGGCTTGCTTTTAATGAATGGCTCATTGCTCTGCTGAATAGCTAGCATCTGTTCTCATTTGCCCTTAAAATAGAAATTAGGTAGCAGTTGTGTATTTTATAATTACTGCCAGAGGCTTCAGGTTTTATTTGTGTCTGTGTGTGTATTTGTAGTGAGATGTCTCCAGACAGAAATGAGTATTAAGGAAAAAGAGGAAATATTTATTAGGGCAGAATAGTTTTTTCATCTTTTTAAAAAATGCTAATTATATTAGGCCTTGAAAAAGGTTCGGTTTTTAAAAGTTATAAATTAACTTTGTGGGTTTTTTTTTTCCCGCAGGTATATGTAATGCATACTTTAGCAGCCTCACTTTCTGCTTGTATCTATCAGTGCCTTTGTGGTGGTCATAATTACAGGTAAATATCTTCTTGTGAAATTTAAGAATGTTTGTAGTAACTGCTGAAGTTTGCTCTTGCTTTAGGAATATGTATACAGCATACAAGGTATGCTCTTGCTTTAGGAATATGTATACAGCAGTCCACTTTAGCTAATGCAAAAAGCATATGGAGAAATGTTGAGTCATTTTTTTTTCGTCTTTCAAGTTTTAGCATTTGTCTTTATGGCAAATGCATCTCAAGTTAAACTCTTTACAATTAACATTTAACTGCCTTTTATTGATCACTACCTAATGCTATACATTGTGATATCACTGGAATAAGATCTCCTTCCTTAAAGTCATGCTAGTTAGAGACAAACATATAAACTTATAAGTGATATGTAGTATAACATCATACTTAAATGATTTGTCCTCTATCATCAATCACGATAGACATGATAAACAGTAAAAGGCTCAGGGAACACAGAGGAGGGGGTGACTGGCTTGGAACTGAGAAAAATTTTACACTCTCCTTGATGTTTATGATTTTCTTCTTTATGTCCTAAGGTTTCACGGTAATTTTTCTAGGCTTTTGAAACATATTGTTGCACACTGTGGGGTTATATCTTTCTTTGCAGTTCTCTTATTCTATTTCTTCAAGTATTTTATCTTCTCTCTTCTCTTTCCTTTTATGAGACAGATATTAGAATTTGTGGATCTCTTTTTTCTTTTAGGTTTCCTCTTAAATGATCTATTTATTTCTTTTATTTTTGCTTTATTTCATAAGAAATCCTAGCTTCATTTTCCAGACACTAATTCATTCTTCCATGTTTTTCATTAAACTTCTGCTACTGGTGGGTATACCAGATATAGCCTACCCTGACGTAGGGCAGACTAGTCATTAAATATCAAATTGAACCTAAACTGACTTTGTTTTCAACTTTGTTATTGATATATATAAATTATATACCTTTGTGATATATAAGCTTCCTATTTGTGGTCAATAATAGTTTTCTCATTTGTATGTATTTTATGACTTTCAGTAAGTATATTTAAAAACTATCATATCTGTTTTAATTTAGAAAATTTAAAGGACACTTTGTTTTATTATAGTACTAGAGTATACAGTATAGTACTTAGATGTAAAACAGTATAACTAATACTCAAAAGCTTGTATTTAAATTACTCTAAATGTTAGATCTCAAACATAGAAATGTTAAATGTGAAATTCATTTTAGGTCATTCTTTGTTATTATTGTTTCATTGCAATTGGAGGTCACTATAGATAGTTACTATTTAAATTTTTTTTCTCTCAGTTCATTTCAAACAAATCAGTTTACTGGAATGGTGTATCAGACAGTACTGCTTCCCCATCGACATTCCTTAAAAACAGGAAGCTTAGATGAAGCCATAACTCCCAATACATCACCAGCTCAATGGCCAGGTATAAAAAGTTATATATATATGTATATATATATATATATACACACAAGTTTTTTCTTAGCTTTATTGAACTTAATCAGATGAGGAAAAAGTAGGTCTGGTTTGGTTTTGCTGTGTGATAATCATTGTTAAGTATTGTTAGAATTGATTCCAATTCATTATTCATCATTTACTACAAATTATCCAGTTATATAACATTAGTTTTTCCGTTATCATAGTACTAAAATAACTCAAATGTTTTGTCATATCATGTTTTATACTTTTGCTTTTGTTGTAATAGAAAAACATTGTTATTTCTAATGTCTGTGTAAATTAAACAGATAGCTCAACACTTACGCATTAACTGCAGTAACCTCTAGTGGTCCATGAAACTGTGGAAGAAAATATTTTTATTCTGATGCTATAACATTTTTTCAAAAATTAGGAATTGTAGTTAATTTTTTATTTATTAAATTTATTGTCAGTGGTAGCTAATGGTAGCTATATTTGTTCTTTCTCCTAGGAATAACTTCTCTAGTTCAACTTTTGAATTCTTCTGGGGAGGAAGCCCAGTCAGGACTTACGATCTTGCTTTGTGAGATTCTCACAGCAGTGTATCTTAGTCTGTTCATCCATGGCTTGGCAACACATTCTAGTAACGAATTATTTCGGATTGTGGCCCACCCTCTAAATGAAAAAATGTGGTCTGCTGTATTTGGTGGAGGTGCGCGTGTTCCCAGCAAAGAACAAGCACACTCAAAAGCTTTACCTGGTTAGTTTTTAATCTGTTTTACTTTATTTTTGAAGGCTACCACTTTATTTATCTGAATGATAACTTTGTTAAATGTAATTACATTTTAATTTATTCACAGGAAAGTATGTTACAGACCATTTTCTTAGAGCATGAATAAATAGTTATATGGAAAACATACAGTATGACGTTTCTGGTATAATTATTAAACTTTAAGATACTGGTACACCAGTGATTAGAACTATCTAATGTAATTTAAAATCTTTTACTATTGAAATTTTCATTTGTTTCGAAAAATACTGTAACATTGGTTTTTGTTCTATCCCAAATACAGATTCTCTCTTCTTTTTTTGGCAGGAAGGTACTTTGCTATGCCTAGCCCCCACCAGGTAGTGGTATTCTCCATGGAGTGTGTGGGCTTTTCCAAAGCTCTTTCAACCATCAGTTCTCATAGCCCTCCCAGTCTTGCAGGCAAGATACTAGCTTTAGAAATAGGCTTTTACAGTTCAGCTTGCTTTGTGTTGTTTTGGAAGGGTTGGGATACAGTGGGCCGATTTTATTTTGTTTGGCACTTAGAAAATTGAAAATGTTCCATTAATCAAGTCATATTTTTGATTTAAAACAATGATTAGCATTTTAGAAAACCATCCCTGCTTCTTTTATTCTGCTCTAGTTCTTCATTTCGATGTTTTCTATTCCTTATACTTTAATGTATTTTTAAATGGGTAAAAATAAAGAAATGTCAGTGCTAATCGTGGTAAATCAGACTATGGCTTGAAGTGACTGGAAAAACATTTCAAATAAGGCTGCTTTATGTTTGCGTATCATGATTCTGGCCATTAGAGATTTTGGATTTCTAAGTGTTCATAATACCATGTAAAGTAAATATTTTAAACAATTCTATTATCTTTTCTAAACTTGGTGGTGTTAAAACTATATATATTTATTTAAAGATTGAAAGCTTTTTGACCTGAAACAATCATGATGTTTTCTGCCTTTGTTTTCTTTTTTGTGATTTATTAGCCCATATGTGATAATTTTGGCTTTCAAATTTTAAATGATATTTTAATTTCTATAATGTTTCCTTTGAAATTTTTAAAGAGTAATTTCCAGTGCTTAATTTTTTATATGGATGAAAATAGAAAAGACTAACATGAAATTCACATTGGAATATATACTTGACTTCAGATATTTAAATTCTTTTAAAGAACTTTCAAAGTCTAAGGGAGTACAGTTTATAGGCTTACTGAAAGTGAAAACTGTGATCTTGTTAATGTAAAATGTTAAAAAGGGTATAAATTCTTGAAATAGAATGTCCACACACTTATGAAAAATTAAAAATACATTCTTACTAACCAGTCAGCAAGTCTCAATTTTAACAATTCTAGAACATTTCTGAGCACAGATACATAAACAGCTTTACTTGAAGTCCAGGTTGTTCTTTGTTTAACCACTCAGATTTAGCTGTTTTTAGTTGCAAATACCATGTAATAAACTCTAATCTCACCACTTATCAAATCCTAAATAATCAAAGTGAAAAAAATTATCTGTATCTGTATATTTAACCTCTTGGATTGGGACATGGTGTCCAAATAATACAGGATACTTAAAACATGGTTTACTCAGTGGTGAGGCTGGGTATAGCCGCATATAAATTTTGTGTTGCTCATCTGTCAATAACAACCCAGAAGCTATTCTGAATACAATCCGTCATGGATATAACTGAAACAGCATTTACAGAAAACATGCATGATATGATTAATCAGTGTGCTAACTAGAAGAAAGAGTACACTCATTTAATGATGAAGCCAAGGCATGCTGTTTCTAAAGCTGATTTAGTTTGTAAAGGAGCTAGTAGAAAAAAATAGAAAAACAGAAAAAAGGGAAGAAGTGAAGATAGTAAATAGCAAAGGCAGTAGTAGTAATTAGAAGTAGCAGTCCCTGTGAGGCAGATAAACTGACAGTTGGAGAGACAAAATCTGAGAACAGAAAATTGGCAAAGGGACAAGTGGCAGTGACTTTCAGTGTAAGGCAAAGTTCTGAAATCTCAGTTTTTGTAGGCATTATTATGTTGTTCTGAAAGCACACCAACTAAAGCAGCACAGCAGCTTGATAAATTTTCAGTTGTAAGTAAGTAGCCTTGCGTGTTTCAGTTACTATTAAATGTAATCATGATGTCCCAGGAGTGTAGTTGCATTAGATAATATTCAGTATACATTGTTGACCAAGGAAATAAAAAGATGTGTTAAAAAAGTTGATCTGAATTCAGTGAAAAATAATGTATATATTTATTTTTTTAGTGTTTAAGTATAGCAAAATGAAAACGGATAAGTCTAGAACATTTCATTTTCCTGACAACCTATTCAGCTATTCAATATCAATGTATTGTATATTGAAGATGAAATACTTTCCTTATAACTCCTGAAAATCTTTTAAAAAGTTTTTTCATCACTTAGTACTGTGAAGTTTTTAAAAGTCACTGTTTTCCTTGTTCTGGTATAAATTCTGATTCTAGAATACTTTATAAAAATGGTCTTATGAACTAAATTATTTTTCTCTCTACAAGTCTATTATATAGTTAATGTACTGTTAATGATATAAAATTTAAATATGACTTAAGCTTTGTAATATGAGAAAATGGTAGATGATTTTTATTAGACTAGCTTGGCAGGTCACAATTCTTAACAAAAATGTTATTGTACATAAATCAGTATTTTTCATCAAACTTAATTTACTTTGTGATTTCCGCATATGTTAATATGGGATTTGCTTTTCTCTAATTAATTAAAACTAGTCTGAGTGTATGTTCATGGAGTTATTTTGTTATTATGGTAAACTTTTAAAGTAGATAGTTGAGCAGTAGCAATTTTTGAAAAATTACTTTTTTTTCTGTTAACAGTTAGAAATCCATACTTTTGCTTTTTATTGCATTTATAAAGCAAAGCAAAATATTTTAAGAATTTTTGTTATGTTTCATAGTACTTGCAGATGAAAGAATTATTAATTCCCATGCATAACTTAGTTTTTGTTAACCCACTTTCTAGCTTCTTGATGCCCCTTGTAATTCACAAGGTCTCTTATATCCAAATTTCTTTTCATTTCTCCCTAATGCTGATTTGTCTTTTATTACTATTAAAGTAGCCGTTTACTACCTTAATAATGGAGCAGTACAGTCAGTTTGTATCCACAGAGTGGCATGCACATGGCTTGATATTTTATTATTAGCTTTTTTCAAAAACAAATGGTGAAGCACCCAACAGCAGTATATATAGTCTCTATTGCAGTGCCCCTGAGCTTCAAGACTACTTGAATCCAACATGATTTAAGCCATAAAGTTGTCTTAGGTCTTGCTGCAGTTTGAGGGAAAAGTGGGTGCATCTACTCTAATGACAAGCTTCAAGTCATTTCTTGTTTCCTAGGAGATACCACTAAGTCTTTTTACTTGTAGCATTTCATTCAGTACTGTGAACCTGTTTGCCATTTCCCCCCTGTTCTCCTTGTTCATCAGAAGTGTTTGATAAGTTTTTTCCTTCTGAAGTTGAATCTGTAATTATAAACATTTCCCCATAGTGTAGTTAATTTCATTTTCATGTCATGTGCCTGGGTTCACACACTATACTTTGAAATGTTTTTCTCCCTTTTAAAAAACTGAAAACAGAACAAAACTTTCCTTTAAAAACTCTACTTATTTTTATGACATAGCAAACTTGGTAAAACTATGAATTTAGCCTTGGTTTTATTTTTCCCTAAACATCTATGTTCACATCATATCCCTTCTTATAATCTAAAAACAAAATAAGCAGAAGAGTAATATTGGAGTCAAATGACATTTACCTTGGAACACAGCATTAATTTTTGACAGATTAAAAATACCTTGAAATTCTAAATTTTTTACTCAGAATTTGGTAAAACCATTAAGTTTTAGAATGTATATAAATGTATGCAACAGATATATTAGAAACATGTTTGTTGATTATCAGTTGTTTATAAGATCAGAGAAAAAATTACACATTGATATGATGGTTCTTTTTAAAGTCATTTGAAAGATTATGTAATAATCATACCACTTTTTAGCAGTCTCTTAGTATACTAATTTTATGTGCATTATTTTATTTTTTTCTGAAACAACTAAATTATTCTATTAGAGTCAGCTTGGCTGTAACGATATAATGCATGAGCATGCTATTTATGCAAGCTGAGTAGCTTCAAGTAATAAAGCAAAATTGTATTACAGCACAAATACTTGTATTCCTTGGAAGGTAAGTAACTTCTGGCTGAAATCGTTGAAGAAGAGTATTGGTTTGCCTTAATATGGAGTTCTTTACCTATCTATTGGATCATGCCTATGTCCAGGAGATAGGCATTTTCTACTGGTGATTTGCATCTTGTGACTTAGTCTTGATTAAAGATTTGTAGAACTTGTTTTTCTTTGCTTATGCCCTTAATATTCTAAGGTAAAATAATAAGGGAATATTAACTCTAAAGTGTTTAGAAGTTAAAACAATAAAAACTGCATTTTCTTCCTCTTCTTTGTATTCCATTGACTAGAAAATTCTATCTCTAATCATTTCTAAAAGTCTGAATCAGTTTAGTAAGTAGTGGTGGTGTTTGAACTTTTTAATATTTTCAATGAAAAATTAGTAGTAGTTTTTTAGGGGATAAAAGGCCAAGTGATTGCTGAATAATCTTAAAATCATTGTCTTTAATTAATATTGACATCTCATGATACTGTTTTCCCTGCCCCGACCCATGAAATTCTTAAAAAAAAAAAAAAAAGATACAGATACTTTTCTGTCATAGTCTTAGCTAAATTATGGACTCACTTATAGGAAGATATTACATCCTCTTCTGTATACAATTTTCATATGCAATAAATAAATGAACATTCAGAGAGTAAGGGTCAAGATGAGATAAAAACAAAGATGGCTATACAAGATGATTTTTGTCTCACTTCCTCCAGTTACCTTACTATCATAGTAATCTCAGTTTTGTGTATGTACTTATTTGTAGTTAACCTTAAGTCTTATGTAAAAATAGATGAAATCAGTACAATGAAAATTGTGCTTATTTTAGTAATACTTTGTTTTGTTCTTAGTTTCTTCACTAGTGGAAGAAGGAGAGAAACAGAACAAACGTTTTAGGCCATCAAAAATGTCTTGCAGAGAATCTGCCTCAGTGACCTCTTCCTCACCACCAATAAGCCAGGAGACACTGATAGTTAAAGAGAAGTTCATTCCACCTGAGCTCAGTATCTGGGACTATTTCATTGCCAAGGTAATACAATTGTTATCCAAATGATGATTTGTATTGTTAAACTGAAATGAAAATGTTTAAGTGTAATTGTTGGTGTTTCCAAATATTTTCCCACACAGGTGTAGAAAATGTTCATTTTATCAGGATAAATTATCACAGAATATATCCTAAAATATTTTGGGCATATTTCAACTATTTTTTAAGACAATTCTTGTATAAATTAAGATTTTTACATTTTAAACAATGCAACATTCTTAGGAAGATGAAAAGATAAATTGGCTGCCACATTAATGGTAATGTGTGTGTGTATGTTAGTTGCTCAGGCTTGTCTGACTCTTTTGCAACCCCATAGACTGTAGCCAACTAGGTTCCTCTGTCCATGGGACTCTCCAAGTAAGAATACTGGAGTGGTTTACCTTTCCCTTCTCCAAATGGTAATGTACTTGGTAGTGATTAAGGAATCAAGACTGCCAGAAGTCAAAGTGCCATCCAAACTCTAATTCCTTTTCTGTACTGTAGTCCTACATTGTCCTGATGTACTCAGATTTCAGTTTTTAGTTAAATAACATCAATCCCTCAACAATATTGTTCAAGTTTAAAGTTACCACAGTTTATTCAATATGAGTAATTGCATAAAGTACACACTTTCCTGTTAGCTCTTAGTCCACAAATCACTATATAAACAATAGATGCAACTCTTGATCAGTGACCAATCACAACAGTGCTTTCAAAGTCTGTTAGTGATTGGTCATTTAGTACCTTTTATTCAGTATTCATTTCATACACAGAAAAACATGTAGTTAGTTGTCTTGCCTCCCTACCTCCCATAATAAATGCAAGTGACATTTTCAAAACTGGCTAATCAGAACAGGAAATTAGCTGACAAAGTCAAGTGCAACTGGAAACGAAAAGTGAGTACTGGAAATAAAATTCAAATCAAATATAAATAAAGTTTTAGAAAAAATAGCTAACTCTTGGATTTAACATTGCTGTCATTTGAGAGACTTTAGATATTCACCCAAGGAAAATTAGTGAGGACCAGCTTATCAACATAAATGAGGAAAGTTTGACAAAGGATGGAGATGACCTAGAGATACTGAAATTGGAAAAAAGAAACCAAAAAACTTTCACATTAAAAGAACTCTGGGTAATATTTCACAACATAGAAAGTACAATAAAAAGTTGGATATTGATACAAAGTTAGAAAGGAATTGACAATTTGCTAACAATTAGAAAAGATACTTGCTTTGTATTCTGGGTTTTATAAAATTAGAAGGCCAGCACTATTGAAAGTTTTCTTGATAAATTTTTTACAAAGAAATAAAACACTTTATAAATTCTCACTGATTCTAATTTGCAGTTCGGTTCAGTTGTTCAGTCGTGTCCAACTCTTTGCGACCCTATGAACCCCAACACGCCAGGCCTCCCTGTCCATCACCAACTCCCGGAGTTTACCCAAACTCATGTCCTTCGAGTCAGTGATGCCATCCAGCCATCTCATACTCTGTCATCCCCTTCCCTCCTGCCCCCAGTCCCTCCCAGCATCAGGGTCTTTTCCAATGAGTCAACTCGACACATGAGGTGGCCAAGTATTGGAGTTTCAGCTTCAGTATCAGTCCTTCCAAAGAGCACCCAGGACTGATCTTGTTTAGGATGGACTGGTTGGACCTCCTTGCAGTCCAAGGGACTCTCAAGAGTCTTCTCCAACACCACAGTTCAAAAGCATCAATTCTTCAGCACTCAGCTTACTTCACAGTCCAACTCACATCCATACATGACCACTGGAAAAACCAGTATACTAAATATTATTTTTACTGTTTTCTTTTTCCTATACATTTATAGTTGACTGTAAGGGTTTTTTAGTATTTTGATGAATTTGTTAATAGTCACAGAACACTTGTAGTTTTTTCATTGATTGTTAAGATTTGCTTTACATGGTTTCAACTTGCATCTGTAGTTTTACATTCTTGTCCTACCATGCCTAGCAAGAGCTTCTAGTATATATCCTCTTCTTCTTCTGTGGACAGCCAAATTCTTCACATTCTGAACTTCTAGATTTTTTCCTTAAATTGACTCCTCACTATTTCCTAATGACACCAATCCCTGAGTCCTGTTAGGCAGTAGATTTTGTTTTTCTCATATCCAACATGCTTCAGGATAAAGAAGTGCATTTATATCACCTTGTTTCACACTGCCTTTTGCAGTCATTGATTCATTCAGCAAATGTTTATTATATGCTTTATTTATATTGGAGTATATTTCATCTTCATTTTTGAAGCATAGTTCCTTTTGCTGGCTATATGATTCTTGATTATAAAGGCCTTCTTTAGTTGTCTTGTTGCTGGATTTGGTTAAATTTCTGGCTGGTCTGCCTTTGTTCCACTGTGTAACACAGGCTAGTTGAGATGTGAAAGTATTAGTCCACTCAGTCCCATCCAACTCTTTGTAACCCCATGGACTATAACCCAGCAGGCTCCTCTATCCACGGAATTCTGCAGACGAGAATAACAGATGCAACTGGAGTGGGTTGCCATTCTCTTCTCCAAGGGATCTTCCCCACCCAGGGATCAAACCCAGGTCTCCTTCATTACAGGCAGATCCTTTCCTGTCTGAGATGTTGGCCTTCCCTAATTGTTTGCTGCTGAAGACTCTTGTTTATGATAATGCTGCTGGGCATGGAGTTATTTTTTTTTTAATTTATTGAAGTATAGTTGATTCACAGTGTTGTGTTAATTCCTGTTTTATAGCAAGGTTATCCAGTTATATTACATTCTTCTTCATGTTTTTCATTACGGTTCATCACAGAATATTAAATATATCGATAGTTCCCTGTGCTATATAGTAGAACTTTATTGTTTACCCATTCTCTATATAATAGTTTCCATCCACTAATCCTAAAGTCCCATTCCCCACCCCAAGTCTATTTTCTGTGTCTGTGAGTCTGTTTGTGTTTCACAGATAAGTTCATATATGTCATATTTTAGATTTCATCCATGAGTAATATCATATGGTATCTGTCTTTCTGTCTTTGTCTATCTCTTTTTGACTTCACTTCTTATGATAATCTCTAGGTCCATCTTCAGCATTATTTCATTCTTTTTTATGAGTGAGAATTCCATGCTATATATACACACACATGCACAGCACATCATTCTTTCTTTCATCTATTGATAGACACTACTTAGATTGTTTCCATGTCCTGGCTATTGTAAACGGTGCTGCAGTGAACATTGGGGTACATGTATCCTTCCAAATCGTGCTTGTCTCTGGTTTTCAGTTCAGTTCAGATCAGTCACTCAGTCGTGTCTGACTCTTTGAGACCCCATGAATCACAGCACGCCAGGCCTCCCTGTCCATCACCATCTCCCAGAGTTCACTCAGACCATCGAGTCCGTGATGCCATCCAGCCATCTCATCCTCGGTCGTCCCCTTCGCCTCCTGCCCCCAATCCCTCCCAGCATCAGAATAAGTCAACTCTTTGCATGAGTTGTCCAAAGTACTGGAGCTTCAGCTTTAGCATCATTCCTTCCAAAGAAATCCCAGGGTTGATCTCCTTCAGAATGGACTGGTTGGATCTCCTTGCAGTCCAAGGGACTCTCAAGAGTCTTCTCCAACACCACAGTTCAAAAGCATCAATTCTTCGGTGCTCAGCCTTCTTCACAGTCCAACTCTCACATCCATACATGACCACAGGAAAAACCATAGCCTTGACTAGACGGACCTTAGTCGGCAAAGTAATGTCTCTGCTTTTGAATATGCTATCTAGGTTGGTCATAACTTTTCTTCCAAGGATTAAGCGTCTTTTAATTTCATGGCTGCAGTCACCATCTGCAGTGATTTTGGAGCCCCAAAAAATAAAGTCTGACACTGTTTCTACTGTTTCCCCATCTATTTCCCATGAAGTGATGGGACCAGAAGCCATGATCTTCGTTTTCTGAATGTTGAGCTTTAAGCCAACTTTTTCACTCTCCTCTTTCACTTTCATCAAGAGGCTTTTTAGCTCCTCTTCACTTTCTGTCATAAGGGTGGTGTTATCTGCATATCTGAGGTTATTGATATTTCTCCTGGCAATCTTGATTCCAGCTTGTGTTTCTTCCAGTCCAGCGTTTCTCATGATGTACTCTGCATAGAAGTTAAATAAGCAGGGTGGCAATATACAGCCTTGACATACTCTTTTCCTGTTTGGAACCAGTCTGTTGTTCCATGTCCAGTTCTACTGTTGCTTCCTGACCTGCATACAGATTTATCATGAGGTAGGTTAGGTGGTCTGGTATTCCCATCTCTTTCAGAATTTTCCACAGTTTATTGTGATGCACATAGTCAAAGGCTTTGGCATAGTCAATCAAGCAGAAATAGATGTTTTTCTGAAACTCTCTTGCTTTTTCCATGATCCAGCAGATGTTGGCAATTTGATCTCTGTTTCCTCTGCCTTTTCTGAAACCAGCTTGAAAATCAGGGAGTTCATGGTTCACGTATTGCTGAAGCCTGGCTTGGAGAATTTTGAGCATTACTTCACTAGCGTGTGAAATGAGTGCAATTGTACGGTAGTTGGAGCATTCTTTTGCATTGCCTTTCTTTGGGATTGGAATGAAAAATGACTTTTTCCAGTCCTGTGGCCACTGCTGAGTTTTCCAAATTTGCTGGCATATTGAGTACAGCACTTTCACAGCATCATCTTTCAGGATTTGAAACAGCTCAACGGGAATTCTATCACCTCCACTAGCTTTGTTCCTAGTGATGCTTTCTAAGGCCCACTTGACTTCACATTCCAAGATGTCTGGCTCTAGGTTAGTGATCACACCATCATGATTATCTGGGTCGTGAAGATCTTTTTTGTACAGTTCTTCCGTGTATTCTTGCCACCTCTTCTTAATACCTTCTGCTTCTGTTAGGTCCAGACCATTTCTGTCCTTTATTGAGACCATCTTTGCATGAAATGTTCCCTTGGTATCTCTCATTTTCTTGAAGAGATCTCTAGTCTTTCCCATTCTGTTCTTTTCCTCTATTTCTTTGCATTGATCGCTGAAGAAGGCTTTCTTATCTCTTCTTGCTGTTCTTTGGAACTCTGCATTCAGATGCTTATATCTTTCCTTTTCTCCTTTGCTTTTCACCTCTCTTCTTTTCACAGCTATTTGTAAGGCCTCCCCAGACAGCCATTTTGCTTTTTTGCATTTCTTTTCCATGGGGATGGTCTTGATCCCTGTCTCCTGTAAAATGTCACGAACCTCATTCCATAGTTCATCAGGCACTCTATCAATCAGATCTAGACCCTTAAATCTATTTCTCACTTCCACTCTATAATCATAAGGGATTTGATTTAGGTCATACCTGAATGGTCTAGCAGTTTTCCCTACTTTCTTCAATTTAAGTCTGAATTTGGTAATAAGGAGTTCATGATCTGAGCCACAGTCAGCTCCTGGTCTTGTTTTTGTTGACTGTATAGAGCTTCTCCATCTTTGGCTGCAATGAATATAATCAATCTGATTTCGGTGTTGACCATCTGGTGATGTCCATGTGTAGACTCTTCTCTTGTGTTGTTGGAAGAGGGTGTTTGCTATGACCAGTGCATTTTCTTGGCAAACCTCTATTAGTCTTTGCCCTGCTTCATTTCGTATCCCAACACCAAATTTGCCTGTTACTGCAGGTGTTTCTTGACTTCCTACTTTTGCATTCCAGTCCCCTATAATGAAAAGGACATCTTTTTTGGGTGTTAGTTCTAAAAGATCTTGTAGGTCTTCATAAAACCGTTCAACTTCAGTTTCTTCAGAGTTACTGGTTGGGGCATAGACTTGGATAACTGTGATATTGAATGGTTTGGCTTGGAGATGAACAGAGATCATTCTGTCATTTTTGAGATTGCATCCAAGTACTGCGTTTCAGACTCTTTTGTTGACCATGATGGCTACTCCATTTCTTCTGATGGATTCCTGCCTGCAGTAGTAGATATAATGGTAATCTGAGTTAAATTCACCCATTCCAGTCCATTTTAGTTTGCTGATTCCTAGAATGTCGACATTCACCCTTGCCATCTCTTGTTTGACCACTTCCAATTTGCCTTGATTCATGGACCTGACATCCAGGTTCCTATGTAATATTGCTCTTTATAGCATCAGATCTTGCTTCTATCACCAGTCACATCCACAAGTGGGTACTGTTTTTGCTTTGGCTCCATCCCTTCATTCTTTCTGGAGTTATTTCTCCACTGATCTCCAGTAGCATATTGGGTACCTAATGACCTGGGGAGTTCCTCTTTTGGTATCCTACCATTTTGCCTTTTCATACTGTTCATGGGGTTCTCAAGGCAAGAATACGGAAGTGGCTTGCCATTCCCTTCTCCAGTGGACCACATTCTGTCAGACCTCTCCACCATGACCCACCCATCTTGGGTTGCCCCGCAGGCATGGCTTGGTTTCATAGAGTTAGACAAGGCTGTGGTCCTAGTGTGATTAAATTGACTAGTTTTCTGTGAGTATGGTTTCAGTGTGTCTGCCCTCTGATGCCCTCTTGCAACACCTACCATCTTACTTGGGTTTCTCTTACCTTGGCGTGGGGTATCTCTTCACGGCTGCTCCAGCAAAGCACAGCCGCTGCTCCTTACCTTGGACGAAGGGTATCTCCTTACCACCGCTGTTCTGACCTTCAACGTGAGATAGCTCCTCTAGGCCCTCCTGTGCCTGGTTTTATGGGCATGGAATTCTCATTAAAGAGAGCCCTCTCTGTCCAGGCAGCCGAGTTCTTTGTCTTCACAGACTGATAGAACAAATGAGTCACAGAGGGCAGAGGTCAGGCTAGAAATAGCCCCTGGCCAAAATGCTAGATGCTCACTTTTACCAGAGATTGAGTAGTTGTTGCTGTTGTTGTTTCTCCTGGTCACACAACATGCAGGATCCTAGTTCCCTGAGCCAAGGATCGAGCCTGCACCCCTGGTAGTGGAAGTGCAGAATCTTAACCACTGGAACACCACGGTAGTCCCTCACAAGTTTTTCTTGAATAAATACTTCTCTGTGTGTTTGATCAGTTTCCAGTATCTTTAAATGATTGTTTTGACAACTTTGTTCGGTTTCCCTGGTGGCTCAAATGGTAAAGAACCCACCTGCAGTGCTGGAGACCTGGGGTTGATCACGGGTTGGGAAGATTCCCTGGAGAAGGGAAAGGCAACCCACTCCAGTATTCTTGCCTGGAGAGTCCTCATGTACAGAGGAGCCTGGTGGGGTACAGTTCATGGGGTCTCAAAGCGTCAGACATGACCGAGCGACTAAGCATAGTGCAGCACATTTCTGCTTTCTGGGCAGAGGACTACCAAGCTATTCGCTCAGCTCTTCCAGAAGGTCTACTCCTCCTGCTGTGTTCCTTTATTCAGCTTCCTTGAATCCAATATTTTGTTTTCTTCTCAAATTTCCCACATTTCTTCTTTCATCCTCACTCAGCTGATGGTGTCATAAGTCATTTAAAAAAAAGAATCAAACAAAATTCTTCCATCACTCTGTCATGAGTCTCCCATCTTATTCTCTCCTCTTATTTACTATTGAGGAAACATCTTTCCTATCAAAGGCTTTAGTGCTAGTCTGAATCCTGTCCTTGCTTTTCTTCTCTAGCCTTCTGTCTTCTCTATTGTCTTTTCCCAACAGAACAAAATAGTGCTCTGCTGTCTCACATCCCAAATACTGCTTTGACCCCCCAGTTTTTTCCAGCTGTTATTCCATTTTTCTGCTTCTCATTCTCATTCAGCTTTTCAAAAGTGTATACATATTATCTCTCTTATTACCATAGATCCCCTTCACTTGTAGTCATTGTATGACTTCTGACACAACTGCCCCCTGAAACTGCTATTACTAAGATTCAAGTGGCACCCATTCTGTTATCAAATATAATGGAAACTTCTTTATCATCATCTCACTTGACCTCTTAGCAGCAGGTTCAACCATGTGACCATTTCCTCCATTTTGAGTTGCTTTTATTTCGTTCTCTTGATACCAGTCTCTTCTAGTTTACTTCCTAATTTTGTTCTTTATTCCTTTGAAATGTTCTTTCTTTATCCTTCCTTTTCTACCTGACCTGTGAATCTCGGTCTTTAAGATTTGGGTTTTTTTTTCCTTCGGTAATGCCCCTGTCACAACTAGAGTATTCCCATCTTAGTAATTAGCATCTTCATCCATGTAGTTGCTCAAGCAGAAACCCAGAAATTGTCTTTCCTTCTCTTTCCCTTGCTCTCCAAGTTGATCAGTAAATCTATCAATGTATTCCCCCAGGTATACTGTGAATGTGTTATTTATCTCCATCTCCATGACTGACACCTGTATCCAGACTGCCAGCTCTTGCCTTAGTTTCTGATGTCTTCTGTTTCTACTTTTCACATTTGGCTTTTCTCTAAAAAGGCTGTGGTCATAGTGATACTCCTAAAAGCATAAATATCAATACCTTTACTCTGCTTAAAATTCATTGGTGGCATTCCATTACACTCTTTACTGTGTTGTTCAAAAACCCTACCTTATCTGTCACATGCTATTCTTTTCTGTTTTTTTGCCAGCACTATCCTCTTGCTTTAGTAGCCTTCAGCCAAATTCTTTTTTCTCATGCCAAACTTTTTTCCTTTATTAAAGCCTTTTTACATACTATTACTACTGCCTAAAATGCTTTTCTTCGCTCTCGTTATATGGCTTATTCCTTCTTGTCCTTTTAAGTCTCACTTAAATTACACTTTTCAAAGAGGCCTTTCATGGTTAGCTTATCTCAACTCTTGTTTTTTTCTTTATAACACAGCTAAATTAAATTTATATTTAATTTTCTAGTATTTGCCTATTTTTCCCCACTAAAATATGTTATGTGAGAGCAGTGACTGCGTATATGTCTTAAATTTTCTTACATTGAGTATACTTTTGATACGTAGTGGATACTGAATAAATTTTTTGTTGATATGATGACTAGATAAGGGAACCAACTAAAGTGGTATTGAAGGCATAGACTGTCAAAAAAGAAGCAGCCAATTACTTGCTACTTTACTTTCTTATAATGAAGTACTCAAAAATGGGATAAATTGCTGATATTAGGCTATTTAATTGCATGTATTAAGTCATATAGTTGGATAATAAATTCTATAACTTTTTTTCTTTTAGCCATTTCTACCTGCTTCCCAAAGTAGAGCTGAATATGATTCAGAGGAGAGTCTGGAAAGTGATGATGATGACGATGATGTTTTAGCTTCAGATTTCCATCTCCAGGAACATTCTAACTCAAATTCGTATAGGTATGGAATATTTAATTTTAAGCTTCTTTAAAAAATTTTGTTTTTTAATTTTGAAAATAACGCATGTGAAATTAGTAGCTTGGTGAATTACAACCTAGATCTGAATTGTTAAGTTCCCTTCCATAACAGTAATTCCACAGTTAATTTTTGATTGTGTGCTTTATGACAGTTTAGACTAATAAAAACCAGTACTCTAAGGAATAAATTTTTCACTTGAAAAAGAAAGAAGCCAAAATGTCTCTGTTTAATTTTTTTTAAAAAAAGCAAATCTTCAAGCATATCTCTTCCAGCTGAGTTTTCCTCTATGCTGTTTACAGATACTCATTCTTATGAGTTTCTGGTGTATCCTTCTGTTTTCAAAAATAAGCTTGTGTGTGTGTGTCTCTGTGTATATAAAATCTTATTTCTGCTGCTTTCTTACACAGAAGGTAGTAGATACCATATTATATGTAATGTTTATAGCTTGCTTTTTATTTATTAATACATGCTAAAATTCACTTCATATTAACATTTAGAGATCCTTTTTTGTTCTTTTTTATGGCTACCCTAAAATATTCCATGATTTAAAGCTAGTTATTCAGTCATTACTCTGCTGGTGGATAATTTGGTTCTTTATACAATGCTGACATGAGTAAGCTGCCTGTGTATATTGTTTTGTTTTTGTGGAGGTATACCTTCAGGGTAGATTCCTAGTAGTGAGTTATTGGGACAAAGAGTAGCGTAGTCTTCTCAATCCCTAAGTAAATTTTTAACAAATCTATTGCTTTATTTATAGTTGGTCATTGATGCGTTTGGCAATGGTACAGCTGGTGCTCAGCAATTTGAAGACTTTCTATCCTTTTGCAGGTCATGATCTTGCAGGTAATACATAGCTTAACATGAGCTAATATTGCCATTGCTTTTGATTTACTGTTTTGTATTTTTTTTCAAATAGTGGATAAAAAGTTTAGTAACTTCCTGCTGGTAGAAGATTCGGTTCTTTTAACCAAAGCAACTGTCTATAAATGAGTCTGTCATATTGTTAGTTGCTGTTAGAAAGACAGGATCCAAGAAAGCAGGGAATGTGCAGCTAATGTGACTAACTGCACCAAGACTGTGCTTATAGCTCTAGTCAAAGAGTTGGGTATTTCCTAGTTGTAGACACACAGGAGACTAACAGAAGCAAAAATGTAGTAATTATTAACTCCAATGGATGAAAAGCTTGTATAGGAATGAAAGGGGCATGGCAGTATACCAAGTAATTTAGCTGTGATTTTTATATGTATGTGATAGATGCTAAAATACTAATTTAACCAAAAATTATTATGGACTATATTGGATTGATGGAGAGAAGGGAAGTTTATTCTCATATTCCATAGTAGTAAATCAGTAGATCACTTCTAAACTTGAAAAAACTCAAGAATTTGCAGTAAGCCTACTATTTAGATTTTTGAAGGTAAAAAGCAAGAATAGCTAAAGATTGAAAGTAGGATCAGGATATAGGAATATGGAAATGTAAAATATGAAGTGTTGAGTTTTGTAGTAAGTATTATTTCACGTTCTTTTTTTACCTTGTGTATTGTTTTAATACTCAAAAGAAGTCTAAGTTATATGCTGTGCAGAAATTGGGCTGATACAAGGGTTTAAGGCAACTGATTTTCTGTCCAGACATGTTTTTATGATATTCACGTACATTTTTTTCATATGAAATTAAAGTCAGATGCAGTAATTCCTATAGCAGTTATTTAAATCACAAGTTGCAAATGTTATTTCAGGTTCTAGTAGTAAAGGTATGATGTAATTTTGACCTAGATTGCCCTTTTTCTGTTATCCTAGGCCACTAATTATGTTGCAATGCCATAGAGATTTACAGCATCCTTCTTTTCAGTCCTCTGGACTTCTGTGCTCACCTCTCTTTCACGTCTCCTCTGCCAAAATGTGTATATCTTATTTCAGTCGTTTTTAAGATTGAATATTAGCATTTTATTGCAGAAGATAATAGTGGGTCAATTTTCTCTGTTTAGAGCTTCCAGTTAGTTCACCACTTTGTCATGCTGTTCTAAAAACTCTTCAGTGCTGGGAACAAGTTCTTCTCCGACGACTTGAAATCCACGGGGGACCACCTCAAAACTTCATTGCAAGTCATACCTCTGAAGAGAGTGTTTCTGCAGGTCCTGCAATTCTCCGCCACAAAGCTTTGCTGGAACCTACCAACACTCCTTTCAAGTAGGTTTTCATATGGATACTATTCTGAGTTTTACTAAGTCAGAATATTAGTGGTATTTCATGAAGAAAATCTTTTAGTACTTCTTACATTTAATTTGCTGTTCTGGGCTCATATCTGTGTCTTTGTGTGATACATATTGTAGTCTGGATTTTCGCAGACTTTCTGACAAAGGTTTATATAGTAAATATTTTAGGCTTTGCTGGCCCTACAGTCCTTGTTGGAGCTGTTCAACCGTGCCATTGGAGAGTGAAAGCAACCATAAACAATAAGTGAATGGGCATAAGTGAGAGTGATCCAATGAATTTTTATATAGGAGTATAATTGATTAACAATGATCTGTTAGTTATAGATATAATTCACTTATACCAATACAAGTACCCATTCTTTGTAAAATTGTTTTCTCATTTAGGTTATTACAGAATATTGAGCCAAGTTCCCTGTGCTATACAATGGGTCCTTGTTGCTTATCTATTCTAAATATAATAGAGTCAATAAACTTTATTCTTGAATATGAAAGGTAGGCTGGATTTGAACTGTTGGCCAGTGTTTCCTAACACCTACTTGGGAGCAGAGCTATTTGGAACAGTTTTTTAGCAAACTGTTTTACTGTACATGAAGAAATAAAGCATTTGTACCAAAAGATAAATCAGTTCAGTGCTTGCTTCCTTAAGAAAATTACTACAGAAAATGTTAACTGAATAAACAGTGTACTTCGTGGCTCAGTGACATAGTTGATTTTCATTCTTTCACAGGCTCTTCCCTCATTGCTCATCAGTAACAGAGTTCATGGGTTAGTACATGTTCACAGACAACACTTTGAGTGGCTTTGTTTCTGGATCTCTTCTAGGAAGCATACCTCTTCTGTTAGAGCTTATATTCTTAGGTTAAAGGTCAGCAAACTACAAACCATGGGGCCAAATCCACACCTCCTTCTGTGTTGTCAATAAAGGTTTATGGTTTGTATCCACACCCTTTCATTTTAGTATTACCTGTGGATGCTTTCCCACTTCAGTGGTGAAGTTACGTGGTTGTAGGAGAGAACATATGGCCCACAAAGCCTGAAATATTTACTGTCTCTTCTTCTAAGGAAAGTATTACTGATTACTACCCTAGATGATGTGGTCTGATTCTAGATAACTTACTATTATAATCATTCATATAGCACCAAGGGAATGTAATCAGGTTAATCAGAAGTCTCGGAAGTGTATAGTGAAATATATTGCCTCTTTGTAGATCTAAACACCATCTGGCACTGTCTGTGAAGAGACTTTGGCAGTACTTGGTGAAGCAGGAAGAAATTCAAGAAACCTTTATCAGAAATATATTCACAAAGAAAAGGTGTCTAAATGAGGTCTGTATAAATTAAAACTTGTTTGCCATTTTGTTATTAATGCCTTGTATTTTTAACTATAAAGAGTTGTATTTTACAGACTTTTATAAAAATTCATTTATGTCATAAACATATATGTTAATTCATAGAGAGTTGGTATTTTCCTAACTAGTTTAAAGTAACTAATTCAGATGTAGTTGGGACTTTTTTCCCCAAAAAGATACTGTTTAACTTAGAATTCTGTATCTTGTTTCCTGATTTTGAGTTGTCATGACTACCTTTTGAGACAAAAGGGAAATTTCCCATCCTTTTCATGTGATAAAGTTTATCTTAGAAGTTTCATTGAAACTAGGTTTTTATACTAGAAACATATCAAATATTTACATTTTCTTTTTATTGTATTGATTATACTTAGTACAATTTTATAATCTTAGTTTATAATTTTACTGTAATTGGTTGATTGTACCTTAATGTTATCATAATACAGATTATTTTTCTCATTTAGTTCAGTGCTACTCATAAGTCCAGTTTGATATGGGGGACTTGTACTGGAATATAAATTAACATATTGCTTCTTTCTTTTAAATAATTTTGCTATTAAGAAGTATTGTATAAATTAAGCAGTGGGTTTAGTGATGTAGTCAATTCCTTATTTTCTCATATATCAGTAACAGAGAGTTCAAGACTGGTGGCTGGTTGTGGATCATCGCACTTTGAGAAGCTCTGAACTAATCTGAAAGCAGGCTTTTCAGTTTTTTAAGTGGGAGGTAAAAAGGAAGACATTTCAGTTGGAATGATAAGGAAATAGAATGGCTTCTTAAAGACAAGTTGGCAAAAAGCAAGATGACATCTAACCTTATTGGAAAAGGAAAATTAATTATGTTTTGTCTGTCAGTTTAAGAACTAATTTGTTAGAGGCAACTGCATGTGTTATTATTTACTGTTTGCCTGATTATGTAAATATATTTGAATTAGCCAAGTCAGGAAACAAAATACATAGTATTCTTGCTAACTTAGAAGACTTTTGATACGTATCTAGTCAAACAATAGATACAATTAAATAGAGTACAAGTTAACATATTTCTTTTTAACCTTTGGTGAGACATATCTTAAATATTTTATATATATATATTACTTTAAAACAGTTGAAGAAAACCTTTGGATAAATAAAATAGAAAATGTGCTATATAAGAGTGTCAGAGTAATTAGAATGTGACTGGTGAGGTAATGTTTCTTATTTTAAAGGTACCTTTGACTAAAATAATATGTTGCAAGTTAAAGCCTTCTCACAATGATATACAAAGCACTGCTGCATTCTGAATAAAAAGCATGTTTTACTATGCTTGTTATTACTAGTTTAATTTCTTTGAGGCACCTTGTAATATGAACATGAAAATTGAGCATAGTAATTTCAAGTACAAAATTATTTTTTAAAAGCCATTGCTGTATTTGATAAATATAGTTGTGAAAATAAAAACATTTCTTCACTGCTGATATATTTAGTACATTTGGGAAATGAAATCATTCTCAAAACAAACAAAACAAAAAACTAGTTTGCTACTAGATTGTCTAGTTGAATCAGGAAATAGAATCATTAAGGGAATAGAGCGTAACTAACCCAGAATGCATAAGGAATGGTAATGGAAAAATGAGTATAGATGTACCTGTTAAACTCATCTGCTGTTTTATTCTTAGTTTTCTTAGGAGTTTCATAGTATCTTAAGAAAATTTTAGTTATTTTTGTATTGTAATTATTTTAATAAAAATCATGAATATGGATGCTAGACTATAGAAGATTTTAGTTATCATTTAGCTAAATATTTTCTCTGATTTTAGTTTTTTTTATCTCCAAAATAAATATAATACACTTTTCAGTATTTGACTAGCAGATTTAACTTATTTAAAACCCAGCATGATTAATGGCAGTTATGAGAAATTTATTGTTACTGCTTTGTTGTCTTATTCTAAACAGTGATAGTGACATTTTCATGAAGGAAATATGAAAAAAAAATTTTACCTAGTAAAACATAGATTAAATGGAATTAAATAAAATATTAACTTTATAGAGTTGGTACAAAATTATTTAATCTTTACTGGAAAGTTGACTGGCTTTTTGTGGTATTTTCAAAATTACCTTCCATCTCTCTGTTTTTTAGAATGATGATTTTTTTTAATATAAATTTATTTAATTGGAGGCTGACTACTTACTTGTTGAGCCCAAGTCTCTGTGACTTTAGAAAATAGATACATAACAGGCCCTGTATTTACAGTAGATGTTGGAGAGTATTTTGAGAGTGCTGCTGTTGCTTTATTCCTATACTTGTTTGGAATCTAATTTTCTTCATCTGACATTAAAGTTCTGGTGTATCCTCAGATCTTTTCTTTTCCTATATAATATAGTTTGCTGGCACATGTATTTTTAAAATAGAAGTCCTTCACTGTTTGTGCTTATTTAAAAGTAAAATACAAATGTAGATGGTTGCAAATAGACTATATCCTAATCAGTCCCAACCCCCAAAAATGCTTGACAGCTGTCATCTTAATCCTCAGTTTCTTTTTTTGTTTTGTTTCATTTTCTAAGAACTAAAGGTCGTGAACCATCTCCTTCTTTAACAAGTGCTAATATCCTCTTTTAAAAAGAATATGTTGCTGCAAGCATTTTATTGACTCTTTCTGGCTAAGTCAAGAGAAGGAGTTAGAAATCTTGAAATCAAAGTTTCTAATCAGGAGATTTTCCTTGAGGAATGAGATGTCATAATGGAGACAAGACTTAATAGTGTGTAAGAGAACAGTTTGACTTTAATTTTCATTTGATGATACTCTGGCACTAGTAGCTCTGAAATTTGTAGTGTAAAGTACTCTGGACTTAATCTTGCTTAAATGTCAACATTTCAAATGAGTGAAGTGAGTAAAAATTTCTTAGGAAATAGAAGAAAATTTATAGTGATTGTTAATGAGTTCTGAGGGATTAAGTTTTCTCCAACCCCCAATCATGCCTCTCCACACATACTTTGTTTAAAATATATAAATTAAAAAAAATAGTTCAGTATTGTTTTCTAGTAAATTTGGTTAAAAATAAAAAGAAATATCCCCAGTATTTTACATGTTACATCTCATCTTTACTCTTTGTCATATGGTTATTCTTTCTTGATGAAGTCATTAGAGGACAACTGTGAAACCATCAAAAATTCTATGATGGAGGAGCCAAACATCAATAAGGTACAAAATATCATTCAACTGAAATTAGAAATTGCATTCTTTAATGGGAAGAACAAAGTATTTGCATTTTAGTTCTGGACTGGACTTTGTTTCCAATGCAATTAAATTGCTGCATTACTTTTTAAAGTAATTAATTACCTCAAATTACTTTTTTTTAAACAAGTTAAATATTGTAATCATTAAAAAATGTTTCTGTTTTGTTTATAAGAGAATGCAATTTTAAACGGAGTTGAATGTATCCTGTTTTGGCTACAAATTTTTATGAGTAACTAAAACTAAAGTTCTTAATAAAACATAATTATAGTAGGTATTATAGAATTATAGTAGTATTGTTCTGTTTCTGCAAGTATCACTTTTGAAGTTAAAATTCTCTTCTGTGATTGTAAGTACTTAAAATATATCAAATAATATTATGTAGCTTTTATTTTGGCTCAGATGGTAAAGAATCCAACTGCAATGCAGGAGACCCAGGTTCAATCCCTCGGCTGGAAAGATCCCCTGGAGTAGGGAATGGCAATATTCCACTCCAGTATTCTTGCCTGCAGAATTCCATGGACAGAGGAGCCTGGCGGGCTGCAGTCCATGGGGTCCCAAAGAATTGAACATGCTGAGTAACTAACATACACACAGCATTTATTTTACTAGTACCAGTAGCATAT
The DNA here is from genome assembly GCF_001704415.2 of Capra hircus. Taxonomy (NCBI): domain Eukaryota; kingdom Metazoa; phylum Chordata; class Mammalia; order Artiodactyla; family Bovidae; genus Capra; species Capra hircus. The sequence goes on from NC_030814.1 coordinate 75,917,241, forward strand.
AGCACATTGCCTTATGCATAGTAAGTACTCAAAGTACTTGAGAACAAGAGCAGAAAGGATGAGAATTTGTACAATCATAAAACAACTCCCAGGTGTTTTTAATGATTACCAGGCAAAGAATATTGTTAACTGTGTGTTTGATAGAATTCACCAGAGAAATTATCTGGGCCTGGAGTTTTAAAATCTCCAGTTTCTATTTTTTAACAGATACAGGATAGTTCAAGCTATCTGTTTCTTCTTGAGTGAACTTTCTTAGTCCATACCTTTTAAAAAATTTTCTCCTTCACTTCAGTTGTCAAATTTATTGGTTAAAGTTATTAATATTTTTTCCTTATCTTTTTAATATACAGTAGAATCTATGGTGATATTATCTCTCATTTCTCTGCTATAATCTTGAAAACAAAATTATTTCTTAATATTTATATTCCCTAATTCTTTGAGTATTGATGTCATTTTATATTCATCTAGTTGCTTCCCATTTCCTTCTGTTATGCCTTTGATATTTTTTAGAGCTCATCTTCATGTTTGTTTTATTAAATCATTAGGGTAGTGCTGAAGTACTCTGGGCATACAGGAATACTTCATTATATTGCAGGTCATAGTAACTGAAAACCACTAATGAGACCTTTCCATAGATCTGTTGTGTGACACTGAGCTCATTCCACTCTTGAAGCCTCATTTACTAAGGTTTCAACTTGTAAAATGAGAGCTGATAGTTTTAAACATGCTGCTGCTTTAATTGAAAAAGCAGTAGAGTCCTGGATTTAGTCTGTTAGAACTTTTCCCTTCTTCTCCAATTCCTAAAGAAAGCCTTGTGGAATCTAAATACTATTCAGATCAGTTTCTGCATAAAATTTCTTTTAAAAAAAATTGTGATAAAATATGTGTATAAAATTTATCATTTTGTTTTCAGTATACAGTTCAGTGACATTAAGTACATTAATACAGTAGTGCAACCATCATGACATCCATTCCCAGAACTTCTTCATTTTCCTAAAATAAAGCTCTTTACCTATTAAACAGTTCTCCAGCCCCAGGCAGTTACCTTTCAGTCTATGAATTTTACTACCCTCAGTACCCATTATACTTGGAATCATACAGTATTTGTCCTTTTGTGACTGGCTTATTTCAGTTAGTGTAACATCTTCAAGGTTCATCCATGTCATAGCATGTATCAGAATTATGTTTTTTTTCAAGGTTAATAATATCCTATTGTGTATATATAATGTATTCTGTTCATCTATTCATCTGTTAATGAGCATTTGGGTTATATCCCATCTTTTGGCTATTCTGGGTAGTACTGCTGTGAGCATTGGTATGCAAATATCTCTTCCAGTCTCTGCTTTCATTTCTTTGTGTGTATACTGAGAAGTGGAATTGCTGGATCATATGGTAATTCTTTGGTTAGTTTTTTTATCTGCATAATCTCATAAAATCTCTTTTAGCATTAATATTTGGATTTCCCCCTCATATATCCAGCCCAATCACATTTTATAAGCATGACTTGAAGCCCTATATTAAGATTTTTAAGACCATATTCATTGTGATTTTTTTACTCTGATTTTATGTTGTATGACTTGTAATGTTTGTAGCACATGTGAGTTCCATATTTTTATTTGCCAGTATCATGTCCCTGGTAGCTTGGACGGTAAAGCGTCTGCCTACAATGTGGGAGTTCTGGGTTCAATCCCTGGGTCATGAAGATCCCCTGGAGAAGGAAATGGCAACCCACTCCAGTATTGATGCCTGGAAAATCCCACGGACCGAGGAGCCTGGTGGGCTTCAGTCCATGGGGTCACAAAGAGTCGAACACAACTGAGCGACTTCTCTTCACTTCACATCATGTCCCCACTTCCTTCCTTTCTTTCCCAGCTTAGATTCCATGAGCCCTTACCATCTGAGCCACCAGGGAAGCCCTCTCATTGTGATCAATCCTTTGCAAACCTCCTAACCTTTTTGCCCTCTTCTCTCTACACTGTACTTGCCTTCAGAATTCCCAAACCTGTTTAAACCTAGCTCTCTACCAACTCTGTGTCTGCACCCAAGTAGCTGAACATGGATAAAGTAAAAGCACAAACCATGGGGACTTGCCTTATTTAAAATTTATAGTCACAAATCTCAAATTAAACTATCCCACCATCATAATTTTTTCTTCATTTTCTTTTCATTCTCCCTATTTTTCCCTTTTATCTCAGCTTTCCGATATTTCTTTTACTACTTTCCATGGATGACTTCATTTTGCTATCAAAATAAGTACAGTCAGCAGAGATTGAGCCCACCGTATTGTCCCATCACCAGATCTCACTTCTGGTCTGTATGCAGATATTTTGTTCTGCCTTCTCTCAAAATAGATGATCTGACACTGTTTCATCCAAAGCCAAATCTTCCACTTGTGCACTGATCCTGTCTGCTCTTATCTCCCCAAGAACTTTGCTTCGGTATTTATTCCTCATCTCACTCCCATGATAAATTTTTACCTAAGTTATTCTCAACATAAGTAAATATATTTTATTGTCTTTAATATGAAAACCAAAAAAAATCTATCTTTGAGTCTATCACCTTATTTCTCTAAGCCTTTATCTAGGAAAATTCATTTATAGAGTTGCCTATAAAGTCATTCAAGAATGAAACTTAAAGAGTAATATTGCAGATAACATGTAGGAACTACCTAGTTTCAGAAATAAAACATTGTCAACTCAATTGAATGCCCCTGTGAACATTCCCCAGTGGACTTCCTTCCCTATTCACCAAATGTCACGTGTTCCTCTAACTTAGTTGCTGCTGCTGCTGCTAAGTCACGTCAGTCGTGTCTGACTGTGCAACCCCATAGACGGAAGCCCACCAGTCTCCTCTTGTCCCTGGGATGCTCCAGGCAAGAACACTGGAGTGGGTTGCCATTTCCTTCTCCAATGCGTGAAAGTGAAGTCGCTCAGTCGTGTCTGACTCTTAGCGACCCCATGGACTGTAGCCTACCAGGCTCCTCCATCCATGGGATTTCCCAGGCAAGAGTACTGGAATGGGGTGCCATTGCCTTCTCCATCTAACCTAGTTAGGTATTATCTTTAGTTTGCTCCATTGTGATTGTCCTAGTGTGTGACTACACTGATTGCAGTAGTCAATTTTCTGTCTTTATAAAATTCAACTTTTTAGTATCCTTTGATAGCGTTAATCTCAGCTACTTTTTTGAAACTCTTGGTTCGAGAATGTTTTCTGTTCTGTCAGTTTATTCACTGTCAGTATTTCTCTTTCCCAGTGCTATTTCCTAGTCCTGAAATGACCAATCTTTCTTTCATACCATTGAAATGTGGAATACTCTAGGACTTACTTCTCTAACCTTTTCTCTTCCTATCTTTACTTTCTCTATGGTTTATCTGATAGCTTAAATATCATCCATTGGCTGATAATCTTAATTATTCCTAATATTTAGGACTAATGAGTAGGAATAATTAGGAATTACCGGTAATAATTATTAATTATCGGTAATTCCTAATTATTCCTACTCACTTCATGAATTCCAGACCTGCATATATAACCTAATAGTTACCTCCCCCTGAATGTCAAAACACAGAATTTTCTGTCTTCCCCTAATTCCAGCCTAAACCCACTCTTTCCTTCACTTTCATCCAGTATCCTTTATTGAGACAGATCTGTAAACGGGGAGTCATCCTTGCTTTCTCTAATACTCATACTTCAGTTTCAGCCCATTGACAAAATTTATCTTATTTCTAACCACTTAATCACTACCACTATTCTACTACCCTAATCAAAACCACCGCTACTTCTCACTTTAGCTATTGTAGTAGCCTCTTAACTCATTTCCTGGCAGCCAGTCTCTCACCCTTTGTGTTTTGCCCTACAACATCCAGAATTACCAAAACCTTCCAGTATTTTTCTAACTTTAAAAATGAAATCTGGATTCTTTATTATGGCTTTTAAGGCTCTATACAAACAAAACCTGCTATTTCTCCAAACTCATTTCCTACAGCTTGTTGTTGTTCTTAAAATTAAATATGCATAAACTCTTAATGCTAAACACCATTTCTCCTGTTCCACTCCACCCCCTTTAGTTGATTCTCATGCAGGTCATCTTGGGACCACACCATTGAGAAACAGTGTTTTGGTAAATCTAGATAATGAGAGGACAGGAATGTATTTCCTTACCAAAGAAGTTTTTTTGAACTTCTTGCTTTTCTCTCCATGACAATGAAGTTTGAAGACTGTTCTGCAGGTGACACTACCCACCCCCCCATTCATTACCAGCAAATAGCATATTGCTCTATTCCATGGAAATACTATTTGTCTTTATATCTAATTTCTTTAAAAATCCAATAGTAAACACTTAGTGTGCTTTAGATACCAGGCAAATAGGTGGTTAATTTGGAATTTTAGTCATGGGATTACAAAATTTGACTTAGACATTGTTATGGACGATGAGCCTCAGACAGGTAAGACTTTATTTAGAAAAGAAGTTGACCTTCAAATCAACCAAAATGTTTGTATGAGCAGTGAATTTTTAAATTATTTGTTAGCAAGTTGCATTTAAGATTATATTTGATATTTTTCATCCAGTGACTGTGAGTTTTGATTGCATATGGTTATTTTGGTTTAATCATAAGTCTCTTTCAACTTTGTAAATGAACTATCATCTTAGTTGCCATTTTTAAAAATACTGCTAACCCTACTCAGTTCTGTGGTCAAACAGTGGATGGGGATTGGTGATATTTTATTTAAATTTTCCAGGAAGTAAATTTGTTTTCTAATTTCAAATTAATAACTTCTGTATTTCATGATGAGTTCTAAAACATTTTATAATAATTCATTTTAACGATTGAAGGTTAGGGAGAATAAGATTAATCATAATGCATTGAGTAACATCTCTGACTCTTAACAATTGCCTCTTCATTTTACCTCTGATTATTTTAGTAAATTTTAATTTTATACAGTACTCTCTTCTAAGTTGAAAGAAGTATTTGCCTTCTATGGTATAAGCAAAAGGTCAAATACGTTTCCCTTATCTAACGTATATTGAATTATGGCCTATTCAGCTATTAAAATGGTTACTGACTTGGGTAAAATATTATGCTTTTCAGGATTTCAGGTTTATTTTATAACTAGAAAGTTATTTTATACGGAGTCTGTAAAATATATTCAGCTGGCTGTGTCCTGCTTGTTCTTCTGTAGATCATGAACTAAGAATGGTTTTTATATTTTTGAAAGGTTTTTTAAAAGAATATGCAGCATGACTCTATTGGTCTGCAAAACCTAAAATATTTATCTTCTGGCTTTTCTATATTTTTTAAATATTATCAAAAGATTATAAACTCAAGAAGTGTGGTAAATTTATTTTACTTTAATAATTAGAATGCCTTAAATTATCTTATTGCACCTTAAGAATATAAGCAGTTAATGGAGTTATCAATTATGTTTTTATATGTGAAAAAGCAAATTTGTAAAGATGTCATTTCCTCTTACCAAATTTTGTTTCAGAAATAATTAGCATGTAAATTAGTACCTTTGGATTTGAATTATCTAAAAAGCATCTTAATTTATGCAGGTATTAAATGAAAGACCAGCATATTTCTTTTTCCTATTACTAACATTGCTGTATGTTTGTACCTTTCTTCCCTCCATGTAGATAGAAGCAGATTTGGGATATCCTGGAGGTAAAGCAAGAATTATTCATAAGGAATCTGATATCATTACTGCCTTTGCTGTTAACAAAGTAAGTACATCGACTTTTTTCTTTAATTAAGTATTCATAGTTGGAGAATGTCTCCTATTCTGTCAGTTTATTTACTAGTATTGTTTCCCTTTCTCAAAGCTATTTTTCTACTCCCTAAATTGCAATCTGAGTAAATTCTTTATTATATAAGATGATTATATTGCTTGATAATTTATTTGACTTTGGATATATAGCAGATAAAAATACTTTATTACTAAACAGAGGGAAGTCTCAAATATTTATATATGCAGTTGTCTTGAGAATTATTGTGTTTTATTTTTATTTTTTGGCCATGCAGCAGGGCATGTGGGATCTTAGTTCCCTGTTTAGGGATCGAATTCACACCCCCTGCAGTGGAAGGATGGCGTCTTAACCACTGGACCACCAGGGACGTCCCCTGCCTTTACAGTTTATACAACACATCCAATTAATCCAAAGAAAATGTTTTCTGTCTTTCTTATATGAATATGTTGAATGTGATTCTTAGATCAAAATTAAGCTTAAATGTGACTCACAGAAAGTCTTCCTCTTTAACTTTTAGCTATAATAGCTGCCCAACTAGAGTGTTTGCTTTGTATCCCTTACCCTTCTACTCAGCATCCTCCATAGAGGTGTCTATAAGCTGCTTACAGAAGAGGTAGCCTTAGGTACAGTGGTCCATGGTTGAAATTTGTCTTAGCACTTTCTCCTCCTTTCTTGCCTAACTGCCTTACTAAAAAATGTATGAAAACTTCTAGTTACTCATTTCCTTTTACTACCAATAACCTAAAGGAGATATATATCTAGATATGTGTGTGTATATATATCAGTTCAGTTCAGCCGCTCAGTCATGTCTGACTCTTTGCGACCCCATGGATTGCAGCACTCCAGGCCTCCCTGTCCATCACCAAGTCCCAGAGTTTACTCAAACTCAGGTCCATTGAGTCAGTGATGCCATCTAATCATCTCATCCTCTGTTGTCCCTTTCTTCTCCTGCCTTTGAGATATATATATATATATATATATATATATATATACACACACACACATACACACATACACACTTTTTCATGTATTCATAACTTTAAAATATTTAGATCATATCCTATGGCATTACCCATTCAATAACCATTCACCAACTGGTTCTTCATTGTCCTATGCTTGTCTGTCTTGTCTTTGATTTCATCTAGATAGTGCCTTTGTCATTCTTTCCTCATCTTTTCCTAGGTTCCTTGTCTCATTTCCTCATAGACACTCCTGATTAATGACTAGTTCTGTTCATAGCAGGCAAGTTTGGAATTAGCCCCTTAGCCAGGCAGTTCTCATGATGTGCTAATATATAATATGATACATACATGTGAAATACAAATTCAAAATTATTATCTATACACAACTAGTACCTTCCTTCTCCTGAAGAAAATAAGATTTTAATATTTTGTGTTATAAAACAAACTAGCTTTTTTCTCTTATTTGAATTTATATAACTAGTTGAACAGTCATCCTCATGATAATAATACAGAGTCTTCTGTTGACTTTTTAAGAGTGTACTTGTTTAATTTTTATTTCTCCAGTTATTTTGTTAAATTTTTACATCTTTGCTAAATTTGTAGGTAAATAATATCTTTCGCTTTAAATTGCAGTAATTAAAAATGGTGATAACATTGAACTTTTCCTCATTTGTGTAGTTGTGGATTATCTGTCAAGCACTGTGAAGGATCTGAGATACTCCCCTGCATTCAATCTAACAAGTTAGCTTTTACAATTTAATGGATACTGTTAGAAGACACAAGACTCCAGGACCAGAGACAAAGTATAGTTTATTACTAACAGCAAAAGCAAAAGCTAGAACATTAGCATTTTTGCTCTGGTTCCCTAAGGTGCAATTCCTAGTGACAGCAAGAGGGCTAGATGATACCTAAACAAAGTGTGTTGCATTACAGGCGGAGAACAGTGAGTTCAGGGAACCCAAATCTTTTCTAATGGACAGTAAGCATATCTGCCTTTTGATCTGGAGGGAGAGACTATAGCTATATAGGCATCCTGATAATAATACTGTGAAACAAAGGCAGTCATTGACTAACTCACAAGACACACAGAAGTAGAGAGTCACATGGAGAATTACCTTCCAGCAGTGTAGTTAATTTCCTTTTTTCCACATATCTCTGGAGTCTCAGTTTTTTCAGTCTCAGTTTGTATTAGAATTTTGCATAATTGAAATATTAGTCCTGTTTTCTCTTTGCTATCAATAATCTTCCTTTTTTCCTTTAAAGATACACGTTTTAAATTTGTAGATGTTGAAAGTTTTCTATCATTTAATCTGACCAACTTTTCACTGATGATTTTTTTCTGAAATACTTACTTCATCACCTTTTCTTGGTGAGTGAAGTAAGTGAAGTCGCTCAGTCATGTCCGACTCTTTGTGACCCCGTGGACTGTGGCTCACCAGGCTCCTCCGTCCATGCGATTCTCCAGGCAAGAATACTGGAGTGGATTGCCATTTCCTTCTCCAGGGAATTTTCCCAACCCAGGGATCAAATTCAGGTCTCCCGCATTGCAGGCAGACGCTTTAACCTCTGAGCCACCAGGGAAGCCCTAAAAAAGTGAAAGTCGCTCAGTCGTGTCCGACTCTTTGCGATCCCATGGACTATACAGCCCACAGAATTGTCCAGGCCGAAATACTGGAGTGGATAGCTTTTCCCTTCTCCAGGGAATCTTCCCATCCAGGGACTGAACTCACGTCTCCCACACTGCAGGCGGATTCTTTACTAACTGAGACACGAGACCCCTTCCCAAATTCTGTTTGTCTTGCCTAGGATTGAAAGGCTTTAGGAGAAAGAAATACCATCTTATTTGAATAATTCACCGTTATTTCTTCAGTTTGAAGTTCTTATCTCCCTTGCCTTTGTTTACCTTCCAGGGCTCTTATATTTTTCAATATCTCACTTCACATTTCTGAACTGTGCAAATTTTAGGGAGATAGTACCATTCTAGTAGACTAGAGAGAGTGCTACTGGCAGAAGAAATGACGTGGCACTTGCATTTCCGTTTGTAGCTGCCTTCTGTTGAGCGCTGTGAAAGTCTCAAAATATAAACATATCTCCAAGTTCATCCTGATGGTTATCTCAAAGTTTAATTATTAAAATATTTATTTGTGAAAATAATATTTATCTATACCTTAAGTTATCATTTCTAGAGGCTGTTTTGTAGTCTCCATTTTCAAAAGTAGCCCATATATACACTATGCTTTCTTTATTTAAAAATTATTATATGATTTATTTTTCAGGCGAATAGAAATTGCATAGCAATTGCTTCGAGCCATGATGTTCAAGAACTAGATGTTTCTGGAATTCTGGCTACACAGATCTATACTTGGGTAGATGATGATGTAGAAGTGGAAACCAAAGGGTACCCTTTTACTTTGTTTTTAAATGGTGATATTGTAGTATGAATGATGATATCCACAGAACTGTACCTTTCAAGTTTTTTTTTTAAAGGAATATTCCTAGATTGTAAGCAAAATGGAAGTTGATATGCTAAAGAATAAAGAAGTGGGATGGCTTGAACTTTAAAAAAGTGGGTTGAGGGTTGGAAGGGAATAAGAGAAGGGATCTGACATTGTTCATGCATGGAATTATTGGCTGTGAGTTAGGAGTTGAGCTGAAGAAAATTAATTTTAAAGAGAAATGCAAAGTCATATGTTAGAGCTTTCAGGTATAACAAGAAATGAAGACCTTTCTTCGTTGATTTATTCTGGCTGACATTCCTTTGTAGATCAGAAGATTTCTTGGTTATACATGCTCGTGATGATTTAACAGCTGTGCAAGGTACAACCCCATATACACATAGCAATCCTGGTACTCCAATTAACATGCCATGGCTTGGTAGTACACAGACTGGCAGAGGAGCATCTGTGGTATGTAAAGTTAAAAATGTTTGTGTATAAATGTCTGCTTTTTCCCTCTAAATTAATAAGATAAAGGATGTAAATGTTTTTTAAAAATTTAATTTTTTTAGTAAGTCATACTTTTTGGAAGTTCTGATTTTTTTATTTGAAGAATAATAGGTTTTCATTTGATAACAAAAATTATTTTAAATAAATGAAAATACAAAGAGATGTATTTTAAGTAATAATTATTTGAAACTTACTGTTCCAAATTAGACCTCAGCAAACCACATGCTGTGGGTCAGATCCTGCCTACCACCTGTTTTTGTGTCAACATGCTAAGAATTTATATTTTTAAGCCATTAAAAAAAATCAAAATAAGTATGGTATTTTGTGACACATGAAAATTATATGAAATTTAGATTTTATTGTGTATAAATAAAGTTTTATTAGAACATGGCCACACATTTTTTTAGTATTTCGTTTATGGATGCTTTCACATTACAATGGTAAAATTGAGATTCTGAGACAGAGACTATATGCCCATAAAGCACCAAACATTTATTTATCTAATTCTTTTCAAAAAAGATTTTCCAAATCCTAGCCTAGATAATATTTTTAAATGGTTATCAACTAACAACTCTTAGTTGATGCTGAGACAAATATATTTTTCTTTTCATGAAAAATAAAAATGATACAAATTTTTTTTTAATTTAAGCAAAATATAATATGCAGATGAACTGAAAAAGTATGATGATGTGGAAGTGGAAACCAAAGGGTACCCTTTTACTTTGTTTTTAAATGGTGATATTGTAGTATGAATGACGATATCCACAGAACTGTACCCTGATTACCTAGGATATAATCCATAGCTGTATCTACATGAGTACAGAAATCGATACACAGAACCAAAGAAACCCAGCACCAGCAATTTTTCAATGACTTGCTAGGTGGTAGGTGTTTTTTTTTCCCCACAGTTTCTTAAGTCCTGTAGAATTCTGTCTTTGCACCCCCTGCCAATTTTTTGACTAATTAGTGAAGATAATTCTTTAAATAAAGCTTGATTATCTTTAATAATACCTGATAATATTTTATACTTAATGCAGTTCCTTTACCAATCATATAACCTTAGTATTGTTTGAGATATCTGTTGTAGCTGTTACATTACTCCACTTAACCATTCTTTAGATGAAGCTTGAGATCGAGAAAGGTCAAAGAATTTAACTCAGGTCACTGTCTCCAATTTGTGGTAGAGCTTCTGTTAAAGCCCTCCATTCCTCTTCACTCATTGATTTCATGGAGGACTGTTTTAAGTATTGAATTGAAGAATATGAAAAACAATCTAGTGATTATTCAGAAGAAAAGACTTGGTCATTAATAGTTAATTTTTTCCATTGGACAGATACATTAAAATTCACTTGTAAAACTTAACGATGTTATCTTTTTTGTTTTTTTTATTTTTAAAATTTTAAAATCTTTAATTCTTACATGCGTTCCCAAACATGAACCCCCCTCCCACCTCCCTCCCCATAACATCTCTCTGGGTCATCCCCATGCACCAGCCCCAAGCATGCTGTATCCTGCGTCAGACATAGACTGGCGATTCAATTCTTACATGATAGTATACATGTTTCAATGCCATTCTCCCAAATCATCCCACCCTCTCCCTCTCCCTCTGAGTCCAAAAGTCCGTTATACACATCTGTGTCTTTTTTCCTGTCTTGCATACAGGGTCGTCATTGCCATCTTTCTAAATTCCATATATATGTGTTAGTATACTGTATTGGTGTTTTTCTTTCTGGCTTACTTCACTCTGTATAATTGGCTCCAGTTTCATCCATCTCATCAGAACTGATTCAAATGAATTCTTTTTAATGGCTGAGTAATACTCCATTGTGTATATGTACCACAGCTTTCTTATCCATTCATCTGCTGATGGACATCTAGGTTGTTTCCATGTCCTGGCTATTATAAACAGTGCTGCGATGAACATTGGGGTACATGTGTCTCTTTCAATTCTGGTTTCCTCGGTGTGTATGCCCAGCATTGGGATTGCTGGGTCATAAGGTAGTTCGATTTGCAATTTTTTAAGGAATCTCCACACTGTTCTCCATAGTGGCTGTACTAGTTTGCATTCCCACCAACAGTGTAGGAGGGTTCCCTTTTCTCCACACCCTCTCCAGCATTTATTGCTTGCAGATTTTTGGATCGCAGACATTCTGACTGGTGTGAAGTGGTACCTCATTGTGGTTTTGATTTGCATTTCTCTAATAATGAGTGATGTTGAGCATCTTTTCATGTGTTTGTTAGCCATCCGTATGTCTTCTTTGGAGAAATGTCTATTTAGTTCTTTGGCCCATTTTTTGATTGGGTCATTTATTTTTCTGGAATTGAGCTGTATAAGTTGCTTGTATATTTTGGAGAACTTAGAATATACAAAATATATTAAAAGAAATCATAAGCATTTTTTCCAGCTCTATTTTCAGAGAATATAATACAATTCTTCCTGAAACAGTTTTCTTTCTGGTCTCTGCTTCTACAACTGCTCCCTGTGTCTGTTACACAGCAGGCAGAGTTTCTCTTTTCTAAAACATCACTCAGGTTATCACTCCCATGCTTAAAACTAAGATTTCCCAGTACTGCTTTAAAACACGTCCTTCACATGGCTTCTAAGGCCCTGTGTGACTTAAACTCAGCCAGCCTCTGCAGTAGCATCTCCCTTTTTTCCCCACTGGATTCTCTTTGCTCTCTAGTTGCAGTGACCTTCTTTCTACCACTTGAACACATCAGACTTAGAGCCTCTGCCTTGGTTTCTACTCAGAATACTTGCTGTTTACCATTCAAATCTCAACTCAGATTCCCAGAGATTTCTCTTGTTTCCCTAGCAAAGGTATCTGCTCCTGCCTCCTCTACTCCCAGTTATCCTGTTTTCTCATTTGATAGTCATATTATCCCATTTTATCATCTCTATAGCTTTTATCAATTTATAAATTATCTATTATTATTTGGTTGTATTTTTTTTATACCCTTCTGAATGTAAGCTCTTTGAGAGTTTATTACGTGTCTACTTTATACACACTGGTGATCTCTAAGTAGAATGTGCTTAACCTTTAGTCAATGCTCAGAAAATATTTGCTTATTCTCCAGAGCATTTTTATGTGGAAATTTACCTTTGTCATTCTTCTTAGGACTGAATTTTCTTCCTATTTAAATGTTAGAACATCTTTTTAGGTGGTGTCATTGTGGTTTGCAAACATAAGTATTGGGATTACCCCACTCCAGCCTCAGGAAAAAGACACCAGTATAATAAGGTGGTTCCTTTTATATAGATCTACTAAAATAATCAGTGATTTCTTTTCCCTTGTACTAGTCTGCATATGCTTTCAGAAACTTAACTCTTTGTATTTTTTATTCATGATTTTCCTTTCTTTGATACTCTTATTAGGAAAAAAAGTAGTTGAAAGAAAAATCAAGAATCCTCAGGCTGTTTTTTTTAATTGAGACTAGAGGTTTAAAAATGATGTTTACTAAACAGAAATAACATTCAGCAGGCTTTCAGTTTTTGTGGGTAGGGAATTTGATCAGATATTTTCTAGTCCTATTATTTTATTAAATTATGCATACTAACGAAAAGGAATACTAGTTAGGACCAGTTTCTGCTCTTTTGGAGTATAGCTGTATCAAACATGTCTTTCAGTGTTTCTGTTCCTCCCTGATTCTGCTGACCTAGTTCCATCCTTCCCTATTATATCCCCACTTTACTTATGGCTTTGGCCTAATTAAACAATTTAAAATCCAAAAGAACAATCACAACGAAAAAATGTGCATGAGACTGGTGATACACACTTAGGATAATCTATAACTTTAGTTATAGTCTATAAGTAGGATATATCCTGTAAATTAAAATTATCCCTTTAGTTTCAAGTACTTAGTTTACTCTTGTTTGACAGGCTACTTAAACCATTCAAAGCATAATTTTAAAATGGATAAATAAATAGTTCCAAACTATCAGTTAAAAATTTATACAGTTTTCTGTTTACCTCTTTTTTTTTTTCACATGCTTCTGCCTGTCTTTTTAACCTTATCCTATTCAGGATTATTCCAATAAATTTAATGGGATCAGAAAAGAATTGGCAAGAAAGGAGGTAAGACTAAATTCTTGAGGTGAATTTGTTCTTAGATCCTAGGCAATGATGCAGAAAATGTATGTACACTTAAAATGTTAGCTGAGCTGTTAAAAATTTTATTTCTGTTATCATATTTAGTATTTTTAGCACCCATTATGATAGTTATGGAATCACACAAAAATAAATGTTACTTGAATTTCCTGTCACAATATAAAATTTTAATGCTACTTTTTATTAAAAGTGTAAATGAATGATTTTTCTTTGTTAACAGATGATTAAGAAAGCCATTAATAATGTCAGAAGAATGACTTCTCATCCAACTCTTCCTTACTGTAAGTTGATAATAAGCCATTATTGTAAAGAATTTAAAGGAAAATTGTAGTATCAATCAAAAGTAGTCAACTTTTATTTTGTTGTTGTTGAGAATGTTTGCTAGCAAGTAAAATCACCTCAAAATTGAGTAAAAATAGAGAAAGTAATTTTCCTGAATTAATAAAGACTAACCTAATGTGTAAATTTTTAGCATTTTGCTGCATATTTCTTAGCACATTTTATTTTTGAGCATTTCTGTACTCTTCATAGTGTTAAATTATAGCTGACAATTACTGTTTTAATAATTGGATCACTCTCATCTTTTATTATATAGACCAGAACCATATCTTGATCATTTAGAGGCTCATCATAATCAGTTTTTTTTTTTTTTAATATATGTCAGTTTATCTTTTATCAGACACACTAATAGTAAGTATAGTGGTTATACAGTCCAAGGCAGGATATATTTATTTTCAGTTAATCTTCCTAGGAATCTCAAAAGTTTTTCTTCCTTTAACAAAGAACTTAATTAATGGGGAATTATTGGAAGTATTGAAGCAGAAATAATAATACATATAACATAAAATTAACTGTTGGGTTGGAATCAGTATTCATATTGGCATGTGAGTATTTTAAGTTTTTTTTAGTAAGATTTTTAAGTTGTGCCCTTCATCAAGTTGTCCTACCACACAGTAACAAAAATAGTAAAAATAGTGCATGTTAATTAAAAGATACTCATGTCCCTCCAATTTAATAACCTATTAAAAATTGTACCACCTTTTTTATGAGAAATATTCTGATGAAATACAAGTGACAAAACCAAAGTTCTTTTTACTTAATGATCACAAGTGCTGTAAGCATGTGTTATCAAATTTGTATACCAGTGTCTAATAAAAGTGTTCAAGAGAGCCATATACTTAAGATGAATAGGTAGCTTCTATTACTTATGCTAGAGATATAAAATAATACTGAAAACTTTAGTCGATTTTTCACTATGTTGAATTTATTCAATACTAGAAGTATATGTTTTCTATCCGCAAGTCTAATGTAAAACATGAACTAAAAACAATCATGAGATGGTTTAGAGAGAAAGGAGTTAAAGGTGTTTTATATATAAAGTGTAGATAATATGAATCCCACAGCAGGAAAATTTGGCATTGCTTAAAACCTATCCTTACTCTTTGCAGTAGGGTTTAGAAGTTTCCTGAAATATTGAAGGGATTTCATTATATCTCAGCCCTAAAGCATGTGTGATGACAATTGACTAGTTTATAAATATGCTCTGCCTCAAGCCCATAGATTTAAATAAAATAATTCCTTGATTCAAAGAAAATTAATGGGCTTATTTTCATAGTTCTTAGGTAATATCATGTAACTTCTGTCTTGGGAAAAGTACTTTCTCCATTCAGAGAACCACTGTAGCTGACAGAGAGTTGAAAAATTAAATGCTAATTAGTCACTGAAATTTTTTTACAGTATATTGTTTCATATCATGAATAAGTCTCACAGATAGTAATTTAGTTCAACTGTGGGCTCCTTTCATGAACTGGAGTTTAAAAATGAGTTAGTTAGTTAGTTTTAAAAATTTTTTGTTTTTTGTTTTTTTTTTGTCATGCTGTGTCTTTGTTGCTGCTTGAGCTTTTTCCATTGCAGTGTATGGCTTCTAATTGCAGTGGTTTCTCTTGTTGTGGAGCACAAGCTCTAGGGAGCATGGACTTCAGTGGTTTTGATGCATGGGCTCAGTAGGTGTGGCTCCCCAGCTCTAGAGCAGAGGCTCGGTAGTTGTGGTGCACGGGCTAAGGTACTTTATGGCGTGTGGGATCTTCCCGAACCAGGGATTGAACTCGTGTCTCCTGCATTAGCAGGTGAATTCTTTGCCATTGAACCACCAGGGAAGCCCTGAAATAGGTTTTTAAAAAAATTTGACTGAATTGCTGATACTTCAAAACAGTTCCTTTCTTCCTTGAAACAGATTTTTAAAAGATCTTAGTCATTATAAACCAATACTTTTGGACTTAAGGAAAATTTTATAGAAGTTAATCTGATGAGTTGAAATAGAAAGGTAAATCTTAAAAAGAAAGTTCCATTAAAAAAAAATAATGATTTTGTCAAAATTTTTAAGCTTGCATTTAACTGTTCCCACACCTATATAGCATAACACTCTCCGGTTACTAATGAGGGATATTTACTCAGACAACTTGGTTATAGGAACCTTTTGGTTTTTTTTAACTTTATAAAGTTTTAAGAGAGTATTTCATTTTCATCTAGCTACTAATAGGGATTTTTCCAAATAAATGAAAACCATGAATAATAGAAAAATTTGAATGATTTTTGTTAATGCATCTAGTCCAATTTATGTTTGTGATTAAGCTAGACAAAACTATAGAGGGGAGGGGAATACAGTTTACATCCCTTGTTGTTGTTCAGTCACTAAGTCATGTCCGACTCTGCAGTCACATGAACTGCAGCACACCAGGTTTCCCTGTCCTTCACTGTTTCCTAGAGTTTGTTCAAACTCGTGTCCATCGAGTCGGTGATGCCACCCCACCAACTTATCCTGTCGCCCTCACCCCCTTCTCCTGCCTTCATTCTTTCCCAGCATCAAGGTCTTTTCCAATGAGTCAGCTCTTCACATCAGGTGGCCCTACTACTAACATTGCTAGTCACAAGAAATTGTACCCACTCTTGCATCCCAGCCCAATGTTAAAACATAACCAAAACAGTTGAAGTTCCTTTATTTTAAGTACTTGGAAAGGAAGGAAGGAAAGTTAATTCATATATGACTAGAAATGTGCTAGATGCTTTATGTACATTAATATAATTTTTCACTACCTCTGTACCGTATTCTTAATGTCAGTTTAGCCCTGTATGTTAGGTTTATTTCTGAATGATTTATATAAATTATCTCATTTACTTTTCAGAACTGTACAGTGACTTATATATCATTAATGATATATAATATAATGATAATGATTTATAATATATCATTATATATCATTATAGTAGTGACTTATATACCTTTTTGGCTTCCCTGGTGGCGCAGATGGTAAAGAATCTGCCTGTAATGCAGGAGACCCAGGTTTAACTCCTGGATCAGAAAGTTCCCCTGGAGAAGGAAATGGCAACCCACTCCAGTATTCTCACCTGGAGAATCCCCATGGACAGAGGAGCGTGGAGGGCTGCATTCCATGGGGTCACAAAGAGTCGGACTCAACTGAGTGACTAACACTTTCACTTTCATATACCTTTTACAAGAAGAAAATAGAGCAAGGGGATTATGTAAGATTCCTAGTAACATACAATTAATAAATGATAAAGCAAAGAAGTAATAATATTTAGTTTATTCATATTCCTTAGTGAAATGGATACTGTATTTGAGTATTAGATCAATCATAATAAAATTATTAGAAATGATTGATTTTTTAACATGACTTTCAAGATCTTCTCCAATCGTTTTGTCAGAGAAAAATGCAGATATTTAAACATTATTAGTATGACTGATAAGAATTGACTGTTAGTAATCCCAAGATCATCTTTTTAATACAGTTAATTTGAAATATTGTGTTTGTCTCAGGTTTACAACAGTGATTCAGTACTTTTATACATTGCAAAATGATCACCATGATAAGTCCAGTTACTATCTGTCACCATACAAAGTTAAATAATCCTAAGACTCTAACTCTTTATCATAAACATTATCTATTAAAGGTTATTAAAACACAATTGAGATAATTTCAAAAGAAAATAAAGTTTATAGAGATCTGATTCAATTGCTTCTGTTGTTTTGTGTGAGGATATGTTCTCAGATGAAAGCCTTATGCAATTATCTGTTTTTAAGATTGAGAGTATTCAAGTGAAGTTTCATACAAAAGTGAATTCATCTAAATTGACTGTGACTCATTTCTTAGGTATTTCTTCCATATTTTCACATTGGATCAAAAAATAAATTTGCCAAAGATTCTTGAAATAAATTTGTAGTTTTTTTTTCCCTCTTATAATGCAGATCTGACAGGAGCTCAAGATGGAAGTGTCAGAATGTTCGAATGGGGCCATTCTCAACAAATAACCTGTTTCCGCTCTGGTGGCAATTCAAGAGTTACAAGAATGAGATTTAACTATCAAGGAAATAAGGTAATATTTAAAAGTGTAAATAGGGGTAATGGTTTGATTTTGTTAAAGGTTTATGAATATTTCTTATTTGGGCTTCTGAAAAGAACAGTTCACTGATCTACTGGTGAAGTATTAATCCATCTATATGAATTCTTTTCAAAGAAATTCCTTTCAGAATTTAAATTCACTTGGTTCTTGCTGTAAAGACATTATATATATGTCCATCAAAATTCTTTTATGTGATGCTTAAGGACCAAATGATTATAGGACCATCTTCTAAATACTTCTGCTTTCTTTATCCTCTGGAACCTACTCAAAATATGGTCAGGTACCAAGTAGTAGGCAACATCTGAGAGCCTATTAGAAATGCAGATTATTGACTCCAGAGCTATCAAATCACCATCTGTTTTTTAGCCAGATGCTCCTGTGATTTGTACAAAACGTTAAAGTCTGAGGAACACCTGCTCTAGAACAGGATGTTGGCAAACTATGGCCTAGAATAGGTGTATTTTGTAAATAAAGTTATATTTGAACACAGCTAACCAGTTCATTATTTGTTTTCCATGATTATTTTCTCAGTTCAGCAACAGAGTTCAGGGGAACAAAGACTTTATACCTGGCAAGCCATATTTATTCTATTGGCCTTTTAACAAAAATTTGCCAACCTGGCTCTTGCTGTCTTCACTTCCTGTAATCTTCCTTCCTAAAACTGTCTCTCTCTGCCCCTCCTGTCTTACTAGCACTTCAAACAGCTACTAAAGAGGAAATCAGCCTTCTTTTTGTCTTTATGACCATGCTGCACTAAAAACATTCACATGGGCCCTTGCTGATAGGACATCTTGCCTTTCATTTTCTGTCAGCCTCCAAACCTTCCACCATCCTTACATGTTACTTGTATCATGGTGTGCTACAACCTTTTTGCCTACAACATTTATTAGATGGCTCTTAGCATTTCACTAAAGTCAACAATTTTTTCCTGTATTTATGAAACAGAATTGAGAGCATATAATTTCTTAATAGTAATTAGCAACATTCTTTGCTCCTTAATGGGAAATTAAAGGAGTTTAATCAAGAAACCTTTTAATCTAAAAACATGAGCATATAAGAATATCATTTATATACTCATGTTTTTCCATTGTGTCAATGTTATATTGTTACTAACTAATCTCTCTAATGCATCCTTCATATTGCCAACAAAGTTATGTAACAAATAGCATAGGGAGTTCCCTAGCTGTCCAGTGGTTAGGACTCTGTGCTTTCACTGCTAGGGCCTGAGTTCGATCCCTGGTCAGGGAACTAAGATCCCACAAGCCTCGCAACATGGCCAAAAAAGATAAAAAAGGAAAAAAAAAACAGCATTATATATATACACTGTAGATGAAATCATGTTGTCCTTTTCAAGAACCCACAGTCTCCTCGTTATATCTAAAAGTCCATACTCTTAAGTGTGGCATTCAAGTCCTTCTACACTCATAGAGTTATTTTATTTTATTTTATTTATTTTATTTTTTTGGCATGATATATTTATTTATTTATTTATTTTTAATTTACTTTATTTTACTTTACAATACTGTATTGGTTTTGCCATACATTGACATGAATCCACCACGGGTGTACATGCGTTCCCAAACATGAACCCCCCTCCCACCTCCCTCCCCATAATATCTCTCTGGGTCATCCCTGTGCACCAGCCCCAAGCATGCTGTATCCTGCATCGGACATAGACTGGCGATTCGATTCTTACATGATAGTATACATGTTTCAATGCCATTCTCCCAAATCATCCCACCCTCTCCCTCTCCCTCTGAGTCCAAAAGTCCGCTATACACATCTGTGTCTTTTTTGCTGTCTTGCATACAGGGTCATCATTGCCATCTTTTAAATTCCATATATATGTGTTAGTATACTGTATTGGTGTTTTTCTTTCTGGCTTACTTCACTCTGTATAATCGGCTCCAGTTTCATCCATCTCATCAGACCTGATTCAACTGTATTCTTTTTAACAGCTGAGTAATACTCCATTGTGTACATGTACCACAGCTTTTTATCCATTCATCTGCTGATGGACATCTAGGTTGTTTCCATGTCCTGGCTATTATAAACAGTGCTGCGATGAACATTGGGGTACATGTGTCTCTTTCAATTCTGGTTTCCTCGGTGTGTATGCCCAGGAGTGGGATTGCTGGGTCATAAGGCAGTTCGATTTGCAATTTTTTAAGGAATCTCCACACTGTTCTCCATAGTGGCTGTACTAGTTTGCATTCCCACCAACAGTGTAGGAGGGTTCCCTTTTCTCCACACCCTCTCCAGCATTTATTGCTTGCAGATTTTTGGATCGCAGACATTCTGACTGGTGTGAAGTGGTACCTCATTGTGGTTTTGATTTGCATTTCTCTAATAATGAGTGATGTTGAGCATCTTTTCATGTGTTTGTTAGCCATCCGTATGTCTTCTTTGGAGAAATGTCTATTTAGTTCTTTGGCCCATTTTTTGATTGGGTCATTTATTTTTCTGGAATTGAGCTGCATAAGTTGCATGTATATTTTTGAGATTAGTTGTTTGTCAGTTGCTTCATTTGCTATTATTTTCTCCCATTCAGAAGGCTGTCTTTTCACCTTGCTTATATTTTCCTTTGTTGTATAGAAGCTTTTAATTTTAATTAGATCCCATTTGTTTATTTTTGCTTTTATTTCCAGAATTCTGGGGGGTGGATCATAGAGGATCCTGCTGTGATTTATGTTGGAGAGTGTTTTGCCTATGGTCTTCTCTAGGAGTTTTATAGTTTCTGGTCTTACATTTAGATCTTTAATCCATTTTGAGTTTATTTTTGTGTGCGGTGTTAGAAAGTGATGTAGTTTCATTCTTTTACAAGTGGTTGACCAGTTTTCCCAGCACCACTTGTTAAAGAGATTGTCTTTACTCCATTGTATATTCTTGCCTCCTTTGTCAAAGATAAGGTGTCCATATGTGTGTGGATTTATCTCTGGGCTTTCTATTTTTGCGCCAGTACTATACTGTCTTGATGACTGTGGCTTTGTAGTAGAGCCTGAAGTCAGGCAAGTTGATTCCCCCAGTTCCATTCTTCTTTCTCAAGATTGCTTTGGCTATTCGAGGTTTTTTGTATTTCCATACAAATCTTGAAATTATTTGTTCTAGTTCTGTGAAAAATATCGCTGGTAGCTTGATAGGGATTGCATTGAATTTGTAAATTGCTTTGGGTAGTATATTCATTTTCACTATGTTTATTCTTCCGATCCATGAACATGGTGTATTTCTCCATCTATTAGTGTCCTCTTTGATTTCTTTCACCATTGTTTTATAGTTTTCTATATATAGGTCTTTAGTTTCTTTAGGTCGATATATTCCTAAGTATTTTATTCTTTTCGTTGCAATGGTGAATGGAATTGTTTCCTTAATTTCTTTTTCTGCTTTCTCATTATTAGTGTATAGGAATGCAAGGGATTTCTGTGTGTTGATTTTATATCCTGCAACTTTACTATATTCATTGATTAGCTCTAGTAATTTCCTGGTGGAGTCTTTAGGTGGAGTCTTTAGGGTTTTCTATGTAGAGGATCATGTCATCTGCAAACAGTGAGAGTTTTACTTCTTCTTTTCCAGTTTGGATTCCTTTTATTTCTTTTTCTGCTCTGATTGCTGTGGCCAAAACTTCCAGAACTATGTTAAATAGTAGCGGTGAAAGTGGGCACCCTTGTCTTATTCC
Organism: Capra hircus; assembly: GCF_001704415.2. Taxonomy (NCBI): domain Eukaryota; kingdom Metazoa; phylum Chordata; class Mammalia; order Artiodactyla; family Bovidae; genus Capra; species Capra hircus. Next base: position 75,939,095 of record NC_030814.1, read on the forward strand.
TGACAGAGTTATTTTATGTATTTAACGTTCTGACTGACCCGGATTCAATCCCTGCGTGGGGAAGATCCCTTGGAGAAGGAAATGGCTACCCACTCCAGTATTCTTGCCAAAAGAATTTCATGGGGTTGTAAAGAGTGGGACACACCTGAGTGACTAACACAACAATACTCTCCTATATAGGCTTTTTAAAGGCACAACAAACTCTTCATTATTATCTGCCTAGGTATCTTTAACAGGCAGTCAGCTTACTGTTAATTCACCTTTGCCATGATGGTACCCAAAAGCATAACACCCTAGCATGCTATCTCCCTTAATAGGGAAGGCTGCTGGAGTAAATGTAACAGGTAACTCACGCTACTTCACAATAATGCTGATCATTTTGTCAGAAGTCATTGGACATTGCAGAAAAACTAGGAGATAAAAGGGAGCATTTAGCAGGGAAAAAATGACCTGTGAGGAATGATTCCTCAGATTCAGGAAGATCTTACACTGTAAAACAAGAACAGGATTCTATGAACCAAAGGCAGTAGAATAATAAAGAAGTTTTATAAATTAAAAACATGCAATTCCCCAAAATTAGGAGAGTAGAGGAACTACTGATTACAAGGACCGAATAGCAGAATGGAAGTATTTGAAAATCAAATTTGTGGCTGGGAAGTACAAATCAGGAATTTATCCCATCATGAAAAAACCCAAGAAGTAAATTGAGACAAAGATCCAGGAAAATGCATAGAAGACCTTTAAAAGACATAGCAGAAGAATAAAAAGAAAAGTGATTTAAAGAGGAAACATTGTATTAAAAGGAATAATAAAATAAAAATTTCCCCATAGCAAAAAATGGATTTTTAGAAAAAGAAGGGCCTACCAAATACTAGACCAGAAGTAATGAGAAGGAGTAGGGGTAAAGATGTTTACCTACAACCTCTCCACCTTCCTATCTAAAATAATGACATTTGCCTCCTTAAAAATAGAGGTTGCTGCTCCTGTTGCTGCTAAGTCGCTTCAGTCGTGTCCGACTCTGTGCGACCCAATAGACGGCAGCCCACCAGGCTCCCCCGTCCCTGGGATTTTCCAGGCAAGAACACTGGAATGGGTTGCCATTTCCTTCTCCAACGCATGAAAGTGAAAAGTGAAAGTGAAGTCGCTTAAGTTGTGTCCGACTCCTAGCGACCCCGTGGACTGCAGCCTACCAGGCTCCTCTGTCCATGGGATTTTCCAGGCAAGGGTACTGGAGCGGGGTGCCATTGCCTTCTCCGAAAATAGAGGTTACGAATAGACAATAGAACAGTATTCACAGAATTCTGATGGATAAGGAATGGGGCCAATGTCTGTCCAAACTCATGCAAAATTAATGGCAAAATAGACACATTTTTAAGTATGCAGAGAATTAGCACATTCCATATACACTTTCTGAAAAATGTACCTAAACTTACTCCATAAAACAGAATAAACCACAGAAAGGATAAACCCTGGAAAAATAGCTGTTAAAAATATAGTAAACAATGGGTTAATATTCCTACTGTTAGCCCTGTCAGTCAGTTTTGTAAAAAGATGATGAAAACAACAAAGAATGTGAACAGTTGACCAAAAAACAAACAGAACCCTATTCATGATCAATAACCCTCACTAATAACTGAAGAACATTAAAATGAGGCTTTTCTGTTAATTGACAAATACTGAAATTTTGTAGTATGCAGTGTTAACTAATGTGTAAGGGAAAATGGGTGTGTAAATTGATATTGCCACTTAGGATTTAATTTTGGCTTCACCTACCAATTTTAAATGGTGCCCTTTGACAATTTTTTTTTTTCTTTTTGGATATCTGTCCTATATAAATACTCAGAGGTATATATGCAAGAACGTTCAAAGCAGCATTTTTATTATAGGAAAAAATGGAATTTATAGAGAAAAGCTTAAAAAAAATTACAGTACAACTATACAGTGCAATACTACACAGCACAATAAAGAGGTAAATTTGTATGTACCAATGTGGAAAAATGGCTATAATAAGTAAAAGATATAATTGTAGAACTGTATATTATTATCTTAATTTCATTAAAAAAATCTTATATGTACGAGTGTTTGAATATTTGCAGAATAAATCTGAATGAAAACACATTGGATTATTAATGATTGTTACATCCGTAGATGGGAGAAGGCAGGAGTCGAAATTAGACATTTAAGATCTGTATCTTATACTCCCTTACTGGATTATTTTATCGTCTTTCCAATCAAAATGCTCTGAGTTTCCATCAAGAATTCTTTTAGTATAATAAATTTTGTTTCATTTTACTTTCTACTGTTGTTCACCACATTTTCCTTATTATATATCTCTGGGAATCTTTTTCAAAATGAACTGTGTTTTATCTTATATATACTAAAATTTTGTCACATGGCTTAATGTGTAAATCCAGTATCCCATTTTTGGAGTACCTACAGAGAATATACAGACTAGGCTATTGGTTAGTATAATAAATTGGGGGTCTAATGTTGGTTTACTTTTCTCTGCCCTGGAATTTTTTAAAGCAGTAGCTAAATGTTTATCTGGACTAGATCCATGCATAGGTGAAATGAGAAGTCAAACAATTTATGACTCAGATGTTTAAGATTTACAATACGAGATTTACAGTGAGGGTAAAGGTAAATATGTACCTTTTATTTGTACTAAATGCTAAATTTTTTTCTCTTAAGTTTGGAATAGTTGACGCTGATGGATATTTAAGTTTGTATCAAACAAACTGGAAATGTTGTCCAGTTACTGGAAGTATGCCTAAGCCGTACCTGGTAAGCCAAGATTTCCTACCTTTAAATTTTTTTAATTTTTATTTTAAAGAAATCAAGAATATATACTTAAGTATCAAAGACAAAAATGTAAAATCTATCTAGTGCTATGTATTCAGTCATACTACTGTAAGTTTCTGTCTGTATTATGTTAAAATTACTCTGTGAGGTATAAAAATCTCTAGTCTCCAGTAACTTGGAAAATAAACCTATAAAGTGCCTGGTTCTCATGGCAAGGGGAAATCAGATATATGGTTACTAGAGGCGGGGAAGTTAGATGGAGGCAGTTCAAAAGGTACAAACTTGGAGTTATAAGCCAGCACTAGGGATGTAGTGTACAACATGATTAACACAGTCAATATGTTATATATGAAAGTTGCTAAGTGAGTAAATTCTGAGTTCTCATCAAAGGAAAAATATTTTTTATTTTTCTTTTATATCTATGTGAGGTGGTGATATTGCTAAATGTATTGTGGTAATCATTTCATGATGTCTGTGAGACAGAACATTTTGCTGTACTCCTTAAACTTATACAGTGCTGCGTGTTAATCATTTCTCAAAACTGAAAGAAAAAAGAAAAGTAAAAAAACTCACCAGAAAATATAAATAAATAATAAGAGTAGTGGATCAGTCACTTGATAAAGACCAAAGAAGTAAAATTTATTTAAAATGTAATAATTAGTCAAGGGATATATTTTTAAAGAAGAAAAGAAGCCTGTATAGAACCAACATGGTACCTCTGGAGACCCATGCAACCATAGGTTACTCAAGTACCTTTCTAGCCTTACTAAACTGCAGTTGGCTGTGATGCCTAAAAAGGATGATAAACAGACTAGTGCATCTAGTTGTTTTTCTGCAGTAAATTTATACCTTATGAACAAAGCAGAAAAGATATCCTATAGCTGGTGCTATTTTCTTGTCCATCTCTTAAAAAAAATTGATAACATCTTTATTCAGGACCACAAAAACGTAATGAACCTTCCACAACTTCATAGAACTGTGAATTTATATTTGATAGATTCTTCAGTGAAGCCCTTTGTAGGACTAAGCAATATCTATCAAGAAAAAAATTAAGAATGTGGGTTGATTCTGGTAGTTCACTCTAGGTTAAATGCTAGAAGAAAGTACTAATCTAAGGGAAAGCAAGCAAGGGAGTGTTGGTGAGTGTACTTTGAAACTATTTAATTTTTCCTCATATTTTCATTCAGCCAGCAGATTAAATGTACAGGTGGCCTTTGAGCAACACAGGGATTAGGGGCACTGGACACCCTCCCCCCTCAAGTTGAAAATCTAAATATAACTTTGCAGGCAGCCCTCCATATCCATGGTCCTGCATCAGTAGATTCAACCAACCTTGGATCATGTAGTACTCTAGAATGTATTTATTGAAAAAAACAAAAAAATCTTTGTATAAGTGGACCCATGTAGTTTAAACCTGTATAGTTCAAACCATGTTGTTCAGCGGTGAACTGTACAAGTTTATGTTCCTAAGGGGACTACCTTTTTATTTTTTTGACTTCCAAAAAGACAAATTAGTTTAAAAATGAATAGTATTTGCTTTTGGAGATTAAAGTAAATTTTGTTTTAAAGACATATCATCTAGCCCAGTTGCAGTGGTGTTTGGGGGCAATGGGGAGTGACTGAAAGGAAAATTTTGTCATGGGATGATTTTGACATGTTTTAAAAATTCATTTTTTATTAAATGTCTAAATAGAAATAACTTGGCAATGTTTGTGATTGACTGAAAATCTCTCGTAATAGTTTGTTATTATTTGATGGAATATTGAGAAACATTGTCAATTTTCTAATTTGTTGACTGTTAGTATTATGTTTTTATTTAACATACTTAAAAAAATATTTAAAAGTGTATTTCTGAAAATAAATAATTCAGTCTGAGATCATCTGAAATTCTAGTTTTTGTCTTCTAAGACAAACATTTTCACAAGTTTTCTAAGAAAAATATTTGAACTTAACCTCTTTTTGTTTCCCCTTGAACTTTTGGTTGAACAAAAGCAGAGGGCCTCGTAAAGGCTCATAATGTATGCATCTTCTTTAAGTAGCTCAGGAAAAGTGTATGTATGCGTGTGTGTGTGTGTGTGAGAGAGAGGAGGCGGGGGGAGAAGAGAGAGAGAAGTGGCAAATTTACAAATATGCCAAAATGGGGAACCTTGGTGAACTGGGGTGAGGGGTATATGAGAGTTCTCTGTATTACTCTTATAACGTTTCTGAAGTTTATAGGGGAAAGAACACAGGGATTAAGTGAGCCGCAAATTACATGATCACTTTTTGATTAATGCATCTACCTGCTTATAAAGTTGTTTGTGATAACAATAACGTTTGTTGTTTATAACCATTCCAGACTTGGCAGTGTCATAACAAAACAGCCAATGATTTTGTCTTCGTTAGCTCTTCCTCTCTAATAGCTACAGCTGGTCTTTCAACTGACAATAGGTAAGAGATTATAACTGAAATTGAAATTTGTGGTGTATGTAGCTAAGCTTTATTTTTAAATTGCTTAATGTCCTTATATCTCAATAATGTTTTCACACTTACACCTTTAAATATTTTTATTACAGAGACTTGTTTCTTAGAGCACTTTTGTGTTTGAATTGTAAAGCTAAGGAAATTCTGGTGACATTAAAAACAAAATCCATTCCTTCTGGATTTTTGGTATTCTATTAATAATGTTAACATTTCAGTGTAGGAGAAAAGAATTTGATTTTGCTAAGAGTTTTTCTCCATATTATTTTCTATGTGTTAAGAAAGCTTGAGCCAAAAAAAAAAAAAAGTATTTATTGGCCCCGCTGTTTAGTTAAACCCTTGCCATAGCCTATGAGACCAATATTATCAGTTTCGTAATCAGAACACAAATTCCAAAAGACATGTTAGTTGTGTATGGCACCCTGTCCCCATCTCCCCGAAACACTTAAATGTGTGGAAAAAAAATCTCGTTTCTCCATGTCCATGCACACTTTTGACTTCCCTCATACAGCTGAGTTTGAGATTAAGGCCTTCTGAAGTTGCTGAGCTTTTTATATTTGTCCTGAGGCGCCTCTTTGCACTCAAAGTGGGAATTTTAGAAATTCTTATATATATTTATGCCTCCTTTGTAACTCACAGAATGGAGTAGAAGCTATTCCCTTTCATAGTAGGAATAAGTTTTCTTTTTGCTCAAGATTCCTTGTGTCCTGTTCTTTATTTCAGCCAAACTATTTAGATTAGAAAATCAGTGAATACAAAAAATAGTTTCTATATTCAGATTTCATGTAGTATTCCTTGTAATTACATGTTAATCTGAAGTTTTTCATTTTGGAAGCTATTAGTTTTTAAAATTTTTGTCTAAAAATTAATCATACATAAGTATATTGGTTACTTGTATTTGGTGCCTTATAAATTTAAGAACTTTCTGTGTGAGTGAGATTAAGATGAGCTAGAATGAGACATACTGTTTTTTTAATTGAAGTATACTTGATTTACAATATTATGTTAGTTAGAGGTATATAGCATCATTATTCAGTATTTTTGCAGATTATACTCTATAGATTTTTACAAGATAATTATTATAATTCCCTATTCTATATACAGTGTATCCTTGTTTCTTGTCTATTTTATAATATATATGGTAGTTTGTATCTTTTTTTTTTTCAGTTTGTATCTATTAATTCCATATTCCCAATTTGTCACTCCCCCATCTTCTCCTCTTTGGTAACAAGTTTGTTTTCTATATCTGTGAGTCTGTTTCTGTTTTGTATACATAGTCATTTATATTATTTTTTAGATTGCATGTTGTGATATCATATAGTATTTGTCTTTTTCTGTCTAACTTACTTCACTGAGCACAATAGTCTCTAGGTCCATCCACATTGCTGCAAATGGCAGTATTTCATTCTTTTTTATGGCTGAGTAATATTGTGTGTGTGTCTCATATCTTCTTAATCCAGTGTTCTGTTGATGGGCCCTTGGGTTGCTTCCATGTCTTGGCTATTATAAAGTGCTGCTGTGAAAGTTGGGCTGCATATATCTTTTCAAAAGAGTATTTTCATTTTTTCAAGATATATATCCATGAGTGAAATTGGTGAATCATATGGTAGTTCTGTTTTTAATTTTTTGAGGAACCTCCATACTGTTTTCCATAGTGGATGTACCAATGTACATTTTCACCAACAGAGTACAAGGGTTCCCTTTCGTCCTCATCCTCCAACTAATTTTTTTTAGATTTATGTACTTTTGGACTATGCTGGGTCTTTGTTACTGTGCACAGGCTTTCTCTAGTTGCAGTGGGCAGGGTCTGCTCCCTAGTTGCAGTGCGTGAGCTTCTCTTTGCTGTGGTTTCCTTTGTGGCAGAAATGGTGTCTAGGTGTGTGGGGTAAGTAGTTGTGGCACACAGGCTTAGTTGGCCCAGAGCATGTGGGATCCTTCTGGACCAGGAGTCAAACCCAAGTCCTCTGCATTGGTGGGCAGATTCCTAACCACTAGACCACCAAGGAATCCCCTCTCTAAATTTTTTTTACTGAAGACTTTTTGATAGCTCCTCTAACAGGTGTGAGGTGATTGCTCATTGTTGTTTTGATCTGCATTAGTGATATTGAGCATCTTTTCATATGCCTCTTAGGCATCTATATGTCTTCTTTGGGAAATTATCTATTGAGTTACTCTGTCCATTTTTTTTTTTTAACAGGTTGAATCAGAAACCAGTTAAGATACCCGGCTGTGATTGATGTTGGGATTTTTTTGTTTGTTTTGGTGGCTTTGTGTTTTGGTTTTGTTGGTTTTTGGCTGTACTGTGCTGCATGCAGGATCTCAATTCTCAACAAGAGATTGAACTTGTGCCCCCTGCATTGGGAGTGCAGAATCTTAGACACTCAGCCACCAGGGAAGTCCTGTTCCACTTTTTTTTTTTTTTTTTAAATATTGAGCTATATGAACTGTGTGTCTGTTTTAGGTGTTAACTCCTTGTCAGTTACATCATTTGCTTTTTCTCCCATTCAGTAGATTATCTTTTCATTTTGTTGATGATTTCCTTTGCTCTGTAAAAGCTTTATGTTTAATTAGATCCCATTGGTTTATTTCTTTTTTGCCTAAGGAGACTGATCCAAGAAAATATAGCTATGGTTTATGTGAAAGAGTATACTGCCAGTGTTCTCTTCTAGAAGTTTTATGATTTTCCGTTCTTCCATTTAGGACTTTAAACGATCTTGAGTTTTTTTTTGTATATGGTAAAGAGGAATGTTCCAATCTCATTATTTTACATGTTGCTGTCCAGTTTTTCCGCCACCACTTGTTGAAAAGACTGTCTTTCCTCCATTGTATATTCTTGACTTCTCTGTCATAGGTTAATTGACCATAAGTCTTGGGTTTATTTCTGGGGTCTCTATTCTGTTCCACTGACCTATGTGTCAGTTTTTGTGTCAGTACCACACTGGTTTATTTTTTGTTTTTGTTTTTTACATTAAGAACTTCAGTTTATTTAAAAAAGAAAACACATCTTAACACAAAGAAAAAGACAAGCCACATAATGGGAAAAGATATTTGCAAACACAGTTTTATTGTTTCACAGTCTCTGTGGAACAGGAATTTGAGAATGGCTTAGCTGAGTGACTTTTCCTTAAAGCTGCAGTGAAGATGTCAGTGGGGCTGTAATGATCTGAAAACTTGACTGGAGCTGGCAAATCTTCTTCCAAGATGGCTTATTCATGGGGCTATTGGCAAGCCTTGTCAGGAGACCTCAGTTTCTCGCCACTTGAGTCTCTCTAAAGGGCTGCTTGAGTGACCTTATGACATAGCAGCTGGCTTTCCTACAAAGCAAGTGATTTCCAAGCCACTCTCCATATTCCCTGAGGTCTTTGACTACTGGATGAGTCTTCTATATCTGGATGCCTCTTTCACTAGAGGGATTTAAATTATGTGAATTTAATTATACATGCTTGTGGACCAAAGGGTGGAGATCCTGCTAGCGTTGGAGGGTCTCCTGTGAGGTGTAGGTCAACAGTGGCTTGCAACAGTGAGTTGGGAACTCAGTATCACAATGTTTTGATGACTGTAGCTTTGTAATACAGTCTGAAGTCAGGGTGTATGATTCCTCCAGCTCTAGTCTAATATCTAAAAATTACTTTGACAACTCAGGGTCTTTTGTAGTTATTTTGTTCTAGTTCTGTGGAAAATGTCATGAGTATTTTGATAGGGATTGCACTAAATCTGTAGATTGGTTTGAGTAGTGTGGTCATTTTAACAATATTAATTCTTCCAATTCAAAAGCACAGGCTATCTTACCATTTCTTTGCAGCATCTTCAGTTTCCTTCATCAGTGGTGTATAGTTTTCAGAGTATAGGTCTTTCACCTCCTTGGTTATGTTTATTCCTAAATATTTATTCTTATTGATGTGATCTTAAGTAGGGTTGTGTTTTACCTTCTTCTGATATTTCATTAGTAGTATGTAAAAGTATAGCACATTTTTTGTATATAATCTTATATCCTGCAACTTTGCTGAATTTATTTATTAGTTCTAAATTTGGAGGGGTGAAGATTTTAGGATTTTCTGTATCATCTGCAAATAGTGACAGTTTTCCCTTTTCCCTTCCAGTTTGGATACCTTTTATTTCTTTTTCTTGTGTGCTATAGCTAGGATTTCTAGTAACATGTTAAATAAAATTGGAGAGAGTGAACATCCTTGTCATGTTTCTGAATTTAGTGGCAGGTTTCCAGCTTTTCACTGTTGAGTATGATGTTGATTGTGGATTTGTCTTAAGTGGCCTTTAATTATGTTAAGAATTGTTTCCTCTTTACACACAGTTTTATCATGAATGGACAACTCAATAGAGAATTTCTGTGTCTTTTGAGATGATCATCTGATATTTATCTTTCTTTGTGTTTATGTGATGTATTATATTTTTTGATTTGCAAATGTCTAACCATCCTTGTGACCTTAGAATTAATTCAGCTTGATCATGGTGTATGATCTTTTTAATGTATTTGGTTTGTTAAGATATTTTGTTGAGGATTTTTATATCTGTAGTTATCAAAGATATTGGCCTGTAATTGTCTTTTTTTATAGTGTCTCTGTCTGGTTTTGGTATCAAGATAATCGAGGTAATGATGGCCTTGTAGAATCAATTTGGGAGTGTTCCCTCCTCTTCAGTTTTTTGGAATAGTTTAAGAAGGATAATTATTAGTTCTTCATATATTTAGTAGAATTCCCATGTCTGGTCCTGGACACTCAGTTACCTGGAAGTTGCTTTTGTTTTGTTTCCCCTTCCAGATTGATTTTCACTTCTAGTGATCAGTCTGTTTAAATTTTCTGTTTCTTCTTGATTCATTCTTGGCAGGCTGTATGTTTCTAGAAACTGGTCCATTTCTTCTAGGTTGTCCAGTCTGTGGGCATATAACTGTTCATAGTATTATGATTCTTTGTATCTCTGTGATATCAGTTGTTATTTCTCCTCTTTCATTTCTTGTATTGTTTATTTGGGTCCTCTGTCATCTTCTTGATGAACCTGAATAAGTTTGTTGATTTTGTTTTCTTTTCAGAAAATCAGCCCTTGTTTTCATTGATTGTTTCTATTGGATTTTTTTTTAATCTCTGTTTTATTTCCTCTCTAATCTTGGTTAAAGTTCCTTCCTTCTACTGACTTTGGGCTTTGTTTGTTCTTCTTTTTCTAAAAGAAAAAGTAGATGGTAGCTTGGGTTGTTTATTTGAGAATGCCTGTATTGCTGTGAACTTCCCTCTTAGAATTGCTTTCTGCATTCCATAGATTTTGGGAAATTGTGTTTCCATTTTCATTTGTCTTAAGGTCTTTTCTGACTTAAACCCTTTGATTTCGTTATTGACCCATTGCATTTTTAGTAGCATGTTGTTTGGTCTGCATGTTTGTTTGTTTTTCCTGTTTTTCTCTCTGTAGTTTATTTGTAGCTTCGTACCCTTGTGATTAGGGAAAAAAATTTGCTTGATACAATTTCTATTTTCTTAAATTTGTTGGCACTTGTTTTGTGACCTAGTATGTGACGTATTCTAGAGAACATTCCATGTGTGCCTGAAAAGGATGTGCATTCTGCTGTTTTAGAATATAATATTCTATACATACCATTTAAGCTCAACTGATCCATTGTCATTTAATACCACTATTGCCTTACAGACTTTCTCTCTGGATTATTTGTTCATTGATGTCAGTGGGGTGTTAAAATCCCATACTGTTACTGTATTATTATCAATTTCTTCCCTGTGTATTCTTTATTATTGTTTACTTTATATAGGTGCTTCTGTACTGGGTGTGTATATGTTAACATGTATAATATTCCTTTTGTATTGATCCCTTTATCATTATATAATGTGAAACATTTTTATTCTGTTTTCAACTTTTTATGTCACTTAAGAAGTAATCTTTCTAAAAAAAAAAAAAGAAGTAATCTTTCTTTTTTTCAGAAACATATGTTTGTGGGACACACTTGTAGCACCTGCCAATAGTTTAGTCCATGGTAAGTTTTGAAAGCATTTTATAAAAGTGATTTTTAAATGGATTTTTTAAAATGACATGTTTAATAGTTTGTGAGATTTATTTTGCTCATGGTAGCAAAGTATGAAAGCAGAAAAGTTTAATATGTGTAATTAACTCTTCAGTGTACTTTAATGAAGGACAGTGGAACATAGATAATATAAAAATTGTTCATTGTGAATATCAGTTATAGTATTATATCCTCTCACACCACTGTTACTCAACTTCATAATTGAAATTACAACTAAAGCAATAAGACAAAAAAAGGAAATTAAAGATATACTTATTGGAAGGGATGAAATAAAACTGTGTTTATTCACATATTATATGATGTTGTAGAAAACTCCAAAGAGTATAGGGGAAAAAAAAAAAAACTGCTGGAACTAATGTACAGATATAGCAAAGTCAAAGCTTTGATTCCAAATCAGTATACTAAAATCAGTTGCTTTCCTTTACACCCACAAATGAACATTTGGAAGTTGAAATTAAAAAAAAAAAATCACCATTTAAAATAGCACCCAAAATAATGTAATTCTGAAGCTAAATCTGTATAGCATCTGTTGGGAAAAGCTACCAAAAAAGGTAAAAAAGATAAAAGACCTAAATAAATGGAGAGATAGTCTGTGTTCACAAACTGTAAAACTTGGTATTGTTAAGATGTTACTTCCTCCCAACTTTATAGATTCAGTGCAATTCTAATTAAACCCCCAGCAGTCTGTTTTGTACGTGTCAACAAACTGGTTCTAAAGTTTATGTAGAGGGGCCACAGACCTAGAATACTTGGAAACCTGGAGTATTCATATTGCCTGATTTCAGGAATCACTGTAAAGCTACAGTAATCAAGCCACTGTGGTATTGGCTTAAGAATAGACACATTAGGAAGCATAGAAATAGACCTGCACATAGTTGGTAGACTCTTCATTAATAATGGCATAAAGGTAATTTAATGGAAGCACATAGTCTTTTCAACAAAGAGTGCTGTAACATTTGGGTCCTTTTGTGTGGAATAATGAATATAGGTACAAATCTTACCCCTTTCACAAAAATTTGCTGAAAATGAATCATAGATCTACATGTAAAAACAAAACTGTAAAACTTCTAGAAGGAAATATAGGAGAAAATCTAGGTGACCTTGGGTTTGGTGATGAGATTTAGATAAAACAAAAACACAATCCAGTAAAGAAACGATATATTCCAGACTTTTAAAGTTATCCTTTTGTTCACTATCTGAAGAGCAAATAGCCATATAAAAGATGCTCAGTATCTGTAGTCGTCAGGGAAGGGCACGCTAAATGCACCATAATTTATCATACTATCTACACTGGAATAGCCAGAATTAAAGATTCTAGAACACCAAGTGTTGATGAGGGTATGGAAAAACTGGAACCTTCATGATTTGCTGATAGAAGTATGAAATAGTACAACTTCTTTGGAAAACTGTTCAGCAATTTCTTAATAAAATTACACATGCACCTAACATGACCTAGCAGTATATATTTTTACACAAAAAATGAAAACACATGTCCACAATTAAACTGGTATAGGAATGTTATTAGCAGCTTTGTTTATAATAGCCAAAAACTGGAAATAACACAAATGTCCAACAGGATAACATGGTATATTTATGTAATAAAATACTGTTCAGAACTAAAATGCATGCCCCACTGATAGATGGAACAACATAGGTTAACACCTAAAGTGCATGTTGAAAGGAAAAGAAGCAGGAACAAAAGAGTATGTCCTACAAAACTCCATTTATATGAAGTTCAAGAACTGGCGAAACTAATTGGATAGAAATCAGAATTGTGATTGCTTTTGAGGGCAAAGGAAAAGCCTGAGAGTGCTTTTTGGAATGATGAACACATTCTTTGTTTTGATCTGAATAATGCTTACACAAAGGTATCCATTTGTCAAAACTCATGAACGATGTACACTTAGAATTTGTCCATTTTACTCTATGCAAGTTTATATCTCAAAGTGCTGGAAAAGTTAAAAAAAAAAACCTTATGATTAGTTTTATCTAGATTCTTACAATACTAATAACATTTTGTTGAGTACTTAGTATTTGCCAGGTAATGTATATGCTGTGAATATATTCCCTAGTTTCATCCTCATACATAACTGTTAGGCAGATGGTGTTATCATCTCTTTTACAAATGATGAAACTGAGACTTAGGTTAAATAATTCGCCTAAGGTGGTATGCATTTAAATCCAGACAAAATCCAGGATTTTGGGAATATACTTATATTGGTTTTTAGTTTCCTTATTTAGTATTTCTGTCATCTATGTCGTTTCTGGGTTAGTTTCAGTTGATGGATTTTCTTGTCTTTATGTGTGCATCTTTGCATGCCTGGTCATTTTTTATTAGATATAGTGTAAATTTTATACATTTTAGGTATTGTTTTTGTATTGTTTAAATATTTTTTGAGGTTTTCTCCAGGACTGAGTTACTTGGAAACAGATTTGTTGAGGGTGGAGATGGGAATCGTGTTAAACAGAATCAAAGCCACGTTTGGTACAGGGCAAATTTTGCACGCACATGTGTACACACACACCCCATTGAGTCAGTACCCTTCTCAGTACTCTGTATAATGCCTTCTGAATTAAAAGATTTTTTCCCTACTCTGGCTGGTAAAAACAGGAACACAAATCAACCTGGATTCCCCTTTCTTATGCTATGGCCGGAAAATCCTAAGCAGTAAGCTGAGTCAGTTGTGTGGCTCACCTAGTTCGTTTCTCATTTCTCAGAGATCATTCTTTTTCAGTGCTTAGTTTCCAGTGTCTCATTCCATTGTTTCTTATGTATCACTTGATATTTTCATTGATTTAGGCAGGAGAGTAAATCGAGTCTAGTATTCCACCTTGGCCAAAAGCCAGGAGTATGTTTCTTATGCTGTTATATAGTTTTTATTTTTATTTAATTTTCAGCTTTTGCATGTCATGATAGTGGAGCCACTGTTTTGGCATATGCTCCAAAACATCAGCTACTGATATCAGGTGGCAGAAAAGGTTATACATGTGTATTTGACCTTCGGCAACGACAACAGAGGCAACTCTTCCAGAGCCATGATTCTCCTGTTAAAGCCATCGCTATTGATCCTACTGAAGAGTACTTTGTTACAGGATCTGCCGAAGGCAACATAAAGGTAATTATAGTAATGCCACAATAACTGCAATGTGAAAGGAAATTTTTGGAAACCTTGGTTCTTTAATCATATTGAAGACACTTGTCTCTTTAAATGATAGAAATATTGACTCCTTTGTAGTCCACAAGATTAATTGCTATTTAATCTTTTAGTGAATAAAATACAATAATATTTGACTTGAAAATTGCCCATTTTCCTGTTGTTTTCAAATATGTTTAACTAATAGATGCAAACGAACTGGATTTTCTGTGGATATGGATATGAACATATTTCAGATGTTAGTCTTGACTCCATGTTCAGAGTTACTGAATACGGTTTCAGGTACTGCGAAATATACTGACATTTTCCCTTATCCCAGATTTCTCCCCATTTTGTCATTCATAGTATCAGCATCCAGCCACTTAGTGACTGATTCAAGAATGCTGATGTACCTGGATAAGCTCTGCTTATAACAGTCTTTCTGAAACTCCACTGTTTCAAACTTAGAAGTTTGAATGTTAAGCAGCTTGTTAAAAATGTTAAGCACCTTGTTAAAAGTGAATCCCACTCTAGAAATACTGTTGCTAGATTGTACCCCCATAACAAGTTGGTAAGTCCAAGGCTCAGAAGTGTGCACTTTTATAACACAGATAGAGTGGTTCTGATGAAGGGTTCCCTTTCTGCACTTTAAAGGATCTGTAGGGGTAAGACTAGTCAACAGATTATTCTAATGGTCAGTAACTCACTGGGGGAGTCTAGTTTCTTAGAATCCATTAATTTAAATGCTAGTGAGACTACTTAGTACAAATAAGTTGGACTACTTTACTTTGTTAGGACTTCTATACTGTTTTCATAATTCTCAGCCAGAAAAAAATTAACTAGAATTTCAAAAAGGTGTTTCTTAAAATCAAATATATATACCAGTTTTCATACAAAATTCTTTTTCGTTTGTTTGAAGCTAGTTTCTTATTTGAACTTTCCTCAGTTTAGAATAAGTTGTGCTAGATGTTAGATTAGTTCTTTAGTATGTATTTTCATTCTGAGTTTGATTATTTAATCAAGTTAAAAGATTTCATAATATACCAGGTTGTATTCAGGAGTTACAATTTTAACACTCATGTCTAGAGTAGTGTGAATTAATGAATTTCTCCGGGAAAAGAAAGAAATTTTTTTTTTAATGAGATGTCAAAACCTCAGAAAATTGTAATAATTTATCTTGCCACTGGAATATAGTTTTGCCTGATCTGAAGGCCTCTGGGTGTTTGGCACTTTCCTCTTTCCAGTGGTTCTGATTCCCTGGTGGATACTGTGCATTATGGAGAAAAAATTACCCTATTTATATAGGTACACAGCAGAATCTTTGCTGAGAGAGAAAATCTTCATTGTAGTTCCTACAATATTACAAGTTTCTGTTGCATTGCATACCTAACCTTCTTGTATCTAAGTTTTCTCATTTCTAATGAAGGGTTTAAAATACCTGTTTTACTGGATTCACTTTTGAAGAATGTAATAATATCAATGAGATTTAGAAAATTGCAACACTGTATACAAGAATCAAAATGTTGTAACTGTCGGCCTACACAGATTTTTCTCCATTTTTGTTTTAGAAATTCCTTATTTGTACACAAAGACAGGCCTAAATCTTTTGCTTGGATTTTTTCTTTAATTTTGCTTGGAATTTTAAGGTATTTGTCAATCCCAATTTTTATTTTGTCCTTGATATAATTTCAGATTTGGAGTCTCTCTACCTTTAGTCTTCTTCACACCTTTATCAATGAACATGCTCGGCAATCCATTTTCAGAAATATTGGAACCGGAGTGATGCAAATTGAGACGGGGCCTGCAAATCACATTTTTTCATGTGGAGCTGATGGAACAATGAAAATGAGAATACTACCGGATCAGTTTAGCCCATTAAATGAAGTGTTGAAAAATGATGTGAAATTTATGCTGTAACATTTTAACAATAAGATGTATAATTTATTACCTATTCCTTGAAGTGGCCAACACATATAATGTACGGTGATCATTCTCTATACCACAAATAAGCTAATGCTTTTCTTGTTTTCATATTTATTTTATGGAGCTTTGCCCTTGATGCACTGATGCCTTAAAAATTAACAAGGTTATTCAGAATTAGACTACATTGCCTAAAGTAAAATGTGTAAGTAATGCTGTAATAATACGTATTTATAGTATGTTATAGTGAGTATATCATAGTGTTAAAGGAATTTTGTTTTATTGATAAGTTCTTCTGCAGACATCTCTGCATGAATTTGTTTCACAGTAAAAATACCCCCTTTTTTTGCACCTTTGCAGGTGCAACCTATAAAGGCAGTTGCACCTCAGTCATCACTTAGTTCACCACATTCTCACTTCCTTTTTCAGACTTTCACATCTCAGACTCCTCTGTTAATTAATGATAGAATGATATTTGGGCAAGAGTCAAAAAATAATATCTCCATTAATACTGTCATTGGGACTTTAGTGATAAATGAGTCAAATGGCTCCTTACGTAAAGTTTTCATCTATTTTCCCTCTGGAGCCCAAGTTGTATGTGTGTGGTGTGTGTATGTATATAATATATCTTACACATCTTATGTGAACTGTGTGTTTATGTGTATAAGAGAAAACTGCAAGTCTTTTCATTTGTTTTTGTGCCATAACAGCACCGCCACCAGAATAACAACTTTTTTGCAACTGGTTTTTTTTTTTATCTTTTTTTTAAAAATATTGAATTCTCACAATCTTCAAATAAATTTCAGGAAAACTTCCAAGATTATTAAGATTGCATTGAGTTAGATTAGACATAGCAGGCAATAATGTTTCTGTGGTGGCATATATGAGACACTTAAGCTTATAAATTTGTCAAAGGATTTTTGGGCACCATACATTTTACTTAAATTTTATTTTACTTCTTATTTTTAGGTGCTTTTAGTCTCAAAGTTCTGAAAAACTTACAGCAGTGTTTTTAGAAACAAATGTGAAAAGTCAAATTACATAGATAGTATTTACAAATGTAAAATACCTGCCAGATCTACCATTAATAGATAATAAACTAAACCTTATATTTTATTATTTTTTTGCCAAAATATATTATTTTATTATAAAAGTATGACCAAAATATTAAAAATGCACAATGCTTTTAACTTAAATGTGCTAACCCTATTTCTGTCTGTTTTGTGCTATACCTTTTCTGATTCAGAATTATAGAAAACTTGATAATACTTAATTTTAACCAAGGAGACTGGAGGCAAATGGGACTAAGTGTTTAAGCAACAACTATATACTACTTAGCTTAAATATATTTTGTTAATAGGAACATTAATAGAACATTTTTATGTAACAAAATATGGACAACTATTATCTTGGAAATTAAAGAGTCAAATGAAGCAAAGAAATGAAGGGCTGGTAAAATGAATTTTGTAATATCCTCAGGATACTTTTAAAAGTATATTGTTAAAAGATTTTGTAAATTCATACTTTTAAATGTGTTAAGCAAGTTGCGATGAAGACACTGTTATTGTGTAGAGAGTTTATGTGCACATAATAACCTGTACCTATAAATTGTGCAATACGATATGTGACTATTTGCCATGGAGAAATCTGTGACAGCATTGCAAATGATACTATTGTTTGATGTAGTTAATCTTAAATTATTCAGTAATTTCTTCATGAATCAAGATTCAAAAGGCTTTAAATTTAAACACTTGCAGTGAGATAGAAAATTTATTATTATGCTTATTAGGAAAAAGACATGGTGGATGAAGAATTAAGCATTTTAATTAAGGGTTTATATGAATAATAAATTATGTAAGCCCATATATATTTACATCCAGAGTCATAATATTTTAAATAAACAATCATGCAGTGACTTTTTTTTTAAGCATGCTATTGTTTTAAGTAATAGTTATGCCACTTTAGTTGATTTAAGTATATGTGACATTTTAAATAGGAGAATTTCTGTATTTGTATTTGGTTAATGTAGGAAGAATTACATAATTTTCCCAGATTCCCTGTTGTTTCTTTTCTATAGTCTTTTTAACTTAATGAGTAAGCATTATGCAAAAAAGGTGAGAATAAAATGGTAAAGGTAGTTGGAATGTATGCTTAAGTAAAAAATGATGTACATATATGTAAAATTTTATCCACACTAATGGAGTGGATACAAATTACATTTTTTAAATTGTGTGTTTTCTGAGAATGACGCTTTGTAAGGGTAGAAGAATTAACCACACTGTGAGCCTCATTTTCTAAAATGTAGCGTTGTGTTGTTTTTTTTTTTTAATGTAGAATCATGGGACAGTCAATTCTATCATCCTTTCTGGCTCTCTTTGTCTTGCCCCAATTCATTCATTTCTCCTTAAAATTTTTTTTTTTATAAAACCACTGCAGAATTTCTCCAACTGATCTCAACGATCAGAACTTAAAGAAAATCCTTATACAACATTAGAGTGGCGATGATCTTTTCATAACAGTGTTGACAACCCAGAAGGATATATTTTACTAAACAAAAAGTTTAAATGTTATATTGCAAGACACTACAATCCAAAGAACAGGTAGACAAGAAATATATGTATAGTATATAGGGAAAATTTAATGCTCCTAATACAAAGAGAATTTTAAAATGATAAATAATGGGAAAATAACCACACCAAGCACAAATATGTTCATCCTCACTAAGAGTGCAAAGAATGTTAAAAAAAACAACAACAACAATGTGATACCACTGTTCATCCATCAAATTAGAATAAAGTCAAAACAGTGGCTTCAGTTTGGTGAAGATGCAAGGAAGTGAGCACAGTGAAACATTGCTGGCAGAACGAAACTGTTACAAAGTCATGTAGATACATATATAAGACTGAAAAACATACTTTCACTGAGCAATCTTTTGGGAAATTATCCTTTACAATAAAAATACCTATGCATAAAAATATATGTATACAGATGTTTATTGAGACAAATCTCAATGTTAATTCATGGGTAAATTGTGGCATAAATTTTGGTAATCCATACAACAGAATATTCTCTCTCTTCAAAAAGTTGTTAGAATTGTATCA
Organism: Capra hircus; assembly: GCF_001704415.2. Lineage (NCBI taxonomy): Eukaryota > Metazoa > Chordata > Mammalia > Artiodactyla > Bovidae > Capra > Capra hircus. The sequence goes on from NC_030814.1 coordinate 75,958,549, forward strand.
GTTCATCTGAAAAAAGTTGGTAAGAAAAAAATTTCAAAGTAAAAGGTGTTATATCCTATGTTGTTTCAGATTTTTTTAGTCTTTAGTTTTAGTGTGCATTATAGGGACATAGAAATATATATGGAAGAATACATGTGAAGCAAGACTCTAACATGGAAGGAAGAAGGCGATAATACTTTTCTAAATGCCTTTAAACCCTGCTTGGTAACACGATAGCAGAAATAGTCATGTATGTGTTGGTGAAGAAAAGCTGTGTTATCATACCAGATAGGACTTTGACAACTGATTTGTTGAGTGAAGTGGTGTTGTTTTAGGAATATTCTTCTTGGAATTGTTGAAAGATATTTTTGGTGTTTGATGTTACTTTAGTAGAAAGGTTACAATGTTGTCCTTCAGAGTACTTGAAAAAAGTTGAATATAGATGACTTAAATGTACCTGTCAGCCTTAAAAATCTGTATGGCTTTTGCTATTTTCAAAGCTAAATGTTTGGAGTTTTTCATGACTTTTTTTTCCCTTCTGCTTGCTTGGTTGTCGCCTGAACATCTGTGGTCTATAATTCAGGGAGCTAATGCAGAGTTGGAGTATAACATTATTTCACAAGGCTCCTTAGAACAAGAAAAGTTTCTTAATATTCTCTCACTGCAGATATGATGAGTGAAACAGTTTGGTGTTACAACTCGTTTCTTTCCACAGTGGGAATGCCTTAACGTGTGTCATGCTAAGTCACTTCGGTCATATCTAACTCTTTGTGACCCTTGTGTGTGTGTGTGTCACTCAGTTGTGTCTGACTCTTTGTGACCCCATGGACTGTAGCCCACCATGCTCCTCTGTCCATGGAATTCTCCAGGCAAGAATACTGGAGTGGGTTACCATTTCCTTCATTTGAGATCCTAACTCCTGTACAATTGATTGCTTGGTATATAGGTATGACCTTTGTAACAGAATCTAAGCAGTACAATGTTATCAGCCCAGGATATGTGTTTTTAAAGTTTTAAAATCTATATTCCTCCCATATGCAAAACACTCATCACCCCGCCAATAAACTCCGCAGTGTTTTTACCCTGTTACTGCATCAGGGTTAGGCTTTTGAACCCCCAAGATCTCATCTAAATGAAGTTCAGGTGTATATGTGGCTCCTTACATGAGTTTCCTTAAGTATAGTACTTCTCAGTTTAAAGACCCATGAAGTAATGAGGCAAGTTATGGGCCTCCTGTCTGTGAAACATACAATGGTGAGACAGAGAGAGTAGCTGTCTCCCATTCTAAAAGATGAGAAGTAACATTCATATGATGGTCTCTGGTCCAGAAGGATTCTGAAAGTTAGGTGGGTACCTGTCACCAATTTCTTAAGTAATCCTGTCCCCTACAAGTATTTCTCCAGAGCTCTTGGCTCCACCTTTTGGGCTGGGTTGTTTTTTTTTTTTTCCCCCCCTACTTCTAAGTTATTCTTGCCACCTCTTCTTAATATCTTTTGCTTCTGTTAGGTCCATACCATTTCTGTCCTTTATTGTGCTCATCTTTGCATGAAATGTTCCCTTGGTATCTCTAATTTTCTTGAAGAGATCGCTAGTCTTTTCCCATTCTATTGTTTTCCTCTATTTCTTTGCATTGATTGCTGAGGAAGGCTTTCTTATCTCTCCTTGCTATTCTTTGGAACTCTGCATTCAAATTTGTATATCTTTCCTTTTCTCCATTGCCTTTTGCTTCTCTTCTTTTCTCAGCTATTTATAACGCCTCATCAGACAACCATTTTGCGTTTTTGCATTTCTTTTTCTTGGGGATGATCTTGATCACTGCCTCCTGTACAATGTAACAAACCTCCATATATAGTTTTCTTCAGGCACTTTATAAGATCTAATCCCTTGAATCTGTCACTTTCACTGTATAATTGTAAGGGATTTGATTTAGGTCATACCTAATTGGTCTAGTGGTTTTCCTTTCTTCAATTTAAGTCTGAATTTAGCAATAGGGAGTTCATGATGTGAGCCACAGTCAGCTCTTGGTCTTGTTTTTGCTGACTGTATAGAGCTTCTCCATCCTTGGCTGCAAAGAATATAATCTGATTTCAGTACTGACCATCTGGTGTTGGAAGAGGGTGTTTGCTATGACCAGTGCATTTTCTTGGCAAAACTCTATTAGCATTTGCCCTACTTCATTCTGTACTCCAAGGCCAAATATGCCTGTTACTCAAGGTATCTTGACTTCGTATTTTTGCATTCTAGTTCCCTATAATGAAAAGGACCTTTTTTGGGTGTTCTAGAAGGTCTTGTAGGTCTTCATAGAATGTTCAACTTCAGCTTCTTCAGCATTACTGGTTGGGGCATAGACTTGGATAACTGTGATATTGAATGGTTTGCTGTAGAAATGAACAGAGATCATTCTGTCATTTTTGAGATTGCATCCAAGTACCACATTTTCGACTCTTGTTGACTATGATGGCTACTCCATTTCTTTTAAGGGCTTCCTCCCCATAGTAGTAGATATAATGGTCATCTGAGTTAAATTCACCCATTCCAGTCCATTTTAGTTCACTCATTCCTAAAATGTCAATGTTCACTCCTGCCATCTCCTGTTTGGCCACTTCCAATTTGCCTTGATTCATGGACCTAACATTTCAGGTTCTTATGCAATATTGCTCTTTACAGCATTGAACTTTACTTCCATCATGCGTCACATCCACAGCTGGGTGCTATTTTTGCTTTTTCTCTTCATTCTTTCTGGAGTAATTTCTCCACTGATCTCCAGTAGCATATTGGGCACCTACTGACCTGGGGAGTTCCTCTTTTGGTATCCTATCATTTTGCCTTTTTATACTGCTTATGGGGTTCTCAAGGCAAGAATACTGAAGTGGATTGCCATTCCCTTCTCCAGTGAACCACATTTTGTCAGAATTCTACATCGTGACCTGTACGTCTTGGGTGGCTCTACAAGACATGGCTCATAGTTTCATTGAGCTAGATAAGGCTGTGGTCCATGTGATCAGTTTGGTTAGTTTTCTGTGATGGTGGTTTTCATTCTGTCTGCCCTCTGAGGGAGAAGCGTAAGAGGCTTGTGGAAGCTTCTTGATGGGAGAGACTGACCGAGGGGGAAACTGGGTCTTGTTTTGATGGGCGGAGCCATGTTCAGCAAATCTTTAATCCAATTTTCTGTTTATTGGTGGGGCTGTGTTCCCTCCTGTTGCTTGACCTGAGGCTAAATTATGGTGGAGGTAATGAAGATAATGGTCACCTCCTTCAAAAGATCCCATGCACACACTCTGTCCTCAGTGCCTCTGATGCTGAAGCAGGCCACCACCGACCCACGCCTCCCCTGGATACTCCTGGACACTCACAGGCAAGTCTGGGTCAGTCACCTGTGAGGGTCACTGCTCCTTTCTCCTGGGTCCTCGTGCTCACAGGGTTTTGTTTGTGCCCTCCAAGAGTCTGTTTCCCCAGTCCTCTGTAAGTTCTGTGGTTGTATGGTGGGGTTAATGGCGACCTCCTCCAAGAGGGCTTATGCCGTACCCGAGTCTGCACCCAGAGCCCCTGTGGCAGGCCATGCTGATGCGTACCTCCTCAGGAGACACTCAGACACAGTTCTGGATCAGTCTCTGTGAGCTGGATATGCCTTTCATGCCCTTTCCAGGGTTGAGCAGCTCCGGCGACCAGGTGCTTGGCAAGCACATGCTCCCAGGTGGGCCCTGCATATTAATCACCTCCCTGGTCCTGGCTGCTTGGCTTCCGTCTCATGTGTGCTGTATGTCTCCTCTGGAGAGCTGATCTCAGGCTGTGACTCTTCTGGTGAAATCAGCCATACATGATCTCAGGGTGATGTGGTTAGAAGCTGGGAGCCTGCTCACAGTTTGGTGGAAGATGCCTTCTCTGGGACTGAGATTGTAGCAGCACGGCTGCGGGCCAGCTCACTAAGCACAGGCGGCTGCGGGCCGGCTCACTAGGCTCAGGTGTCTGTGGGCCAGCTCATTAAGCGCGGCCAAGAGGAGATACTCCACGTCCGAGGTCGGGGCAGCGGCCTAGAGTGACAGGCTGTGACGGCGCAGGAACAGCCGAGAAGAGCTACCCTGCATCCGAGGTCAGGGGCGGCCGGGAGGAGACACCCTGTCCCGAGGTCAGGGCGGCAGCCAGGAGGAGCTACCCCACGTCCGAGGCCAGTGGCGGCCGGGAGGAGAAACCCCGCGTCCGAGATCAGGGGTGGCCAGGAGAAGCCACCTCGTGCCCAAGGCCAGGGGCGGTGACCTTGAGGAGCCACCCCGGGCCCGAGGCCAGGGCCGGCAGCTGGGACTAGCAACCTGAGGGGTGGTGGCTGCGCAGGCACAGGAGGCCCAAGAGGAGCCATCCCACGTTGAAGGTCAGGAATGGCGGCAGTAAGGAGATACCCCTCGTCCAAGGTAAGGAACAGCGGCTGTGCTTTGTTGCAGCAGCCGTGAAGAGATACCCCACGCCAAGGTAAGAGAAACCCAAGTAAGATGGTAGGTGTTGCAAGAGGGCATCAGAGGGCAGACACACTGAAACCATACTCACAGAAAACTAGTCAATCTAATCACACTAGGACCACAGCCTTGTCTAACTATGAAACCAAGCCATGCCTGTGGGGCAACCCAAGATGGGTGGGTCATGGTGGAGAGGTCTGACAGAATGTGGTCCACTGGAGAAGGGAATGGCAAGCCACTTCCGTATTCTTGCCTTGAGAACCCCATGAACAGTATGAAAAGGCAAAATGATAGGATACCAAAAGAGGAACTCCCCAGGTCAGTAGGTGCCCAATATGCTACTGGAGATCAGTGGAGAAATAACTCCAGAAAGAATGAAGGGATGAAGCGAAAGCAAAAACAATACCCAGTTGTGGATGTGACTGGTGATAGAAGCAAGATCTGATGCTGTAAAAACCAATATTGCATAGGAACCTGGAATGTCAGGTCCATGAATCAAGGCAAATTGGAAGTGGTCAAACAAGAGATAGCAAGGGTGAACGTCAACATTCTAGGAATCAGTGAACTAAAATGGACTGGAATGGTTGAATTTAACTCAGATGACCATTACATCTACTACTGCAGGCAGGAATCCCTCAGAAGAAATGGAGTAGCCATCATGGTCAACAAAAGAGTCCGAAATGCAGTATTTGGATGCAATCTCAGAAACGACAGGATGATCTCTGTTCATCTCCAAGGCAAACCATTCAATATCACAGTTATCCAAGTCTATGCCCCAACCAGTAACTCTGAAGAAACTGAAGTTGAACGGTTTTATGAAGACCTACAAGATCTTTTAGAACTAACACCCAAAAAAGATGTCCTTTTCATTATAGGGGACTGGAATGCAAAAGTAGGAAGTCAAGAAACACCTGGAGTAACAGGCAAATTTGGCCTTGGAATGCAGAATGAAGCATGGCAAAGACTAATAGAGCTTTGCCAAGAAAATGCACTGGTCATAGCAAACACCCTCTTCCAACAACACAAGAGAAGAGTCTACACATGGACATCACCAGATGGTCAACACCGAAATCAGATTGATTATATTCATTGCAGCCAAAGATGGAGAAGCTCTATACAGTCAACAAAAACAAGACCAGGAGCTGACTGTGGCTCAGATCATGAACTCCTTATTACCAAATTCAGACTTAAATTGAAGAAAGTAGGGAAAACTGCTAGACCATTCAGGTATGACCTAAATCAAATCCCTTATGATTATAGAGTGGAAGTGAGAAATAGATTTAAGGGTCTAGATCTGATTGATAGAGTGCCTGATGAACTATGGAATGAGGTTCGTGACATTTTACAGGAGACAGGGATCAAGACCATCCCCATGGAAAAGAAATGCAAAAAAGCAAAATGGCTGTCTGGGGAGGCCTTACAAATAGCTGTGAAAAGAAGAGAGGCGAAAAGCAAAGGAGAAAAGGAAAGATATAAGCATCTGAATGCAGAGTTCCAAAGAATAGCAAGAAGAGATAAGAAAGCCTTTCTCAGCGATCAATGCAAAGAAATAGAGGAAAAGAACAGAATGGGAAAGACTAGAGATCTCTTCAAGAAAATGAGAGATACCAAGGGAACATTTCATGCAAAGATGGGCTCGATAAAGGACAGAAATGGTCTGGACCTAACAGAAGCAGAAGATATTAAGAAGAGGTGGCAAGAATACACGGAAGAACTGTACAAAAAAGATCTTCACGACCCAGATAATCATGATGATGTGATCACTAATCTAGAGCCAGACATCTTGGAATGTGAAGTCAAGTGGGCCTTAGAAAGCATCACTATGAACAAAGCTAGTGGAGGTGATGGATTCCCGTTGAGCTGTTTCAAATCCTGAAAGATGATGCTGTGAAAGTGCTGCACTCAATATGCCAGCACATTTGGAAAACTCAGCAGTGGCCACAGGACTGGAAAAGGTCTGTTTTCATTCCAATCCCAAAGAAAGGCAATGCAAAAGAAGGCTCAAACTACCGCACAATTACACTCATCTCATATGCTGGTAAAGTAATGCTCAAAATTCTCCAAGCCAGACTTCAGCAGTACGTGAACTGTGAACTCCCTGATGTTCAAGCTGGTTTTAGAAAAGGCAGAGAAACCAGAGATCAAATTGCCAACATCCGTTGGATCATGGAAAAAGCAAGAGAGTTCCAGAAAAACATCTATTTCTGCTTTATTGACTATGCCAAAGCCTTTGACTATGTGCATCACAATAAACTGTGGAAAATTCTGAAAGAGATGGGAATAACAGACCACCTGGCCTGGCTCTTGAGAAATCTGTATGAAGGTCAGGAAGCAACAGTTAGAACTGGACATGGAACAACAGACTGGTTCCAAATAGGAAAAGGAGTACATCAAGGCTGTATATTGTCACCCTGCTTATTTAACTTCTATGCAGAGTACATCATGAGAAACGTTGTACTGGAAGAAACACAAGCTGGAATCAAGATTGCCAGGAGAAATATCAATAACCTCAGATGTGCTAATGACACCACCCTTCTGGCAGAAAGTGAAGAGGAACTAAAAAGCCTCTTGATGAAAGTGAAAGAGGAGAGTGAAAAAGTTGGCTTAAAAGTAAACATTCAGAAAACGAAGATCATGGCATCTGGTCCCATCACTTCCTGGGAAATAGATGGGGAAACAGTAGAAACAGTGTCAGACTTTATTTTTTTGGGCTCCAAAATCACTGCAGATGATGACTGCAGCCATGAAATTAAAAGACACTTACTCCTTGGAAGAAAAGTTATGACCAGCCTAGATAGTATATTCAAAAGCAGAGACATTACTTTGCCGACTAAGGTCCGCCTAGTCAAGGCTATGGTTTTCCCTGTTGTCATGTATGGATGTGAGAGTTGGACTGTGAAGAAGGCTGAGCGCTGAAAAATTGCTGCTTTTGAACTGTGGTGTTGGAGAAGACTCTTGAGAGTCCCTTGGACTGCAAGGAGATCCAACCAGTCCATTCTGAAGGAGCTCAACCCTGGGATTTCTTTGGAAGGAATGATGCTAAAGCTGAAGCTCCAGTACTTTGGCCACCTCGTGTGAAGAGTTGACTCATTGGAAAAGACTCTGATGCTGGGAGGGATTGGGGGCAGGAGGAGAAGGGGACGACAGAGGATGAGATGGCTGGATGGCATCACGGACTCAATGGACGTGAGTCTGAGTGAACTCCGGGAGATGGTGATGGACAGGGAGGCCTGGTGTGCTGAGATTCATGGGGTTGCAAAGAGTCGGACACAACTGAGCAACTTAACTGAACTGAACTGAACTCACCTTCTGGCTCTGGCTGTTGCTAGCCTGCCTCTCTGCCTCTGGGCAGGGAGGGGCTGGTATGGAGCCAGCTGGTTCTCCTTTGGTATCCACTCAGTCCTTTGTTCTGTGAGCAGGCCAGCTGTGCCTTTCGTGGTTAGAGCCTTTCTTGGGAAAGTTCTCTTTTCCGCAATTTCGGTTAGGTGTGTTTTCTGTGGTTTTGTTTTGTTTTGTCTTTTCTCTCCCTGTTATGTTGCCCTCTGAGAATCCAAAACTCCCCATAGACCTACCTGTGAGAGGTTTTCCTACTGTGTAGAAACTTCTCCTCCTTCACGACACCTCCCCAGGACAGGTCTCTGTCCCTAACTCTTTCATCTCTCTTTTTGTGTTTTCAATTTTGTCCTACCTCCTTTTGAAGAGAATGCGGTGCCTTTCTGGGTGCCTGGTATCCTCCGCCAGTATTCAGAAGTTGTTTTGTGGAAGTTGCTCAGCATTCAAATGATCTTTTGATGAATTTGTGGGGGAGAAAGTGGTCTCCCCATCCTATTCCTCCGCCCTCTTGAAGCAGCAAGCAAGAATACACAGAACTATACAAAAAAGATCATGACCCAGATAACCACGATGGTGTGATCACGCACCTGGAGCCAGACATCCTGGAATGCGAAGTCAAGTGGGCATTAGAAAATATCACTCTAAACAATGCTAGTGGAGGTGACGGAATCCCAGTGGAGCTAGTTCAGATCTTAAAAGATGATGCTTTTAGAGTGTTGCATGCAATATGCCAGCAAATTTGGAAAACTTGGCATTGGCCACAGGACTGGAAAAGGTCAGTTTTCATTCCAATCCCAAAGAAAGGTAATGCCAAAGAATGCTCAAATATTGCACAATTACACTCATCTCACATGCTAGAAAAGTAATGCTTAGAGTTCTCCAAGCCAGTCTTCAACAGTATGTGAACCATGAACTTCCAGATGTTCAAGCTTGATTTAGAAAAGGCAGGGAAACCAGAGATCAAATTGCCAACATCCTTTGCGTCATCAAAAAAGCAAGAGAGTTCCAGAAAAACATCTGCTTTATTGACTATGCCAAAACCTTTGACTGTGTGACTCACAATAAACTGTGGAAAATTCTGAAAGAGATGGGAATACCAGACGACCTGACCTGCCTCCTGAGAAATCTGCTGGTCAAGAAGCAACAGTTAGAATGGGACATGCAACAACAGACTGATTTCAAATTGGGAAAGGAGTACATCAAGGCTGTATATTGTCCCCCTGCTTATTTAACTTCTATGCAGAGTACATCATGCAAAATGCTGGGCTGGATGAAGCACAAGCTGGAATCAAAATTGCTGGGAGAAATATCAATAACCTCAAAATACAGATGACACCACCCTTATGGCAGAATGTAAAGAAGAACTGAAGAGCTTCTTGGTGAAAGAGAAGAGTAAAAAGTTGACTTAAAGCTCAACATTCAGAAAACTAAGATCATGGCATCCGGTCCCATCACTTCATGGCAAATAGATGGGGAAACAGTGGAAACAGTGAGAGACTTTATTTTGGGGGGCTCCAGAATCACTGCAGATGGTGACTGCAGCCATAAATTTCAAAGATGCTTGCTCCTTGGAAGAAAAGCTATGACAAACATAGTCAGCATATTAAAAAGCAGAGACATTACTTTCCCAAGAAAGGTCTGCTAGTCAAAGCTTTGCTTTTTCCAGTAGTCATGTATAGATGTGAGAGTTGGACTATTAAGAAAGCTGAGCGCCGAAGAATTGATGCTTTTTAACTGTGGTGTTGCAGAAGACTCTCGAGGGTCCCTTGGACTGCAAGGAGATCCAACCAATCCATCCTAAAGGAGATCAGTCCTGAATATTCATTGGAAGAATTGATGCTGAAGCTGAAAATCCAGTACTTTGGCCACCTCATGAGAAGAGCTGACTCATTGGAAAAGATCCTGATGCTGGGAAAGATTGAGGGCGGGAGGAGAAGGGACGACAGAGGATGAGATGGTTGGATGGCATCACTGACATGATGGACATGACTTTGAATAGGCTCCAAGAGTTAGTGATGGACAGGAAGCCTGGCGTGCTGTAGTCCATGGGGTCACAAAGAGTCAGACACGACTGAACTGAACTGAATTCATTCTTTTTCTAAAAAAGTGACCCATGTTTTTAACTGTTGTTTTCTCACCCTGTTTTCCTGGCTAGAAAAGTTTGAGCATGCAAAGACCTCTTTACATTTTGTACTGTTCCTGTCCTTTATGGTTCAGTCTAGTAAAATTGCTTTTAAAAACGTTGTGGGTGCCTTGTTTTTATATTATAATTATATTAAATTATAATCAATTCATTGGATAAAAGCCACATCCATATTTTATTTCTGATACAGGCTCTACCTTGGGCCCCCTGTGAGACTGCTGTGTTAAACTGTTCTGTTTCTAGTAGGTGTGATATCAATCAGTTGTCCTAACCTACCCAATCTGTACCTTGACTTCTATTAGGAAAAATGTTCTCTACCATACTCATACTGTTACTCTAAGGATGGGAATACCAGACCACCTAACCTGCCTCTTGAGAAATCTGTATGTAGTTCAGGAAGCAACAGTTAGAACTGGACATGGAACAACAGACTGGTTCCAAATAGGAAAAGGAGTACTTCAAGGCTGTATATTGTCACCCTGCTTATTTAACTTCTATGCAGGGTACATCATGAGAAACGCTGGACTGGAAGAAACACAATCTGGAATCAAGATTGCCGGGAGAAATATCAATAACCTCAGATATGCAGATGATACCACCCTTATGGCAGAAAGTGAAGAGGAACTAAAAAGCCTCTTGATGAAAGTGAAAGAGGAGAGCGAAAAAGTTGGCTTAAAGCTCAACAGTCAGAAAACAAAGATCATGGCATCTGGTCCCATCACTTCCTGGGAAATAGATGGGGAAACAGTGGAAACAGTGTCAGACTTTATTTTTGGGAGCTCCAAAATCACTGCAGATGGTGACTGCAGCCATGAAATTAAAAGACGCTTACTCCTTGGAAGAAAAGTTATGACCAGCCTAGATAGTATATTCAAAAGCAGAGACATTACTTTGCCGACTAAGGTCCGCCTAGTCAAGGCTATGGTTTTCCCTGTGGTCATGTATGGATGTGAGAGTTGGACTGTGAAGAAGGCTGAGTGCCAAAGAATTGCTGCTTTTGAACTGTGGTGTTGGAGAAGACTCTTGAGAGTCCCTTGGACTGCAAGGAGATCCAACCAGTCCATTCTGAAGGAGATCAACCTTGGGATTTCTTTGGAAGGAATGATGCTAAAGCTGAAGCTCCAGTACTTTGGCCACCTCATGCGAAGAGTTGACTCATTGGAAAAGACTCTGATGCTGGGAGAGATTGGGGGCAGGAGGAGAAAGGGCTGACCCAGGATGAGATGGCTGTATGGCATCAGGGACTCAATGGACGTGAGTCTGAGTGAACTCCGGGAGATGGTGATGGACAGGGAGGCCTGGTGTGCTGCAATTCATGGGGTCGCAAAGAGTCGGACACGACTGAGCTACTGAACTGAACTGAACTGAACTGAAGGCCATGTTATGATAAAGCTCTGAAAAGAAATAGAACTGGAAAGAGTTGAAGGAGGAGACAATCAGATAATGATCTTGAAGGATGGTGAAGTTATAGCCATGTTTTGAATCTGGCATGTTACTAATACACTCCAATGAAACTGTAGTTAAAGCATAGTGGCCACATAGGTATTTTTGTGGGCTATATTTGAGGTATATAGCCCATAAGTATGAAGCCTTGGTTCAGTGCTTTTAGCCTGTAGAAAATATTATATGCATATCTTCTCTCTCCATGATGCCTGGAGTGCCCTTCTCTCTCCCTGATCAGCTTGAGTTCATCCTTTTCAACTTGGTTGGATGGAATCTCTGTGAAATCTCCATTCCTCCAAGGAATGTGAATCATCTCTGCTCTACTCGCAATGCATGCATTTTTATTGCACATTTCACAGTGCCATGTAGTTATTTCCTTTTCACTCTGAAAGAGGAGGCTGGTACTGAGTAAGTGGAGTAGAGGCTTGAGGCAAATGAAGAGTACAAGAGAAAGCTGGGTCAAAAGGTTTTTTAAGACTCTACTACTGTGTGATATTAGTTACTATATCTTCAACTGGGCAGAAGTAAAAATAGAAGTTATGTACAGAGGTATTTCTGGCATGCAGCTCTAGTTACAGCTATCTCTACTTTATGTGATTTATATGGTCTGGGGTCTTTTTTGGGGGGTAGGTGATCTGAGAGGATTCAGTTATTCCAGATACAGCTGTAATTATTTCAAAATATAATTAACCGTTGAATGATGGACTAGTTATTAGGAGCTTCCTAGATACGGTTTTTTTGTTTGTTTTGTTTTGTTTTTATAAATCCAAGTGGAAATATGCAAGTACTAGTTTGAAAAAGAAATGATCCAAGTGCCTTTTGGCCCAAGTAAGATAGACCAATATGCTACTGGAGATCAGTGGAGAAATAACTCCAGAAAGAATGAAGGGATGGAGCCAAAGCAAAAACAATACTCAGTTGTGGATCGACAGAGGATGAGATGGCTGGATGGCATCACTGACTCAATGGACATGAGTCTGAGTGAACTCCAGGAGTTGGTGATGGACACGGAGGCCTGGAGTGCTGCGATTCATGGGGTCGCAAAGAGTTGGACATGACTGAGTGACTGAACTGAACTGAAGATAGAAAAGGTCAATATCTTGTTAATTTCTAAATATCATCACACTATGAAGCAAGGTGGAGTCCTATGCCTTTATTCAAGAGAAGCAAGACTGGTTGTTCTTTGCTAACAGTGACACACATTTCCTGGAATTGTAGAGATTCCTTCCCAGGTCCCTTAAAGGAAGCAGTGAGGCACCGGCCACTCCGCATTGTTTCTACTGTCAGATCTAGATGACCCTAGTAAAGAGGTGAGAGAAGGTGGTAGGATCCGTGGTGCTATTTAAATTTTATTATTTTAGCATTAAAAAAAAATCTTTTGTGGGGAAAGTATAGAAATTGAGAGGTTGAAGATAAAAGAATGGATATTCAACAGAATACAGCCTCTGTAAATAGAAGGGAGGACTCCTCAGGGACCCTGAAAGCTGATGAATGGGTTTGCTCTGATCCACCGGGATCAGAGGAAAGGAAGTCAAGGTGATTGCGGATGTAAATGGCATCTTTGTTAGCTGGGCTAAGTAGAGAAAATTCTGTATTGATGATCTGTATATTTTCTTTGAAATAGGTAAAATTGTGTATCAAGTGTAGGAAGGATTAGGGGTGTGAAAGATGTCTTGAGGAAAGGGATAAAGATCGAACTCCCTTCTTTCTATCAGTGATGCAAGCCTGCTTGAGGATTTAACGGATCAGAGATCATGAATCTGCAGAGCATCAGGTTTCACATCTTTTGGTTCTTAAGTAGCACATACGAATATGTGGATTGGATAGAAAGATGTGCCAAGTAAGAGAAGGAAAGGGCGATGGAATAAAGCAATGAGAGGCATTAGCAGTGAGTGACTGAGGTGCTGGCTCTTCAGGTTAGGCTCGTAGGAAGCAAAGTCAATAGAAATGCAGGTCTGCAAGAGGTAAAGAAAGCATGTGAAGACCAAGGATGAGAGGCCATAGTAGGGGTGTGGAATGATAAAGAGAAAGATTAAAGAATCTTTATGTATAAATAGAAGTAGCCCTGGAGAGTGCTGCTTCAGGGCACAGCTTGAGGCAAGGGAGACTGAAATGAAGCAATGGTGCAAGTTACTGGGTTGAGGTTATAGATACCATGACATCCTGGCTGACCCAGGAATCATGCAGATGGGGCTCCTCCTATCCCACACAGTAGAAGAAGCCAAGTTTTACTGATGCTCTGTGCTCTGTCCAAAGTCATCCAGCTTACACAGAGCAGATCCATTTCTAGAAGACTAGGCAGTAACAAGTATCACCGCCCATGGACTTTTGGGGACTGTTTCTAATGATTTTAAGGAGTAGGGAAGGCCTGCAAGTGTGTAAACCTTTTTAATCCTAAAAAGACCTGCCTTTGTCCTTTCCTCCACTGGGTGGCATCACCAAAGACAGCCTGCCAATCCAGAAACCCAGTAAATCGACCTAGATTAATCTTCTTCCTTCAGCCCCCACATCCCATCAATCTCCAGGGCCTTATAAGTGTTGAATCCATCTTTCCATCCACTTAGTTTAAGCATTCAGCGTCTATAATTATTTCCTATTACTGCCAAAACAAATTAACACCAATTTAGGAGTTTAAAACAACATACATCTATTACTTTACAGTTTTACATTTCTGGTCAGAAGTCCAGTAGTGGTGGGGGAGGAGGGTCTCACCAGGATAAACTCAGTGTCAATCGAGCTGAATTCCTTTCCAGAGGCTCTAAGGGAGGATCCATTTCCTTATGGTGTTAGAGTGAAATTCCCATTTTTTGTTGTTGTTGTTGGCTGAGGTCCATTCCCAGCTTCTGGAGGCCACCCACATTCCTTGGCTCCTGACCCAGGTCAAGTTCTTTTCATACTTTGAATCTCTCTGACTCATTCATCCTCTTCATGGGAATCATATAATTAGATTAGATCCACCCAAATAATCCAAGATAATCTCCCCATCTCATTCTCTTTGGCCTTAATCACACCTGCCAAGTCCCTTTTGCCATGAAAGGTAACATATTCACAGGTTCTGGGGATTTGGGTGGGGACATCTTTCCTGAAATTTGTATTCTGCCTCCTGCTGCATCCTAGGGCTTCCCTGGTGGCTCAGGCGGTAAAGAATCTGCCTGCAATGCAGGAGACTTGGGTTCAATCTCTGGGTCAGGAAGATCCCCTGGAGGAGGGCATGGCAACCCACTCCAGTATTCTTGCCCAGAGAATACCCATGGACAGAGGAGTCTGGTGGGCTACAGTCCATGGGGTCACAAAGAGTTAGACACGACTGAGCTGTATCACGACTGAGCGACTTCACTTTCACTTTTCACTTTCATACATTGGAGAAGGAAATGGCAGCCCACTCCAGTGTTCTTGCTTGGAGAATCCCAGGGATGGGGGAGCCTGGTGGGCTGCCATCTATGGGGTCGCACAGAGTCGGACACGACTGAAGCGACTTAGCAGTAGCAGCAGTAGAGCTGTATCCTAACATCCATCCTTGCAATTACTTCATAAGCAAATTTCCCAGCTCTGATGTTTTCTATGCTGTTTTCAGAGAAACCTTTCTAGAACATTTGGTATGTCTCCCATGCTCAAATTAATGTTCTTCAACTCCTACAGGAAGAAAACACTTAGATTTGGTCTTTTTCTATTGTTCCACTTCTTCACCAACCCTTCTTAATGCTTGAAAAATGTTTACCATGTCCTTCCTTAGAAGAAGGAAGCTCCCATTCCTTCTTATAAATTGAGCTCAGACATTACCTCCTTCAGAAAAATCTTCCTGACTCTCCCCTCCCCACAGGACAGTGTCCTAAACATCTCTGAACCTTCTGAATATTCCTATTGTGGTCATTAAACCCAAATGTGTTTACTTTCCTGTGTCCCAACCATACTCTGCCACTCACTAAATGTGAAATGTTGGTAGATTATTTTATTTCGCTATGCCTCCCTTTCTCTTTGTAAAACTAAGGTAGCTATGTTGTTCAGTACTCAGTCGTGTCCAACTCTTTCTGACCCCATGGACTGCAGCACACTAGCCTTCCCTGTCCTTCACTATTTTCCCGAATTTGCTCAAACTCATGTTCAATTAATTGATGATACCATCCAATCATCTCATCCTCTGTTGCACCCTTCTCCTCCTGCCCTCAATCTTTTCCAGCATCACAGTCTTTTCCAATGAGTCGGTTCTTCACATCAGGTGGCCAAAGGATTGGAGAGTCAGCTTCAGCATCAATCCTCCCAATGAGTATTCAGGGTTGATTTCTTAGGATCGACTGGTTTGATCTCTTTGCTGTCCAAAGGACTCTCAAAAGTCTTCTCCAGCACCACAGTTTGAAAGCATCAATTCTTCAGCACTCAGCATTCTTTATGGTTCAGCTCTCATATCCATACATGACTACTGGAAAAACCATAACTTTGACTATATGGACCTTTGTTGGCAAAGTGATGTCTCTCCTTCTTAATATGCTGTCTAGGTTTGTCATAGCTTTTCTTCCGAAGAGCAAACGTCTTATAATTTCATGGCTGCAGTCACCATTTGCAGTGGTTTTGAAGCTCAAGAAAATAAAGCGTGTCACTGTTTCCATTTTTTCCCCATCTATTTGCTATGAAGTGATGAGACCGGAAGCCATGATCTCAGTTTTTCGAAACTAAGGTAGCTATAGGATCTATAAGTTGTTATGAGGATTATAACAGTGACCAGCACATACGAAGTTTTGATAGTATTTCTAATATTTCCAGCCCTCTGCACAGAACCATCATATAGTAGGTGCTTAATGAAGGATGGATTCGTCACACTCCCAAGAAGGTCTGGCAACATTTGCCCTTGAGAATGACTACCTCGGGTTCAGGGCCCAGATTCTGCCCCATTCCGGTAAATAGCCACTCTTAGACTCTGTGGGTATGGGCAGTCATTGAAGTCCGCAGAGGTGGCTTAGACCACACTGACTTGCTGGGATCCAATGACCCTTTAACTCTTAAAGTTAACTCTTGCATCCCTCGCGAATGGAAACTTAGGAATCACTTATGCATCAGCTATTGCCAGGTAGACTTAAGGTCAGTAAAGGCTGAAAAGAAAAAGAAAAAAAAGGGCAGGCGGGATTTAGGGGCTTATACGGAAAATGATGTCGACGACGAAGCTAATGGCAACAGATAATAGATAATACATGCGTACTTGTTAGGTGCCTGGCGTGAGCTCACTTAAGAGACTCTATAGACTTGAGGCTGGTATCTCACTTTCATAGCTGAAGAAACCGAGAGACCCAAAAAGTAACTTCTTCCCTGCGTATCTCCCCAGCCGGTCCTGGCTCCTTGAGCCCAAAGGTCTTGCCTTGCCGCTCAAGTCCAGCTCCTGAGCCGCTGTCCAGCCCTCCTCCGCATTTCCCCGAGCCCTGGCCACTCCTGACCGGCAGTGAGGCCCTGGCTCTGAATCCCGGGTTCTCCTCGCCCCCGGCCCTTAACTCCTCCGCGCACGCTCCGCCCCCGGCCTCCGGCTCCTCCTCCTCGGTCGGCTCCGCCCCCAGTCTCCTAAATCCTCCTCCCGCCCCGCCCCTGGCTCTTTAGCTCTTCCTCCTGTCCCCGCCCCCGGCTCCTTTTCTCCCGCCCCTGGCTCCTTTTCTCCCGCCGTCTCTGGCCCGCGCTCTGCTGGTGAGTCCGCGGCAGCCCGCGATCGTTCTAGGGGCTAGGCAGCTCCGCACCGTAACCTCGCCCAGCTCGCCTCTTAGCGTCCCCGCGCCACCCGGCCCCTCTTCAGAGTAAGTGCCTCCCGGGCGCGCCGGTCCCGCATACATCCTCACAGAACTTCCTCGGCCTCTGGGCTGCGGGGTGCTCCTTGGGGGCACGCTTTCAGCTCACAGAGAGTTTCTGAAGTAAATGTGAGTGGGTGTGAGTGCGTGCGTCTGAGCTTGTGTGTGTGTGTGTGTGTGTGTGTGTGTGTGTGTGTGTGTGTGCAGGCGCGCACAGCTCCGGAAACTCCCCGGAGTTTTACCCAGTTCCTGTGTCGCCGAGATAATCTGAGACCTCCAGCTGGGAGCCCTTACCGACTCGAGCTGATGACCCTTAACTTCCACCCTCCTGCCCTGAGCCGCTTACTGTTCCTTCTGCAGATGGGGGCCCCGCTACGTGTCACGCCCTCCTGGTCACAGCTCCTGCTGTCGAAAGGACCGCCCCGGTTATCAGAATGTCCCAGATTGCAGACCGAGATGCTGGCCTGAGATTGTAATCCAACCCTGCATTGTAAAATGGGCAGCGACTAGAGTTTTGCCTTGAGACCGTTCGGTGGAGACTTCCTTTGAGGAAGAAAGTGTGTGTGTGTGTGTGTGTGTGTGTGTGCGTGTGTGCGCGCGCGCGAGTTCGTGTCTTTGCGCGCTCAGCACCTGATGCAAGAACACTTGGGCGCCTTCAGAACCTGGGCGGCTGGTAGGCAAGTTCAAGACCAGGTTGACCAACAGGGTTTAGGGGCCAAAAGATCTTCATTGATTCAGTAACACCGTTTTGCTAAAGCCAACTGACTTCCTAAAACATAGCACTGGGTAGGAGGAGCAGTACCCTGAGAGAAGCAAGGAAGGAGGAAGATAGTTGGGTGCTCAATGTTGAAACAACGGAAATCCTTGAGCTACTTAAGACTGATAATTCGACCCTTCTGTACATAATTTTTATTGGGGAGGTCAATACTATTTCAATACAGGGTGTATTTCTTCCCTAAAAAACATATTTATATTTAATTGATAGCAGGACAGTACTCTAATCCACCTGTAAAATGATTCCCTGGTTGCTGAGGTCCCATCCAATTATAACTGTCTCTGAATTCTTCTGTATCTCGGTTTATTCTTGTCATGTTCTTGCTGTGAAGTAGAGATGCCCATAGTGGTTTCCCACTTTCTTGATAAGACTTCATTTATGAGATGCTGGCAGGAAAATGGCATATGGAGTAGAAATTACTCATTGAGGCGTAAGGAAAACAAAAAACTATATAGCTAAAGGAAATAACCAGAACAGAGCAGACCTGAAGTTGCCATTGTGCCCTGGCATATGAAACTTAGAGCTGATAAATCACTTTAAGTGCTGCTTATCACAGCAGATATTTTTATCCTGGTTTGAATCCTGTGTTTTAGAAAAGTATTTCCACAGTGTTTTAACTAAGGAAACATTATGCTTTGAAATGTAAACATATGATTCCATCCCTCTTTAAGGAAAGAAATAATTATCACACTTAATTAAACACCTGGAGAGATTTATTGCCACCTTCTAATTAGATCTGTCGTGGGGAGTTAAGTCAGCAAGTTATGGTGACATAGCTGGCTTTTTTGTAGATTTTTTTGCGAGTACCAGTCCGCCCCATATGTACTACTTGGCTCTGCCACTTCTTGGCTTGGCTTTTGAGTTTATACCTGTAATTTGAATAAATAAAGTATAGGAAAATGGACTACCATCTTCCTCCCTGTAAAATATGGATACCTTAGACATTGAATATTTGGTATTAAGGTCTTTGCATTAACAGAAATAAGCCTTCTAAGCCATTATATCCATCTAGATTAGCTGCTAATTTAAGAATGATCAATAAAATATTGAATATAAGAAGGTGCCCCCCCAAATGTAGTAATTCTACACAGATGGTCCCTTACATTTTTTTTCTTTAAGGAGACTTTAATCTTAGTACCTTTTGTTCTGTTTAAATCTAGTGAGAAAAGGGGTGGCGTGAGCTAGAAAATCTACTTATCTTTGTTGTCTGTCAGTTTTCTGTTTCTACTATGTTACTGGATATAGTCTTCCTCTGTGTAGTGAGTGTTGTGGACGGGCTATTCTGGGAGCCCTACGGAATGGCAGAAGCTGAGGTTGTGTACTCACACTGCAGGGGCCAGGAACAGAGCATTTTAGGAGACCTGTTCTCTGCAATTCTTTATTCTGTTGAAATTGGAGGAAAGGGTGTGTGGAGAGAAATGATTGCATCTAAACAGTACCCATTAGGAAATCTTATGTTGGGGGAGGAGCAGTTTCTGGGTGGTTTATGACTTAGGGAACTTCGAATAGCAGATCGTTGAAGCTGAGACTGCCTTAGTGTGAGGCACTTGAGAGACCTCATAGTTGGTTGATTAAATTAATCCTCATCTGCTTGGATCAGCCCTTTGGAATGAACACATTTCCTTCTTGGAGATTTCATTTGTCCTCAATCAGAATTTAGCTTTGCTTCCACATCTTGCAGAAGAGTCCATTCTCTACCCCCTCTGTTTTTGCATGGTACAAATTGAGGGGGTTCAGCATGGGGTGATCTCTTGGAGGCATGGGAGGGTGGGTGATAAACAGAGAAAGGCCACCTGTTTTCTCATGGAGGTGGAAGGAGCATTAGCGCAACCCCAGTACCATGGACACTGACACAGGGGCCAACCTGGATAAATCGGGAAAGCCTCCCTCAGTTTGGTATTCCTAGAACTGGCTCCACTGCAGAGTGTAAGAGAAGGCACTATATGGTGCCAGATAAACTTTTATCACCTCAGCTTGCCTCAGGCTGCCCACATCCTGCCTTTAATACCAAATGCATGCGGTAAGAACTCAGCAAACACCAAAAAGGAGCTTTTAACACCTCAACCTTCATGTCTCCCTGTGAGAAACAGTTTACTTCCTGCTCCCTGCCCCCTCTGGTTTTGATAACTTTGGCCTAGGGGTCTGAGCCAATTGCAGTTTCTAGACTTCTGCCCATCAGTGGGTCTTCCCAATAGCTAAAAATGGATGAGTCATTAAGGGTAAAAAGAAAAAGAATCAGTGAACCTTGCTGCAAAATGTAAATGAGGTTAAGTAGTACCAGTGAATGTCAATTTGAATTCTGCATTTTGGCCTTAAGAGGAGGAAATGAGCTGCCAGTGTGGGTAGATGATTCTAGAATGAGAGGCCAGCGGAACATTAGGGACCATCTGGCCCGCGGTTCCTTAGGGACCATCTGGCCCAAGAGTCTTAGATAGTAGCATTGGCCCTTATACAAGTTGAGAGGTGCACCCCCTCCATCCAGCTTGCCAGGGCTCCATTCATTCAGGCAGCAGGTATTATTGAGCTCCTACTCTGTGAATGGCACTGTGCAACTCTCTCATGTTCCCACCAAGGCCTGGGATCCAAGATGGCTGGTGACATGCACAAAAATATTTGAACAGGTCCCTGAAGGTAAATTGATAGTTCAAAGATGAGTTCGCAATTCTTCTGAGTTTCACAAAGGAAAGTAAAGGCACTTCCTTAGCACAGTAGATGAACCATTTTCAAAATATTTTTTATTTTTCAATAATAAGAAGCTGAAATAAACATCTTTCTTCTGATGTCTATTTCAAATGACCAGAGGCATAATTGAAATAAACCTGAGCCATGAAATTAAAAGATGCTTACTCCTTGGAAGGAAAGTTATGACCAACCTAGATAACATATTCAAAAGCAGAGACATTACTTTGCCAACAAAGGTCCATTTAGTCAAGGCTATGGTTTTTCCAGTGGTCATGTATGGATATGAGAGTTGGACTGTGAAGAAAGCTGAGCCCCGAAGAATTGATGGTTTTGAACTGTGGTGTTGGAGAAGACTCTTGAGAGTCCCTGGGACTGCAAGGGGATCTAACCAATCCATTCTAAAGGAGATCAGCCCTGGGTGTTCTTTGGAAAGAATGATGCTAAAGCTGAAACTCCAGTACTTTGGCCACCTCATGTGAAGATTTGACTCATTGGAAAAGACTGATGCTGGGAGGGACTGGGGGCAGGAGGAGAAGGGGACGACAGAGGATGAGATGGCTGGATGGCATCACCAGCTCGATGGACGTGAGTTTGAGTGAACTCCGGGAGTTGGTGATGGACAGGGAGGCCTGGTGTGCTGCGATTCATGGGGTCACAAAGAGTCGGACACGACTGAGCGACTGAACTGAGTCCATAGGCTTTGTTTTCTTGGTCTTGCATGTGAAGCATGGAAATTACCTGAGAAACTTGTTTTAAAGTGTCACATGCTCCACAATAATCAAACAACATCCACTCATCCTTTCGGAGAGCAGTTGCTTTTCCTCTGGAAACAAGTGTTTATGGTTCGGAACCAAGGTAGCAAAGATTCAGTGTGTGTGGGTGTGTGTGTGTACTCAGTCATATCCAACTCTTTGCAATCCGGTGGACTGTAGCACTCCAAGCTCCTCTGTCCCTGGGATTTCCCAGGCAAGGTTACTGGAGTGGGTTGCTGTTTCCTTCTCCAGGGGATCTTCCCGACCCAGGGATCGAACCCTTGTCTACCTGCATCTCCTGCATTGCAGATGGATTCTTTACTGCTGAGCCACTAGAGCCAGCTGCAAAGCTGGATGGACATCACTAAGTTTGTTTTCCCAGGATTGTATATATATATATGTTTGGCCGCCCGCAAGGCTTGTGGGATCTTAATTGCCTGCTGCTGCTGCTGCTAAGTCACTTCAGTTGTGTCCGACTCTGTGCGACCCTATAGACAGCAGCCCACCAGGCTCCCCCGTCCCTGGGATTCTCCAGGCAAGAGCACTGGAGTGGGTTGCCATTTCCTTCTCCAATGCATGAAAGTGAAAAGTGAAAGTGAAGTCGCTCAGTCGTGTTCGACTCTTAGTGACCCCATGAACTGCAGCCTACCAGGCTCCCCCGTCCATGGGATTTTCCAGGCAAGAGTACTGGAGTGGGGTGCCATTGCCTGATCAGGGATCAAACCCGAGCCCTCAGCAGTCAAAATGCAGAGTCCTAACCACTGGACTACAAAGGAATTTCTGTATTGTGCTTTTTCACATAGAATAAGATGGGTGATTGATCTCTCTCTGGTCAAACATGAAGATATTTCACTCGAGGTGACTGAGGGGTAGGCATGCAGCCATCGTCCCCACCAAAAAGAAAGAAAAAAATGGGTGAGAGATCACTGGAATGGGCCTTTCCTGGAGCAACCCAAGCTAACTTATAAACACACTGGGGTTTGTTTCTTTAGTAACAGAGAATGGAATTAAATCCAAATTTCCACTTGTTATCATTTCCTTAAACATTGGGAATTAAGATGATTTCTAGTTTAGTCAAAAAGTGGTTGGTTCACAGGACACTGATGAAATCAGCTGTTCATATCTCGGCTAATACTGGCTGTGTAACTTGGGATAAGCTACTTAAGCTTTGAGCCTGTTGCTTCATCTAAAAAGTGGGGATATATATTTCTATTACCAAATTGTTTTGTTAGTTGAGCAGGATATTCCTCTCTTTATATCCAGTGTGCCAAAGCAAGTGGTCAACTTTGTTGGATTGGCCAAATTACTCTAATTTCAAGATGATGGTGTTTATACATAGTGGAGCAGAGAGGAAGAGTGGTGACTTGTACCACATATGCTTTTAACATGAACTCTCCTTTTTTGCCTCGGATGAAGCCAGAGAAGCCCAGAGAAGAACAGGCATGTAGCGCGGCTTCACTGATTCCTGGGCTTCCCAGGTGGCACAGTGGTAGAGAATCCACATGCTAATACAGGAGATATAAGAGACTTAGGTTCGATCCCTGAGTGGGGAAGATACCCTGGAGGAGGAAATGGCAACCCATTCCGGTATTCTTGCCTGGAACGTCCCATGGACTAAGGAGCCTGGCGGGCTACAGTCCATAGAGGCACAAAGAGTCAGACACAACTGAGCGTGCACACACACACGCAGTGATTCCCAGCTGCAGGACCATGTGATTATATAGGCAAATCTTGCTGCTGCTGCTGCTGAAGAGAAATGAACCAGAGCAGGGCACCTGGGTTTTATGTGTCTGGGCAGGAGAAGAGCCATGGTATCCAGTAACCCTTCCTATACATGAGGGAAATTTTTAAAAGATTGGTTACAGTTCATTTGTGAGCAATGGGTTGCCCTTTCACCTGTGGGGGCTCTTATTTGAAACAGGTAATGGATGAAACCAGATTTTCCAAGCCAGACAGGAAGTGATGTCTCTGCTGCCCTTGGTGTCTCAAAGTTGCCTCGGCTGTCCTCAGGGAAAGTTGTGAGAGTTCTCAGCTGTAGGAGGCAGGGACACTACCTCCAGGGCTGTCCCCTGGAGCTAACTCTTCCGGGAACACAGCACTCCGCAGGGCACACAGGACACCGTGAGCATTTGAAAGGAGCCACCTGGCCAATACCCTGTTTAAGCCTGATTCTTATTCCTTTAAGCCAAATTCACCTAGTTCAAGCCTTCTCCACTCCTGAGTATTATTTTATTTCAGTAAATGAGTTCCCTGGGGCTTCCCTGGGGGTTCAGTGGTTAAGACTCTGTACTTCCAATGAAGGGGGCATAGGTTTGATCCCTGGTCGGGGAACTGGATCCCATATGTTGTGTGATACAGCCAAAAAATAAAAAAAAGCGTTCCTTAAAACATGACTTATAAATGGCATCATCAACTCAATGGACACGAGTCTGAGCAAACTCTGGGAAACAGGGAAGGACAGGGAAGCCTGGCGTGCTGCAGTCCATGGAGTCGCAAAGAGCTAGACACGACCGAGTGGCTGAACAACAGCAAAGAACATGACTGTCAACTAAAGTGAAAGAGACAGAGGTTGTGTGTATGCTTGTGGAGCCCTCACTGTCCTCATCTTTTCCCATCTCTGGCTTCCTCAGATGTGTGTAGGCTCTCTCACACACACACACAGATGGGAACAAGGGAATTCTATAGAAGTGTAACAAGGGAATTCTATAGAAATGCTACCTTCCTCTGAGAAAAAGTGCCAGTACAGTGTTGGCCAGAGGTTGCAAAGTTCAGAGCAAGCTTTGGTGACTCAGACCTTTAAGAAATAAATCTAATACCTGATTCCATCCCTCTGTGATCAGGAAAAACTCCTTTTCCCCTCCCCCTTCTCCTCTCTTTAAAAAGATGAAGTAGTTTTCTGGGAAATGGCTGGTGTTTGATTCAATACTATCCCCGCCCTGGAAGGGTAGAGCAGTCTAGACTCAGTGATGGAAATCTGTCTGCCTTAGTGCAGAGATAAGCCCCGGGTGACTCACCGAATATACCTGGGACAGGTAGTGAACTCAGACCTCTCCTGGCATTCAGCAATGGCCCCTGTGTAGCTGTTTTCCTCCTTTGCTTTTTATGGCCTGGAACACATGAAGGTTCTTGAAAAAGCAGCTGCTCTTCTTGTTAAGGTGAGAGACTCTGTGTCGATAAGGAACTTCCTGGGTCCCTGCCTGTGTGCCCTGAGTGGGCTGATTTGAGGATGCGACTATCTAAGCAGCCACAGAGGTGATCTCTCAAATGAAACTTTGAATTTGTCCAACATGTTGCTCTATTTTAGGGCTCGTCTGGGGCCATAGCTCCCAACATGACTGCAAATTAGAATCATCTAGGAAGCCTGATCCAAAAGGTGCAGATTCCTGGGCCCTACCTACTATGTTATCACAAAGTGGGGCCTAGGAATCTGCATTCTTAACAAACCTCACAGCCCTCCCACCCCATCCCCAGGGACTGATACCCAGCCAATTGAAAACCCCTAGCCTGGTGGGCTGCCATCTATGGGGTCGCACAGAGTTGGACACGACTAAAGTGACTTAGCAGCAGCAGCCTGGGAGAACAGTTTTAATGTCTTGGTCTCTAAAGATAATTCATTCAGCAGGTATCTGTAGGTGTTCTGTGTTTTTTGGCAGTGGAAAGTGCAAATCTCTTGAAAGTAATAGAGTAGCTTTAGAGTTTAAAGATGATTGACAGGAGCATGCCCCACATGAACACTTGTGTACCCATCCTAAGAAATAACGAAGTTTATACAAGTAGATCCTCACTGGGTTGAAAAATGTTGACTAACAGCCGGGTCAGGAACACAAAATAACAACCAAAACCACTTGTGGTGTCCTGCAGATAGATTCAGGAAGTGAAAGCCATGAAGCAGGGACACCAGGGAGTCCGCTCGGTGCACATTTGTTCACAGTCTCGATTTTGAATCACTGGCAGTGCTGACCTCATCCTTTAGTGTACTGCTGACTTGATACCTCGTGTCTCTTTGATCACTGACATGGGTGAGTGGGACCTGTTGGGAGGAGCCCCAGCCTCAAGACTCTCGAGTTGCCAAGTGGCCTGTTTTCTCTTCCCTGAGTCTACTTCTCTGTCCAGAGGTCCTGGCACTTCCAGGACTCTATCCTGTTCTGAAGGTGCCCTTCTCATGTTGTAATTGCTGAGCAGTAGAAAATGGAGAACAATTTTCTTTGTAATGGTCTTGCTTGCTCTAACTTCCTCCTCCTTCTCCCCTCCTCCACTTCCTCTTCCTTTTCTTCTTCCTCCTCATCCTTTTGCTTTATTTTGCATTTTGAGTTGTGTCAGTACTTGAGACTTTCTTCCCTATTTCTAAATTCTGGTCAGTTTTTAATTTATCATTCTAATAGCAGCCTTGAAAACTGAATAATAGTGGTCTGCTACTGATGATCGTTGTTTATTTGCTCAGTCGTATCTGACACTTTGTGACCTCCGTGGACTATAGCCGGCCAGGCTCCTCTGCCCATGGGCTTTTCCAGGCAAGAATACTGGAGTGGCTTACCATTTCCTTCTCCAGGGGATCTTCCCAACCCAGGGATCACACCCACATCTCCTGCACTGGTAGGCAGATTCGTTACCACTGAGCTACCAGGGAAGCCCACTAGTAATGATACGTAATACTAATTTTCATAGAACCACGATTTTTTCCTTTAGGTTTAAATATCTGACTTGGGACACAGTTTGGGAAAAGGGACAGATGGAGGAGGTTGGGCAGTGACTTGCAGAGACAGACCGCAGGGCAGAGAGTGAATCACCGTGGTCTTCCTGGTGCATACCTGGGCTCTGAGTTCCTTATAAACATGTTCACCTGAAAGTTTACCCTTCGATCAGTCTTTTGTAAGTTCTGTTCCCTTTTGTGGTTGCCCTAATATTTGTATATTCATGATAATAAATAGTATACTAGATCCCTGTAACAGTTTGCTGGGGCTATCGTAACAATATACCGCAGACTGGGTGCGACTTAGCAGCAGCAGCAGCAGCAGCAGGGTGGCTTAATAGGAATTTATTTCTCACAGTTCTGGAGGCTGGAAAACCAAGATCAAGTTGTTGACAGGTATGATTTCTCCTGAGGCTTCTCTCCTAGGTTTGAAGGTGATCACCTTCTTGTTTCTTTACGTGGTCTTTCCTCAGTGTGCATGCAGCTGTGGGCTCTTTCTCTTTATAAGGACAGCATTCATATTGGGTTAGAGTCCTACTCTTTTGACCTCATTTAACCTTTATTACTTTTTAAAAGGCCCTCTCTCACCCTGGGCTTCACTGTATGAATTTGGAGGGGAGGGGGCAGAAGTCTTATCTATAGCAATCTCTTTTGTAAAGGTTATTACAGAGAGTTCCCTGGCAGTCTAGTGACTAGGACAGGGCACTTTCACTGTAGTGGCCTGGGTTCAACCCTTGACTGAGGAACTAAGGTCCTGAAAGTTGTACAGAGTGGCCCCCCAAAAAGGGAGGGGGTATTACAAATAATATCCTTTGTATTATTATATGGTTTACGTCTACATATAAGTCATACAGCATGGTCAAAAAAAGGGGGGGAGGGAGGTATTCCAATAATAGCCTTTTTGTTATTATCACATGGTTTATATCTACAGATATAATCCTCAGAAATCATGGTTATTAGTCTTCACTTTAAACAATGATCGTTTGAAGAAATTAAAACATGGGGGAAAGTTTTTTATATTTATCTGCTTATTTGAGGCCCTTCATTCTTTAGTATGGATCCATTTTCATCACATATTTTTCAATCCTTCAGCCTTGAGGAACTTCCTTATATTGCTGCAGTCCAGAGCTGCTGGCAACTCTCAGGCTTCTTTGTAAACGTGCCCCTCATGTCTGTGTGTCCCAGTCTCTTCTTCTTGTAAGCACAGCAGTCAGATTGCATTAGGGCCACCCGAGAAGCCTCAGTGCACTTGAATCAAACTTTTTAAAGGCCATATCTCCAAGTATAGTCCCATTTTGAGGTAGTGGGGGTGAGAAATTCAATATATGAGAGTGTAAATCTCTCCAGTTTTAGTGGAACCACGATTTTTTCCCTCTGACCAGGGATCCACAAGTATGGATGATCTGAGTCTTGCTTCAGCCTGCCTCTCTAGGCAGCCATCCCCCAGGTTTGCTGCCCTTGAGTCCAGCACATCGGGGGTTTTCCAGCCTCACAATTTGGGAAAAGGGGCAGATGGAGGAGGCTGAGACAGAGAAAGACCACAGGGGGCGCAATTTATCCCATACCAATTAGGATGGGCTGGGGTGGGGCACAATTCAGCCTGTAATTAGAATGCTTTAGGCTGCAGGTAAGAGAGTGCCCAGCTAACAGTGGTTTGAGCAGTAAAGACATTCAATTATCTGATGTGACGGGTACCAACCCAGAGTTGACTCAGTGCCTCAAGCAGTATCATCAGGAACCAGGTTCCATCCATCCTTCTCTTCTCCCATTCTTAGTATGTTATGTTTTTTTAAATTGCAGACTTGTGACCTCCTAGACAGAAAATAGCTTCTTCTGTGATGGATATCACAAGTGTCTCTAAACTCATTCAAAGGCGGGAGGAGCTGGTGGATATGGGGAGAGGGATGGGCACAGAGAGGGCAGCAATAAATCTGTTCTCCTGTAGTGTCTGTCTTTTTTCTTTCTACTTAGTTATTTCTTTCTATCTGGGGGCCAGGCTGGGCCATGCTGCATAGCATGTGGGATCCTCCCTGTGTGTGTGGTTTTTTTGCATGTATGTGCTCAATTGTGTACAACTCTTGGCAGCCCCATGGACTGTAGCCTTCCAGGCTCATCCATCTATGGGATTTTTCAGGCAAGAATACTGCAGTAGGTTGTCATGTCTTCCTCCAGGGGATCTTCCTGACCTGGGGATCAAACCCATGTCTTCTGTGTCTCCTGCATTGCAGGTGGATTCTTTACCACTTAAGCCATCCTGACCAGGGATCAAACCTGAAGTGCCTGCATTGGAAGTGTGGAGTTTTAACCACTGGACCACGAGGGAAGTCCCCATCTCTTTGCATCAGAGGATAAATCTTTCCTGAAGCCTCCTCAAGCCTCACTGGCCAGAACTGAGTCACAGCTGCCAGGGAACCTGTGAAAGTAAGTAGTGGATAGTAAGGGGAACATTTCTACTGTGGGAGTTGGCAGTACTAATGGGAACAAGGGAGAGAGGCATGATTATTGGGAAGACAAATAATATCTGCACCAGCCCTAGGCTCCCAAGCTCTAGAAACTCTCTAGCTAAGCCATCATTATTAATGATAATAATAATCCATGGTTTTATTAGAATTAAAATTATCCACCCAGGATGAGTAGTTGGGAAAAAAAAACAAAGCAGAGATATGGAAGGTATTAATCACACATATATACTTAAGCACTGTTAGTAATGACTTTTTAATGTTGTGGGTTTATAAAAATAGCACCACTTACTTTGGAGACAGTAGGCTGCATTGAAACCCAGCAGATGTTCATCAGATAGAGAGTTCTATATGTTTATAGAAGTGTTTACAACCCCAATCCAACAACGGTACTTTTTGAGTACTTACAATGGGGTGGGCACTGTGCTAAATGCTTTATACACATTGTTAAATTCATCTTCCTGACAGATCTATGAGAAAGGTATTGTTGTTAATCTGCACTGAGGCTCTGGGAGGTTAAATGACCTGCCACAGATGCGTGGCTGAGTAGGGAGCCACACCCTCAGCTTCATCCCATCCTCGTGCTCTGAACGGCTGCAGGATATTGCCCTTCAATAAAACTGCTCTAGACTCCTCCAGCCAGAGTCTACATCACAGTTTACGTCCCATTTTATTCTTCACATTTTAAGATTGAGATAGAATTGACATTGTGGTGTTTTCAGTAGTAGAAAGGTGAACCTTGAGAGTGTGCTCGACTGATACTGACTCACCTAGTGACCTTCAACAAGCCACCTCCGTCTCCTCAGCGAGGTGCAAGTGAAGACTAAGTCTGCGGGCCATGTCCAGGCATTTAGGGTCTGTCGTTCACAGACCCTTGCCATTGCAGAGGATACTGAAGTCCTATGTTTATTTCAGATGTAATTCACCAATGTATTTCAGAGTAAGGATGTGGAAGTTCAAGATCAATGGTGCTGCACTTCCCAAGTAGAAAATAACATTTATCTCCTTTTTTGTATTGGGAAGACGTTGGACAATTTTCATAACCCAGGGGAATGTGTGTTTCATTATTGGCTTTTACAGAAGAGTGCCAGTCTGAGATGGGAAATTTGTGCTCAGGTTGTAGAATCATAGTGTGAGGCAAATTCAGTAAAATCTGGGAAAACTCTTTTTAAATTAATTTTTTTGTTTCTTTTTGGCTGTGCTGAGTCTTTTGTTGCTTTCGAAGGCTTTCTCTAGTTGCAGCGCCTGTAGGCTACTCTTTGTTGCTGTACACAGGCTTCTCACTGCCGTGACTTCTCTTCTTGAGGAGCCCGGGCTCCGAGGCTTGCAGAATCTTCCCAGACTAGAGATTGAACTTGTGTCCTCTGCATTGGCAGGTGGATTCTTATCCACTGTGTCATCAGGGAACTCCTAGGAAAACTTCTTGATGGTCATTGTGCAGGGACTGCACCTTGCAGAACACTTGGCAGCTGGGAGTTGGTCTTAGCAGATGCAGGGCTAAGTATGCTTCTTGTTTGGTGACTCTGATCCAGGCATGCAATGCAACTGCTGCTCCAGGTCCTGTCTGCAGGGTTCAGTGCAGACCTGGGGAGCTTGTGGCTTTTCTCTTAGTCCTGAACTCACTTGCCAAAGCTGTAATAATATCTTGTGTGTGGCAGTTCACTCAAACTTTAGGATGTTTAATGTTTGGGGAAAATTTTTTTCTCATTTGTTTTTTTTAAATTTGCATCTAGAGCTGAGTAGGGGAGTAAGAGATGTAAGGTTCTTGTCTAATTCTGGGAACTCAAAGCTGCCTTATGTTGGTATGCTGAATGCTACAAGTTTGAGTCAAGTGATTAATCTTATATCTGTGAGAAATCAACACTCAACAGTTATTTGCAATTCCAGTTAGGCATCCAAGAGGTCGTTTTGAATTGAGAGCACCTTTGAGATATTTTGGAGTACACTATTTGCCTTATGCTTTAAAATATGATTTGAAGTGTTACAAGGCAAGTTTTCATTATAACAGTATAGATGAAATCAGGGACTTCCCTGGTGGCCCAGTGGTTAAGACTATGAGCTTCCACTACAGGAGGCACAGGTTGGATCCCTTGTCTAGGAATTAAACCTCCCACATGTTATGTGGCAGGACTTAAAAAAAAAAAAAAAAAAAAGAACAAAAAGAAATCATTTAATGTCACCATGAGCAATTCATTGAGACAGAAGGCCTTCATAAGACACTGGCTCCAGGCTGACTGGCTGCTTCTCTGTTATCTTGCTGGGTTTTCTACTAGTTGGCTCTTACTGTGCTGACAAGTCTAGTTAACTTAACTTTAACTTAACTTTAACTTAAAAGTTAACTTAACTTTAACTTAACTTTTTTTTGCCTTTTCTTTAAATGAAGTATAGTTGATTTATAATATTAATACAACATAGTGATTCAATATTTTTGTAGATTATATTCCATTTAAAGTTATTATAAAATATTTGTTATATTCCCTGTGCTATATTTATTTGTAATAATATATATTATTTACTATATTATATTATTTATTATTATATTATTATATTACTTACTATATTATATTTTTTACTATATTATATTACTATTTACTAATATATATGAGTTTGTACTTCTTAATACCCTT
This sequence comes from Capra hircus, assembly GCF_001704415.2. Taxonomy (NCBI): domain Eukaryota; kingdom Metazoa; phylum Chordata; class Mammalia; order Artiodactyla; family Bovidae; genus Capra; species Capra hircus. The sequence continues at coordinate 75,989,642 of NC_030814.1, forward strand.
CCCTTCATCTTTCCCGTTCCCTCTTCCTTCTCTTCAGTGTTAACTGCAGTCAGTAGTTTGTTCTCTCTATGTATCTGTGAGTTTGTTTCTGCTTTGTTATACTCATTCATTTGTGTTATTAGATTCCATGTATAAGCAATAAATGCAATATTTATCTTTCTTTGCCTGACTTGTCTTACTAAGCATAATACTCAGTTCCATCCATGTTGTTAAAATGGTAAAAAAAAAATTTTTATGACTGAGTAATATTCTATGTGTATTTAATACACACCAGTTCTTCATCCACTGGTCTGTCCATGAGCACTGAGGTTGCTTCCATGTCCATGGGATTCTCCAGGCAAGAATGCTGGAATGGGTTGCCATTCCCTCCTCCAGGGGACCTTTCAGCTCCAGGGATGGAACCCAGGTCTCTAGGTTTCCTGCATTGGCAGACCGTTCTCACTGATGCCACCTGGGAAGCCCTGCATCACATGGTAGCTCTATTTTTAGATTTTTGAGGAAACCCCATGCTAGTTTCCATAGTGGCTGCACCAACTTACATTCCCATAACAGGGCATAAGGGTTTCCTTTTCCTCCACATTCTTGCCAGGATTTGGTATTTGTGGTTTTTTTGGTGATAACCATTCTGATAGGTGTGAGGTGATATCTCATTGTGGTTTTGATTTGTATTTCTCTGATGAGTAGCGACATTGAGCATCTTTTCATGTGCCTGTCGGCCATCTGTATGTCTTCTCTGGATAAATGTCTATTCAGGTCGTCTGCCCAATTTTTGATTGGGTTGTTGTTTTTTTGATATTGAGTTATATGAGCAGTCTGCATATTTTGGATACTAACCTGTTATATAGGTCACATCATTTGCAAATACTTTCTCTCATTCAGTAGGCTGTCTTTTAGTTTTGTAGATGGTTTCCTTTATGTTAAATCTTCTAAGTTTAATTAGACCCTGCTTATTTTTTTTATTTTGTTTCCTTTGCCATAGGAAATAGATCCAAAAAAAATATTGCTACAATTTATGTCAAAGACTACCTATGTTTCCTTCTAGGAGTTTTATGGTTTCCACTCTTAGGTTTATATCTTTAATCTATTTTGAGTTTTTTTTTATATGATATGGGGGAAATGTTAGATTTTCTTAATACTTTTAAAACCTTTTTATTGTAAAATAAAACACAAATAACAAAAAAAGAACACTTGTAACAAAGTAACACCTTAATAAATTATTATAAGATACTCATACATCTGCCACTCAGATTAAGAAATAGAGCTTTGCCAACTTCCCCAAAAGTGCCTTTAAATACCCTCCCTAATCACATTTGCCTTCATCCCTCCAAAAGTAAATGCCATCCTAACCTTTACAGTAATCACTTCCTTGCATCTCTTTATGGTTTTATCACCCAAGTGAGCAGCCTGATACACTGCAGTTTAGTCTTGGCTATTTTTTAAAATGTGTGTCCTTTAAGTCTCTCATTTATTTTTGTTTGTGCTGGTCTTCTCTCTAGTTGCAGTGAGCAGGGGCTGCTCTCTAATTGTGGTGCACCGGCTTCTCGTCGCTGCGGATTCTTTTGTTCCAGAGCACAGGTTCTAGTGTGTGTGGCCTTCAGGGGTTTCGGCTCTCAGGCTCTAGAGCACAGGCTCAGTAGTTCACCAAGGCATGTGGGGTCTTCCTAGACCAGGGGTCAAACGCAGGTCCGCTGCATTGGCAGGCGGGCTCTTAACCACTGTGCCACAGAGAAGTCTCTTTTAATCTATAGATTTCTTTAACATCCTCCCTCACTTAAAAGAATTGTTTTTGTTGTTGAAGGATCTGGACCATTTGATGTGTAGAGATTTTTTGTTTTTGTTTAGCATTTATTTTTCTTTCTTTGACTGCACCAGGGCTTAGTTTTGTGGCACATGGGATCTTCAGTCTTTGTTGCGGCATGCAGGATCTTCAGTTGAGGCATATGAACTCTTAGCTGTGGCATGTGGGATCTAGTTTCCTGAACAGGTATTGAGCCCAAGCACCTCCCCCACCCACATTGGAAGTGTGGAGTCTTAGCCACTGGACCAAAAGGGATGTCCTTCCCACAGTCTTATTAACAAGTGCCCTCCTGGCACACTTCAGGTTATGCCTTTGCCCTCTATTTCCTGTGTCTGGATCCAGAGGATTGATCAGATTCAGGTTTGATTCTCTTGCTCAGATTAGAGGTGCTGTTGGATTCTTTCACTGAGAGGCACACAACATCTGATTTTTTCACTCTTCTTTTGCCTTCAGAAGCTGTTGATCCTTAATGTCTTGACCTATTAATTCTCTGGAGATTGCAAAATAGTGATATTCTCATTCTACCATTTTGCTTTACTTTATTAGCTGGAATAACTTTATAAAGATAGATATCCCTTCAATCTGTTATTTGATTACACAGTATGCAGCTTACACAGGGGAGAAAAAGAAACAGGATAAATGCTCAATTTTTTCCTTTGACTTATTCGGTTCTTGAGAATTAATTGGTTTCCTGTCATTCTCAGGAGGTGACCAATTAGGGTATTTTTTAAAATTACCATGATCATGGGATTAAAAAATACTTAATAAGGCTCAAATTGTCCCATCTTTGACTAGTGGGAACTTCTTCAACTTGGCTCCTGAGTCCTTCTGACATGATCTTAGCTTCCATAATATCTAGTGTTAAGGTGATCCAGGGTTGTCTTGTATATTTTTTGCCTAGACTTGGATTCAACTGTTTCTTCAAGAGTCTCTGGTTTCTTTTAATGAGAATGGTATTTTAGGACCATAACCCAGGCACTAGGGATGTTCATTCACTGAATGGTCATTGTTTATAGGCTCTTTCATTGGTCAGAGCTGAGAAAATACATATGCATTTCCATACAAACATATATACACATATAAAGATGAAATACTTTGTGAGTTAATGTTGATATTTCCAGTTCAAAGTCAAGACTATGGGGTTTTGTTTAATCTTTTCTATGTTGCAGTTGTATTTGCTTTCTTTAATACTTACAATCTTTGCTTTTTAGTCCCAAGGGAGATAGAATATCTTTTAATTACCCATTTATTATCCTGTATTACACATATATCTGTCTCCAAATAATCAGCTATGATTAATGAAAACAGTAAAAGTAATTTATTTGGCATGTCCTTACTCATTCTTCCCCAATTTTGTAAATGGTTGTACTTTATGTACACTGTCAGATAATATAGCCATTATATACTAAAATAGATCCCTTTCAGTGCTCATTCAGTCATATGTCTACAGGTAACTATATATGTCATGCTTATCATCAATCCTCATATCACTACCTCTACAAATTTTGATTGAAGCTGTTTCTCTAGTGGATTCCTTAGGTAAGTCTCATGGGAATAGTATTCTATAATTTCTTCTTTGCTCCTAATTTCTTGATAAAATCATGACCTTTATATTAAAGGTCAGTTTTGCTGGGTATAATCTACTTGGCTCACATTTTCTTTCCTTGAGAATCTTAAATATGTTACTCCACTTTCTTCAGACAAAGTATCATTGTCAAAAGTCTGATGATGATGATTTAATTTAATTAGCCTCTATAGGTTGCTTTTGAGAGCATCTACTGCACATCTTTCCCCTTCAATCTGCTATCTGTCTAGCCTTCCAACACAGTGCTTAGTGAGCTAGTATGTTACCAAGTCCAAGTTTATGACTTGGTCAACCCTGGTGCCAAACAATCTCTCCCTCTCATTAACCTAAAATGATGAGGCACTTGCTCCCAGTAACTATGGCTTTTTATTTTTGTAACCTCAACTGTACCTTGTAATGGATAAAGAGCATTAAATATATCCTTTTTCAAGAAATGAATGAATTGGAAAGGTGTGTTTTCTCCCCTTTCCTTTAGCCTGTTCAGAACTGCCCTGCCTCTTTGGCTCTTTTCCTCCAATCAGGTGTGCCCTTGCCTCAGACTCAGCTCCCCGTGGAAGCCCTTCTCTGAGCAGGTATGTGGGCGCTGCACCTGTGGAACCTTGTCCCTGACCTCACTGCATCGAGTTGTTACACCATGTTCTCATGATACTACTTTCTCAAGATGAGCATTAGGAACGCCTGGCTCACAGAGTGTTGGCCCCACACCAGACGCCACCATGGTCCCCACACCTGCGTACGTGCCCTCCCCACGGCCAGTATTTTATTTCTCACTGTGAGTGTTATGGCCCGGGCCCCTGCATCTCTGAGGGTGCCTGGCCGTTCCTTTCCTGGCTGACCTTTTTCCTCTTCCCTTTTTGATCACCAGAACCAATGGCAGGACATTATAATGGGAGCCCTTGCCCAGACATGATCCCTGATTTTCTTATACACGAACACACTATTTAGTTTTTGAAATGGAAATGCCAAGTGGTCAGCATTGATACCACATTGGCCAAAGCCCCTGCTGCTTGCTTCTTTATTACCTCAGTCAGCCACACATTCTGTTTATCAGTTGAGTTTGTGGCCTTTGACCTCTGTTACCTCGTAATTCTCTGAGCACTGTCATATGGGTATGACCTTGCCCGATTTTAGGCTTGACCTGCACTATGGTCCAGAGATTTCCCTGCCCTGGATCTCCTTGTCAGGTCCTGGCCTGTGGTTGTGCTTTTTTTTTTTTTTTCCTTTCTTTCTTCTGGAGAACCTCTGGGATCTCCTACATTGCAGGCAGATTCTTTACCAACTGAGCTATGAGGGAAGTCCTAGAGTATCTCAGGTCCATATAATTTTAAAAAGAAAAAAAAAAGAGCATTGTGGTATATGGCTTTTAAAAACATTCACCTGCATTTTTTTTTCTTGTGATGAGAGCTTTGAAGATTTATGTTCTTGGCAACTTCCAAATATATACTACAATGTGGTCAGTTGCTCAATTGTGTCCGACTCTTTTCGACCCTTTGGACTAGAGCCCACCAGGCTTCTCTGTCCATGGGATTCTTCAGGCAAGAATACTGGAGTAGGTTGCCATTTCCTCCTCCAGGGGATCTTTCCAACCCAGGGATCAAAACTGAGTTTATCTACAGGGCAAAAATGGAGAAACAGACATTGAGAATAGATTTATGGACATGGGGAGATGAGAGGGGAGGGTGAGCTATATGGAAAGAACAACATGGAAACTTACATTACCGTACGTAAAATAGATAGCCAATGGGAATTTGCTGTATGGTTCAGGAAACTCAAACAGGGGCACTGTATCAACCTGGAGGGATGGGATGGGGGAGGGAGATGGCAGGGAGTTTCGAAAGGGAAAGGGTGTATGTATAGCTATGGCTGATCCATGTTAAGGTTTGACAGAAAACAGCAAACTTCTTTAAAGCAATTATCCTTCAATAAAAAATAATTAATAAAAAAAATCAAGTCTTCTTCATTGTAGGCAGATTCTTTACTGCTGAGCCATCGAGGAAGACCACATACTACAATATTATTGACTATAATCACCATGTTGTACATTACATCCCCATGACTTGTTTATTTTATAACTGGGCATTTGTACCTCTTGACCCCCACCCCTTTTATCCATTTTGTCCACCCCCCGCAACCCTCCTCCGCCTGGCTACCCCATTCCATTCTCTATATCTACGAGTTTAGTTTTATTCTGTTTGTTCATTTGTTTTGTTTCTTACATTCCACATATAAGTGAAATCATATAGTATTTGTCTTTCTTTGATCTGTTTCACTGAGCATAATGCCCTCAGGATCCATCATGTTGTCATAAACAGCAAGAGTTCATTCTCTTATGACTGAGTATATTCCATTATAAGGCTTCTCTAGTGGTTCAGTGGTCAAGAATCCACCTGCCAATGTAGGAGACACTGGTTTGATCCCTGAGTCAAAAAGATCCCCTGGAGAAGGAAGTGGCAACCCACTCCAGTATTCTTGCCTGAGAAATCCCATGGACAGAGGAGCCTGGTGAGTTACAGTCCATGAGATCACAAAAGAGTAGGATGCTACTTAGCAACTAAACAACAAATATTCCATTATCTATCTATCTATCTATCTATCTATCTATCTATCTATCTATATGTATATCTTCTTTATCCATTTGACTGTCAGTGGATTGGTTGTTTCCATATATTGGTTATTGTAGATGATGTTGCAGTGAACACAGTGGTGCATATGTCTTTCTGAATTAGTGTTTTCACTTTCTTCAGATAAATACCCAGAAAGGAATGGCTGGGTCATATGATGGTTCTGTATTTATTTGAGGAACTGCCATGCTGTTTTCCACAGTGGCTGCACCAATCCAGATCTAGTGTTTTAAGTCTCACTTGAGACAGACCTTGCAATGAGGCTATTGCTCCAAGGAATCTCCATAGGCAAATAAGAACTTGTATAAAAATGTAGCTATTTTTTTTCCTCTTTTGTTAATTTAGCAGAAATCCTGCAGAAGGCTTTTTCTTCTTTTTCTATGCCCAGCTGCCTGTGTTTTTGTCTTTGGCCTCTGGTGGGCTCCTGGTAAACCAGCTGTGGTGGTAGACCCTCATTATTCATCAAGCACTTACTATGTGCTTTGTACCAGGCTCAATAAATGTTGAGCCTCTACCAAATCCTCAGTTCTGTTGTTATTATATCCTTCTTAAAGATGAGGAAACTGAGACCATGAGAGTTTAAATCCTTACCCAAGGCCAAAACCAAAGCTGATATTCACATCCTTTGGTTCTTAACCATATTGCTGTACTTCCTCATGAAGAAATACAGGCTCAGCAAGGACCTTCTATATAGCACAGGTAACTATATTCAAATATCTTATAATAGCATATAATGGAAAAGAATCTGAAAAAAAAGAATGTATAGGTGAGTCAATTTGCTGTAACCTGAAATGGTGTAAATCACCTATAGGTCAGTTTAAAAAAAAAAAAAGAAAGAAACACAGGCATTACCGAGGAAGCTTGTAGCTCTTGCCCAAGGTTGGTAACCTTGCTGGGCTCCAGGGGTTGGAGGGTGGAGCTGACGGCTCTATGATGTTTAGTTCTTGAACAGACTTCTGTCAGAGCTATTCAACACCCTTGATTTAGACTGTGCAGCATGAATGGGAAAGGGAGTGGGGAGTAACAGAAATATGGCTCCAGAGTCTCACAGCATGGGGTAGTCCCAGGTTTGAAAATCCATTATGAGGCCTGCAGACAACCTGAGCGCTACTTGTCTTGCTGATAACAGGTCAGTGATGTTAGCAGCACTTGCTTGTTAACACAAGGGGTGGGAGAAGGAAGGTGACACTTCAATGTGTCAGTATTGACACTTGGTAGACATTCTAGTAATGAATTTGGTGGAGAAAGTGTTTTAAATTATCTAAAATAAGATTTGTCTGCGCTATCTCTACATATGTTCTCATAATTTTTTTTAAGCATGATTGTTTCTGTCCAGGGAAATATTGTAGACACATTTTTCTTATGTGATATTTTTGAAATGGTTTAGCAGAGAATGCAGATATTTTTGGCACCCCACTCCAGCACTCTTGCCTGGAAGAGCCTGGTGGGCTGCAGTCCGTGGGGTCGCTAAGTTCTATTGTAAGAGTCGGACATGATTGAGCGACTTCACTTTTCACTTTCATGCACTGGAGAAGGAAATGGCAACCCACTCCAGTGTTCTTGCCTGGAGAATCCCAGGGACGGGGGAGCCTGGTGGGCTGCCATCTATGGGGTCACACAGAGTCTGACACGACTGAAGTGACTTTGCAGCAGTAGCAGCAGCAGATATTTTTGGGCTTCTCAGGTGGTGCTAGTGATAAAGAACCTGCCTACCAGTGCAGGTAGATGTGAGAGACATGGGTTCGATCCCTGGGTTGGGAAGATTCCCCTGGAGGAGGGCATAGCAACCCACTCCAATGTTCTCGCCTGGAGAATCCCATGGACAGAGGAGCCTGACAGGCTACTATCCATAGGATCACAAAGAGTCAGACACGACTGAAGCAACTTAGCGCACAAATGGTTTTTGGTACTGTATAATGGAGAAAGCTCTAGATAGGTGTGTGGAAGGTGGGCTGTGTGGTGACCTGCTAGGTGAGTTTGCTGAGATAGTCATCCCTCTGGGTCATAATCACCACATCTGAGAAATGTAAGGTATAGACTGGATAATCTCTAATCCCTTCAGCTCTGAAATTCTGTGATTCTGATTGTTGATTGTTGTCATCTGAATTTTTCATTGCTATTTTAATCATGGAAACCAAACCACTGGTAGAGCAGGAAGGTAGAGGCCTGGATTTCTCCGGAGGGAATGCCACCCTACCTCAGCGTGGAAGGAGGAATTCCATACCAGAGGCTCCGGGTGGAAAGCTAGAACTCTGGCCCTGAGTCTTTGCTATAGGCTCCAGCACTAAAATGAGATACTCCTGTGAGTAAATTTATTTTTAAGTTATCTTTGTGTTCCCCTTCATTGCTAAGATACGTGACTGCAAACTATATGAATATCTGAGGAAATTTGCTAAATTATGTCTTATACCAGAGAGCCCATCTGTGACTATCCCAGAAACTGATACAAGTGATCACAAGTGAATTTAGTTTGAGACTAAAAGAGTTTATTGCAGTGTTGTATTTAAGAATAAACAAAATGAAAAGTTTAAACAACTTAAATATGTACAAACAGCTTATATACATTACAGTACTTCCATGACATGAAACATTATGCAACTTTAGAACAAGGTTGGTCTGTGTGTACTGATGTGGAAAGATCTCTAGGACAGATTAAATAGAAAAGCAAAATAATGATCTCATTATGTTTTAAAAAAAGGCATATTATGTGTTTATGAGTGCATAAGCTTTTTCAAAGAATGAACAATACACTATTAATAGTGGAATTTGGATTTGAAGGAGAAAAACGAGTTTAACTTCATTTTATACCTTCTATTCTTAAATTTCATAATAAAAATACATTTGGGAAAGGAGAGAATTTAGATTTCAGTTGAGTTTTTGAGGCAGTCTAATATTTCCTTTAGTGTTAGTTGCTCAGTCCTGTCTGACTCTTTGCAACCCCGTGAACTGTAGCCTGTCAGGCTCCCCTGTCCATGGGATTCTCCAGGCAAGAATACTGGAGTGGGTAGCCATTTCCTTTTCCAGGGGATCTTCCAGACCCAATGATTGAACCTAGGTCTTCCGCACTGCAGGCAGACTCTTTACCATCTGAGACACCAGGGAAGCCCAGTACTTTCTTAGAAAAATCTTTATAAACAAAGCATACTGAGCAAAGCAAGGTGTTGTCAGTAAACACTAGTCTCCCAGTATTAGATAACCCCCTATCTCTGCAGCCTTTACTGTCCTCTTCTTAACACACAGCTCTCAGATTGCACATCCTCTAACCCCAGATTGTCAGTGGCTCCCATTTTCTGTCTTAAACAAGTCTTGGAAGTGCATTATTGTGGACCAGCAGCTCATGGGCCTGCTGGTTCATCATCCATGCATTCGGCAGTATTTGTCGAGGACCTGCTGGGGACAGGATACAATGCTAGTTCCAGGATGTGTAGGTGATGGGTGTGCTTTTCAGAAACTGTATATGACTTCTTGGAGCCTCAATCTTCTCACTTGTAAAACAAATTGTTGGGATTAAATAGAAAAGCAAACGCAAGACTCCTTGCCCAGGCCCCAAAGGACAATATTTGCTTGCTTGCCTCACCCTTCTCTCTGTATTGAAGGCCAAGTCTGATCCCCACTACTCTTCTGCCTATTTCCTTTGGTTCCCATTCCTATACTGTGCATTGTTCTAGCACACAACCCACTATTCCTGCTTTGATTTTTGCTGGTTATATCCCCCTTGCTTGCATGCCCATCACTTCTCTTTCCTGGGCAAAGGCTATCCTTCAGGATCTGGTTCATATGTTGCCTCCTTTATGCAACTTTTCCTGGTCCTGTTCTTTAACAGGAAAAGAGTCCAAGAGTAATGTCTTCCTCTTAAGAATTTGAACAGCTCATTCTGGTCTCCCTCTCTTTATGTTGTTTATGTTATCACTTATGACACCGCACCTTAATTGGCAGCTGTCTGCCCCCTACTAAATATCTTTCCTGAGAGCAGTAACTAAGTTTTGTTCATGTCTAGAAGTCATCTGTGTCTCCATGTTCTCAGGAAATATGAATAACTTCATTTTTATGATTACCCAAATATCATTTTTACTTTTCTTTAAAAGATTGGTGGTGATTTAGTCGCTAAGTCATGTCCGACTCTTACAACACCGTGGACTGTAGCCTGCCATGCTCCTCTGTCCACAGGATTCTCCAGGCAAGAATGCTGAAGTGGGTTGCCATTTCCTTCTCCAGGTGATCTTCCCAACCCAGAAATAAACCCCTGGTCTCCTGCACTGCAGGCAGATTCTGTATCGACTGAGCTATGAGGGAAGCCCATTTAAAGATTAGTATGAAACTAAAAATGAGGACATGTCCTTGAAATCCACTACCAACAACAGGTTAGACAGAGTTTCTTTCCCCCTTCCGGGATTAATCTTGGAAATTGTGGAGTTGCTATTGCTGAAGAATATTCAGGAAAGGAGAGACCTCTGTCTAGGGTGGTCCAGACAGTCACTGCCTTTGAGTAACTGGCTCATAAGATCTTGTCTGATGAGGTCAGATCTTATCCTGATAATTTTAAAAAGCAAACAAACTATACCCACTATAAGACAACTCCTAGCAGAAATAAAGGAGACTAGAAAGAAGAAAAACTTAGGTTTCAGAGGTTTGTGAGAAAACGTTTCATTTTTCATGTTTCTTTCCATCCTTATCCTTAGTTATGCAGTATACCTGTGACCATAGCATATACATAGTTTAATATTCTGCTTTTCTCTTAACATGATTTCCTACACAGTTTGCTATGTTTTTATGGGCATTTTGACTCTGTTTTCTCAGTGAAAGGATTGGAGTTCAATTGATCCCTTTCTTGAGTAAGAAATGGAGACACTAAAGCAAAGATGTAGCCTGAGGAAATGTCAACATTGTGAATTTTTAAAAGATGTGATCTTATTCTGATACTGCTGAGATATACTGGAGCACAAACATTATCAAATAATTTTATTAAATCTTGCAGCTCAGTAAATGAGATTAAGACCATGAGCCACTCTAAAATGTTTTATTAAATGGAAATAAAGCATCTTTAAGAGATTAGACAGACTTTTGCCCAGGCAATGGCTCTTTATTCACAAAAGTGTGTGGGGAACAGCTGGAAGGCAGCCTTTTCTTATCAGCAGGTTTGTGTAACTAGCTTCAAGTTGTTTGCTAATGAAGTCCAGGTCTCCCACAACTAATAGAACGGAATAATTTTACATAGAAGAATCAAACCCTAGCCTCCTTTTTCAGAAGAAATTAATTTCACTGGTGCCTGTAGGCAATGAGGTGTGTTTAACATGTGGAAATCATTAGGCTAAATACCAGAATCTCTTTGAGGTCTGTGGATATAGTCTCTGAAGAGAGAGAGAGAGAGGCATTTAAAACCAAACTGTACAGAATTCTAACAAGCACTATATACTTATTCTTGGAACTAATCCTCTGTCTTTGGCCCCAGGCTAACTTGACTAGATTTTTACTCCCTTTGTTGATTTCAAGCCACATTCACTCCTTTCTACAATGAGAACCAACTGCCCTTTAATGTGATTTTGTAGCTTTCCTATAGGGAGGTTCTTAATTATTTTGCTATTTCTATCATCTGTCAGAATCATTCATATAAATGTCAGTTCAAGGTAAGTTTACCCTCTGGGCCAGCTCTCCTGTTAGGAATTGGTATATTTTATTATTTCAGATGGTCCCTGATTTACGATGGCTCTACTTAAGATTTTTTGACTCTATGATGATGAGAAGGCCATGTGCATTCTGTAGAAACTGTGGTTTGAATTTTGAATTCTGATCTTTTTCTGGGTTAGTGACAGTTGGTGCATACTCTTTTGTGATGCTGGGCAGTGAAGCCCCCAGTCAGCCATGTGATCACGATGGTAAACTACCCATACACTTGGAACCATGCTGTATTCACACAACCATTCTGGTTTTCACTTTAAGTACAGTATTCCATGGGCTTCCCAGGTGGCGCTAGTGGTGAAGAACCTGCCTGTCAATGCAGGAGATGCTGGAAACAGGGGTTTGATTTCTGGATCAGAAAGATCCCCTGGAGGAGGGCATGGCAACCCACTCCAGTATTCTTGCCAGGAGAATTCCCATGGACAGAGAAGCTTGGTGGGCTACAGTCAATAGGGTCTCAAAGAGTCAGACAGGACTGAAGCGACTTAGCATGCATGCACGCACAATATTCCGTGAATTACGTGAGATATCTAACAGTTATACAAAAGTCTTTATGTTAGATGATTTTATCCAACTAATGTAGGAGTTCTATACACACTTAAGGCAGGCTAGGCTAAGCAATGATGTTCTGTACATTGGTGTATTAAATGCATTTTCAACTTATGATGGATTTATCAGGACGCCCATTGTAAGTCAAGGAGAATCTGTATCCTTGCTTTACTCTGCTTATTGTGCATGGGTGCCAAGTCACTTGAGTTGTATCTGACTCTTTGCGATGCTATGGACCGTAGCCCGCCAGACTACTCTGCCCATGGGGATTCTCCAGGCAAGAATACTGCAGTGGGTCGCTGTGCCTTCCTCCAGGGCATCTTCCCAACCCAGGGACTGAACCCGCATCTCTTATGTCTCCTGCACTGGCAGGCGGGTTCTTGACCACTGGTACCACCTGGAAAGCCCATACCCTCATAATTTAGCACGGGAATGATGATTGGATTTGTTTCCGAAAAGAGTGACTGCATCTTTGTGCGGTTTTCTGTGGCTTGATCTATAAAAGGACCTACAAAAGATTGGTCCCGTATTTTTTTTTTTCTACTTTCATTTATGGCCTAAATAGAGGTATTCAGTCCTATTAGTCATCTAGACGAGCTACAGTGAGTCCCAAGAAGACCTGCAACAACTCTGTTAGACCATAAGTTAGTCTGAATTCCAGCGACAACTTGCACTGGGCAAGGTCTCTAAAATATTAGAGGATTCAGAAGAAATGTTCTCAATGAGAGAACTATGAAATACCTTTGGTTCTGGGGATTCTACCAGATTTAGACTGCTTAGGAATGGCTGACCAACAGCAAACCCTGTAAGCAGTTCCTGTTTATTATTTCCAGTCTCCTCCCCCAAACCCCACTCCTATCCCATGCCTGACTCCTGCTTTGTCCCACTGTTTGTGTATCACCTGTGACATTATGAAGCTGCTCTTGCCCTGGGATAAGGTAGGAATGTCAAGGTGAGAGATGAGTCCTGAGGTAGAGATGAGGCAAGTATTGGCATCCTGGCAGTATTTCCTGGCAAGAGGAGACTGGCTATCTCAAGAGGCCAGGATCTCGTGTAGTGCTGGAGGTGCTCCAGGGAAGGAGATGGCATGTAAAGCTGATGGATTTTCAGTGGCTGAGATTGTGGGAAAAGGTGTGGAAGGACAGAACATCAGGAGCCTAGAGGGGATGGAACAGCATTAGGTATCTGTGTGTTCAAGGAACATGCAGCTGGAGCAAAACCTGGCAAGGCGAAATAGCAAGCGCCTGTGAGGTCTTGAAGGTGGAGCTGGGAAGTGTGGAATTTTCTTTGATTCCTAGTGATAAGAACCAGGAGAATTTTTGAGCAGGCAAATAGCATAATCACTGTCACAATTCAGCTTTCGTCTGTGTGTGAGCTTTAGGGTTTTGGTGCCCTTATTTCCCTTTTCTTCCTTGGTATTATCCAAGTTGTCAACTCTGTAATTTCTAAAATTCTTTATCACTTCTCCCCATGCCCCTTAATCACATACTTCCTTGTACTATTTACCTTTTCATGCTTTTGTCTTATCACAAGTAGATTATAAGGGTCATAAGGGCCATATCTTTATCTACTTCTATTTCCCCTGCTGTGCCTAGTACACTGGATGCCCAATAAATATTTGCTGATTGGATAATAGCAGCCAATTACTGTATGTAAGTACAGCCACAGCTTCCTTCCTGTGGGGCATAATTTACAGCTAAACATTTTTCAAGAGAGAGAGCAATCATAGTGGATTTGATTTATGTACGTTAAAAAAAAAAAGAAATATTCAGAATCAGTTTTGTGATCTTGGTGTTTGCAAACATATTATTAGGAAACTTAGGATAATGCTTTTATTTTTAAAATCCCATGAATTATTTTCATCTTCAAACCGAGCGCTTATTTTCCTAAATTAGGCAAACGGAGTAATAACCAGCCACAGAGTGAAGTCAGGGCTGTTTGACTCTTTGAATAGTGAAAGGTAGCCTTTTTTCATGCACATGTAAAGACACTGATGGAATGAAACTCTTGTTTGGGATTTGGGGCAGGGTTTTATCTCCTTCTCCGTTTTCTAATTTGAATGAAATTTTCATTGTCCCTGTAATTTCATTTACCAAATGTTTCATCACAGTCTCACGATTGTTGGAGACTTCTGCTTTCAAGCTATCAAAAACAATTTGCTTTCTTCTCTTGAAAATCCCCTTAAACAATTGAAAAGGGCAAAAGATCAGGATATTTTCTGCATACCCTATTCTTATAAACCTGCTGCTGCTGCTAAGTCACTTCAGTCGTGTCTGACTCTGTGCGACCCCATAGATGGCAGCCCACCAGGCTCCCCCATCCCTGGGATTCTCCAGGCAAGAACACTGGCGTGGGTTGCCATTTCCTTCTCCAATGCGTGAAAGTGAAAAGTGAAAAGTGAAATTGAAGTTGCTTAGTCGTGTCCGAGTCTTCATGACCCCATGGACTGCAGCCCACCAGGCTCCTCCATCCATGGGATTTTCCAGGCAAGAGTACCGGAGTGGGGTGCCATTGCCTTCTCCGTCTTATAAACCTAGGAGATGTCTATAACCCCAAACCACACATAACTTGAAGAAAGAAAGCAGATGAAGTGATGGCAAATGAGTTTGCAGAGAGAGATGGTCAAGAATAAAATGCTTGTGGTAGAGTAAGGAGAGAGGACCAGAAGTCACTGATGTACTCACAGAATCCCAAGAAGGCTCAGTAATAAGTTCCCAGTTCCCCAGGGGTGAGACAGAAGGCCTTAGGATGTTTGTGGGGAGGATGTGAGAGTTGAAAAGAGGTATAAGGGCATCCTACATTGACTAAGGAGAGAAGTTCTTCAACAGCAGCTCTGGAGCAGAGAGAATGACCAATCCAGAATAGGGCAGAGCGAAGAGGGCTCCGTGAGGGAGGTGGGTGAACAATGAAACTGACTGAAAAAGAAGGAAATGGAAGTCCGGGTTTAAATTCTGTTTCTATCACCAGTGAACTATGAATAAAGCAAATCAGTTAATGCCTCTGGTCTTCAGATTCCTCTTTTGTTAAATAAAAGGTTAGAACATGTGATGTTCAAGGTCCATTCAAACTCTGGATATTTTGACATGATGTTGGGTAGAAAGCAATAAAACCCCAGTAGTTCCACTTCTGCCAAAGAGAAACAAAAAAATATTCACACAAATACATCTAAGAAAATATTTGTAGAAGCATTATACATAAGAGCCCCAAACTAGAAACAGCCTAAATATCCATCAGTTGGTAAATGTTTAACAAAATGTGACATATTTATACGATGGAATACTATTTAGCAATTAAAAAGAAGGTACTAAGTATGCTACAACATGGATGAACCTTGAAAATATTATGCTAAGTACAAGAAACCAGATATAAAAGACTGTATTGTAAGATTGCCTTTATATGCAATGTCCAGAAAAGGCAAATGTGTAAAGATAGAAAATAGATGCATGGTTGTCTGAAGCTGAAGTGAGAATGGGGATTAAGGGCAAACAGGCACCTGTGGGATGATGAAATTTTCCAAAACTGGCTTGTGGTGATGGTTGTAGAACTTTCTAAATCTACCAAAACTCATTGCATTGTACAATTATCATTATAAATTGTACCCCAATGAAGCTGTAAAAAAGAAAAGATAACCAACCAACAAAGGGTAAGGGATGGAGAGGTGTAAGTGGCTCAAGGTTGGCAACATGCTGATTATTGTTGAGGGTGAGTGATGGATAGTGAGGGCTTGTTATATTTTTCTTTCTACTTCTGTGTATGTTTGAAATTTTACATAGTTAAAAAGTCTAAGGATATAAGAATAAGGGGAAAAGGCAACCACAAGCCTATTCTGTGGGTGTCAGGTAACACTTGTAATATGTATTTTACATGTGAAAGCAGGGAATGTTATAGACATGCTTAGGATATAATTTAAACCCCATTGACAGCCAATCTGTAGTATATCAAGTCTCCATTTTTCCTTTTTTTAACTTAAAAAAACTGAGATATTATTGATGTACTAGATGTACAGTATTATATAAGTTACAGGTGTACTTATATAGTGACTTACAATTTTTAAAGGTTCTAGTTCACTTAAGACTGTTATTATATTTTGGGGCTATATTCCTATCAAGTCATTTGTAATAGCTCTTCCCTTTACCTCAGCAGGCCGTTGAGAAAAGCATGGTGACCACATCATCAGAAAGGTGGTTTCATTTTTACAGCATGTTCTGTTTAAGTAAGCATTACACATTTTAGAGAGGATAAAGTTAAAATAGGCTTTCCAGCTTCACAGGGAACCCTCCATCTTCGAAAAGTAGACCATCTAAAACCATGTCATTTGTTAATAGTTATCACTAGCTAGATTTTTTTTGTACTTGAAGCTTAGAAGCAATATCCCATTGCAGAGGCTGTCTGTTGTCAGACGTGGGTATAAGGATGAGTATTATTTTTCTTGTTTACTGTGCGCTTGTGCGTGTATGTGCGCTTAGTCGCTTCACTCACATCCGACTCTGTGACCCTATGGACTGTAGCCTGCCAGACCCCACTGTCCATGAGATTCTCCAGGCAAGAAAACTGGAGTGGGTTGTCATTTCCTTCTCCGGGGGATCTGCCTAACCCATGGATCAAACCCATGTCTCCTGTGTCTCCTGCATTGCAGGCAGATTCCTTACCCACTGAGCCACCTGGGAAGCCCACTATATACTTTACAAGGATCTGTTTTTAAACATAATATCAACATTCTGAAGATCGCTTTTTTGTTCTTATTTTATGATGAGAAAAGTTAAGGCCAAGGAAGCTGAATAACTTGCCTGAGATCAAGCAGCTGGTTAATGTTCAGGCTGGGACCACCTGAGACTCTATAGATTGGGCTCTCATTGGTTTTATTCTCGTGGTTGTATCGGAACATAGTTTATGTCAGAGGCCTTTCTTTCACAAACCTCAGGCTAACTTGTGTGGTGCACTCCCTTAGTGGAGTGGACATGAGGTGGATGAGAAAGAGGACGAGGCATTCTTCTGGGGTGAGGCTATATATCCTCAGGGTACATGTTGATCCCTGTTATGGCAGGGACTATCCTGGTGGCAGGTTTTAGGCTGCCTCATGCTAAAAATGTCACAAATGATTCCCGAGCTGTGATTTGAAAGTGATGGAGACACTTGTCTGAAAGTCAGATCCCTGTATAACCATGATTATTATTTCTCACTTGTCTCTTGGCTTCCAGTCCAGTCTTGAACTTGCCACCCAATTGTGTTACTTCCATGTGTAAAAAAACCATCAATTAATAAACCTCATTGGCTATGGAGTAAAGTCTGAAATCTTTAGTGTTCAGAGCTCCTCATATTTTGCTTCACCCTGTCTTTCTACTTTCCCTCCCTTTCCCATCGGATACCCTATGCCCATGACATCTGGTATATTCCACAGTTTGTACTCCTTTGTGTATTGTTTTGTTCCTACTGACTATCCTTCCCTGATTCCCCCTTCTCTACTCGGCCAGCTCCTATTCAGCCTTCAAAGCCCCAGTGAAGCATCATCTCCTATCGGAAGCCTTCTCTGATTTTTCTCTCATCAGCAATAAGCTCTTCCCTCTCTGGATCTTCATGATACTTTCTACACACCTAAATTACATGTGATTTTTGTAGTTCTGTATGTGCCTCAGCTCCTTCAGGCTGGAGACCTGGTAGCCCCATCTTTGTGTCTTATCACCCACTTCTAAGTCTGGCATTTACTAGGCCCTCAGGGAATGTTGGTAGAACTAATTTTTCCACAGAAATCTGATTTACACGTTTTAAAGACTTTTACCCAATGTCTTTATGTGGAAAAGAAATGGGAACTGGCCTGGAAGTATCAAGATAAGATACTTAAAATGGATCAGAAATACAATCCTATTGCTTAAGGTAAAATGTATTCCAAGTATCAACCAGGATGCTAATATTCCCACTATGCCCTCTTCCCCCTTCCAGTGTCTCATCTAACTGTTTTTGTGGGGGAAGGTGTAGTCAAATGAGAGTCCAGGTACTGGACAGGGGTGAGAAAGATGTGCCTAGGAATTTTCCAGTTTATCATAAGAAAGAAGACACCACTTAGATGAAATAATTTGTAAGGTCCCATCAAGCTCTGAAATATTTTTCATTGTTTTACTCTCCATCTTTTAGCAAATAAGGGAAAGGAAATTTTGGTTCATCACTCACTAGATATTTTGAATCATAGGACCATATGTGGTGACCTATTTGGGGTCAGACTTGCTAGGTCTTTGAACTTGACCTTCAAACCATCTGTTTGAACCATCCGTATGTTCAGATCATTTGGTTCTCAGCTGTAGCTCGTGTGACTGCTTACTAGTATTTTATGGACAAGAAGATTCGTGTGCTTTCATGGTGATAATCCCAACAGATTTATATTTCAAGGGAGATAGGCTAGAAACATGGAATTTTTTATGAGAGAAAATAATTTCTAGAAACTTGAACAGTTTTTTTCCCTCCTCTGCTTCTAGTATGTTTCCTGGTAGTCACTGGGTAAGTGTTACAAGCAAAAATTCACCTTTCTATGGGAAGGATGAGCTGAAAATGATCTCTGTTTCCCTTGGAAAACTGGTTTGCAGAACTGTCAGATTACTCATCCATACTGAGTGGGAGAGCCATCTGGTTTTCCATGGTGCGTCCCCCTCCTTTTCCTCATCATCGTTTAGTGGACATTTTATGAGCTCACGTGGAGGGTGTTGCTCTCCTGACCATCATCTTTTCATCTGGGTTAGCTGGCTCAGTGCATTAATTTCCATTCTTAATTAACACTTTAGGCATATGAGCTAAGGTGGTTCACCTACAAAAACAAATGAAAATGCCAAACTGCTAAGCAAAGCAGGTTTCCTGTCATGTGCTGGGGAGAAAATAGCTCTGAACTTTCTCCCTGCCCTTCTTTTGAATCACCCTTGAAGGAGAGAGACTTCCTATTTGGATTTCCCACTTCTCGTTTCATATTTGATATTGTACATTATTATACTTTGAGCCATTAAAACTATGATTTCTGCCTTCATTCATTTGATTTTTATTATGTTTTAGAACGTTGCATGGGGAGATCTACCTGTCATGCCTGCCATATCCTACTCTGCTTCTCTTCTCTGAAAAAGACAGTTTCTGTGTCCTAGAGCCCTGCAAAGCAGAAACCACAAAAACGGGGAAAAGTGGGGAACTGGGGCCTGGTTTCTGGGTGAACTCCTTTAGGGGAACAGCTCTGCAGCCAGAGTAAACATTCCACTTTGGTAGAGATAACTACTTGGTTTTCCATTACCCACGCCAGTGAGGTCATAAAGAGTATGGTTACTTTAATGAGCGTCGTGTTTTGTTTAAATTGTGTATTGCTTGGTAGAAAATGCTCAGAGTTCAGAATGCTCAGTTAATGTTTTGCTGCTGATAACGAGTTACGCAGAAAACACTTGGCCCCCTTCCTCCTCCCTCTGCCCTCTCTTGCCGTGCACAGAGTGAGGAAGGCTGTGGGGTGGGCTTGGGTAGATGGATCTGTTCTCGGGAGGGCCAGCACCACTATGTATCGTGACTCGAATCTCACAGCCCTCAAAGATAGGAGACAGGGCTTTCTCTCCCATTATCCTGTGGGTGCAAGAGAGTGAAGTAAATCCAAGAAGATGTATGTGTTGTGTTAGTGGCTCAGTCTTATCTGACTCTTTGCAACCCCATGGACTGTAGCCTGCCAGGCTTCTCTGTCCATGGGATTCTCCAGGCAAGAATACTGGAGTGGGTTTCCATTTCCTTCTCCAGGGGATCTTCCCGATCCAGGGGTCAAACCCAGGTCTCCTGCACTGCAGGCAGATTCTTTACCATTGAGACACAAAGGCAGAAGTCTCGGTGAATGCTTGCTTCAGAGAAAAAAAAATACTGAGAGGAAAAACAAGTTGAATTCAGTAGAAGGTCCGCGCAGGAACCAGAATAACCATGGGCAGGACAGGAAGCAATGGGAGGGAAGGGTGAGCCTGTTCCAGCCCTGGCACAGGCATTCCTGAGAGGATCACCCTGCCCGTAAGTTCTAGCCCTTCACATTGTGTAAGTGAACCCAATGGTGAGAAGTAAATAGAAAATAAGTTTCTATCACTGTGTGTAATAGTTTCCCACCATTGTTTGGGGGTGAAATATTTCACCTAAGTAAATTTACTGGGTAAGTGGTTTCCACCTGTCAACATTTCAACCAGCTGGAATGGAAATATTCTCCACCTTTCTGCCCTCTGTCTTCTGAGTATAAACTGAGGAGAGACTGTCCTGCATGTTTCTGCCTCCTGCAGGCTCTTTCTCAGACATGAATCCCATCCTGTCTCACCCAAGCTTCAAATGCTAGAAATTGGCCCCCCTGCTTTCAGGATCAAGTTCAGACTCCTTCACTTAAATATGAAAGGCCTCATTAACTGGTTCTGGTCCAACTCTCAAGTCTCATTTCCTTCCCCCTTTCCAGAGGCATTCTGTACTTCAGCCATTCTGAACTATTTCTTACACTTATGTACGTTATGCGTGCCTAGTCACTCAGTCATGTCTGACCCTTTGCATCCCCATGGACATGGGATTTCCCAGGTAAGAATACTGGAGTGGGTTGCCATTCCCTTCTCCAGGGGATCTTCCTGACCCAGGGATTGAACCCAGGTCTTCTGCACTGCAGGTAGATTCCTGTCTGAGCCACTATGGAAGCCCTTCTTCCAGTTAGTTGAATTTAAGCTTTCACACATATTGTTCTTTCTGCATGGAGTGCCCACCTGCCTCATTGATCTGCATTCCTGATGTGAGATGTTCCTAGGTGTATCCTCCTCTTCTCAGCCCCTGACTCCCCCACATAAATAGGACGATGCCCTTCTGGATTCCCCCAGGGTGTCTTATCACAGAATTCTCTACTGTACTGTAACTGTGGGTCTACTGGCCTGCCTCCCCAACGATGGTGATTATAGCATTTAGTGCTGCTGCTGCTGCTGCTGCTAAAGTCACTTCAGTCGTGTCCGACTCTGTGTGACCCCATAGATGGCAGCCCACCAGGCTCCCCCGTCCCTGGGATTCTCCAGGCAAGAACACTGGAGTGGGTTGCCATTTCCTTCTCCAATGCATGAAAGTGAAAAGCGAAAGTGAACTCGCTCAGTCATGTCCGACTCTAGTGACCCCATGGATTGCAGCCTACCAGGCTCCTCCACCCATGGGATTTGAGCAGTTACTAAATATTAGGTGCTTTTCTAAGATTTTAATCTGTATTAACTTGTTTCATCTTTATAGCAACATTTTTCAATAGATGCTATTATTTTCTCTACTTTAAGAAGGAGTAAATTGAGTCACAGGACACTGTACAAGTCACCCACGGTCTTGCTGCTACTGTTGATAGAAATAGGATATTTTTAAAAGGCTTTTTAGCCATTTTATTTTAAACTGTTTTAGTTACAACATTTTTTAAAAATTGATTTATTTTTTATTTTTTGCTATGCTGGGTCTTTGTTGCTGCACGGGGCCTTTCTCTATTTGCATCTAGCGGGTGCTACTGTCTAGTCATGATTCATAGGCTGCTCATTGCCATGGCTTCTCTTGATGCAGAGCACAGACTTTAGAGCAGGGGCTCAGTAGTTGTGGCACAGGGGCCTAGCTGTTCCATGGCAGGCAGAATCTTCCTGGACCAGGGATTGAACCCGTGTCCCCTGCATTGCAAGGCAGAGTCTTAACCACTGGACTACCAGGGAAGCCCTGAGGTAGGATTTGATCCCAAGCACATTGGCTCCGCAGCCTGAATCACTATACCCCCTGCCTGTCTGTAGCGACTGCACCCCTCATTAGGGAATGCAGTGGGCATGCTGTGTTTAAGGTAATAAAGGAATGAGTGAATGCAGTTATGCATTGAGCTTTCAGAGGCCAGTTGGTCTAAAATGAAGATCTACCAGATTGTCATTTAAACATCTTCTGTTTAGCTTGACTGCCTCCTCTTTGTTGGTTGTCAGTTTTTGATGTGATCCCTGCTAATCTTACCTTCAGTCAGTTGAGTCACTCAGCCATATCTGACGCTTTGCAACCCCATGGACTGCAGCACGCCAGGCCTCCCTGTCTATCACTGACTCCCAGAGTTTACTCAAACTCATGTCCATTGAGTCAGTGATGCCATCCAACTATCTCATCCTCTGTCATCCCCTTCTCCTCTGGCCTTCAATCTTTCCAAGCATCAGGGTCTTTTCAAATGAGTCAGCTCTTCGCATCAGGTGACTGGAGTTTCAGCTTTAACATCAATCCTTCCAATGAATATTCAGGACTGATTTCCTTTAGGATGGACTGGATGGATCTCCTTGCAGTCCAAAGGACTCTCAAGAGTCTTCTCCCACACCACAGTTCAAAACCATCAATTCTTCTGCGCTCAGCTTTCTTTACAGTCCAACTCTCACATCCATACATGACTACTGAAAAAACCATTGCCTTGACTAGATGGACCTTTGTTGGCAAAGTAATGTCTCTGCTTTTTAATATGCTATCTAGGGGTCATACATTTTCTTCCAAGGAGTAAGCGTCTTTTATTTCATGCCTGCAGTCACCCTCTGCAGTGATTTTGGAGCCCAAAAAAATAAAGTTTGTCACTGTTTCCACTGTTTCCCTATCTACTTGTCATGAAGTGATGGGACCAGATGCCATGATCTTCGTTTTCTGAATGTTGAGCTTTAAGCCAACTTTTTCACTCTCCTCTTTCACTTTCATCAAGAGGCTTTTTAATTCCTCTTCACTTTCTGCCATAAGGGTGGTGTTATCTGCATATCTGAGGTTATTGATATTTTTCCCAGCAATCTTGGTTCTAGTTTGTGCTTCATCCAGCCCAGCATTTCTCATGATGTACTCTGCATAGAAGTTAAATAAGCAGGGTGACAATATACAGCCTTGACGTACTCCTTTTCCTATTTGGAACCAGTCTGTTGTTCCATGTCCAGTTCTAACTGTTGCTTCCTGACCTGCATACAGATTTCTCAGGAGGCAGGTCAGGTGGTCTGGTATTTCCATCTCTTTCAGAATTTTGCAGTTTGTTGTGATCCACACAGTCAAAGGCTTTGGCATAGTCAATAAAGCAGAAATAGATGTTTTTCTGGAACTCTCTTGCTTTTTTGATGATCCAGAGGATGTTGGCAATTTGATCTCTGGTTCCTCTGCCTTTTCTAAAGGCAGCTTGAACATCTGGAAGTTCACGGTTCATGTATTGTTGAAGCCTGGCTTGGAGAATTTTGAGCATTACTTTACTAGCGTGTGAGATGAGTGCAATTGTGTGGCAGTTTTAACCTTGTTTGGCATTGCCTTTCTTAGGGATTGGAATGAAAACTGACCTTTCCAGTTCTTATTGTCTTATTGACCTTTTCCATTCTTATTGTTTTCCTGAATAGAACTGTATAGAACTGGCTAGGGAAAAGAGCTTGTGAGGAAAGGCGAGAGTGATGACTGGTGCAGAAGACAGTGATGGCCTTTTGTAAACTTGTGGTCCTCCCTGACCCACAGGGAAACCCTTCATGGTGCAACCAAAGTCCCCAGAGCCTGAACTTTGGAATCCTTATCATTATCTGAGTACAGTGTGTAGTCAACACAGTTACCATCTTATTCCCGATGTTGTGAAATCAAAGACCCTGATTACAGGAACTCATTTTTCTGAAATGATACTAACTTAACTATCCCTGTTTTCTTGTAATTTCCTTTCAATAAACTGATAGTATCCTTTTAGAAATTATTTTAAATGATCTTCTGTACCAATCTTGTAGCACACGTTTCCCTTTTGGATGTTTCCACAAGCAAGACAACACATCTCTGTTTAATACAAATTGATTTAAGTGATACCTTTTCCTAACTTCTAACCCGGTGTTGGAAACTGTGCTGCACCAGAACAAAGAAGTCTGGAAGGAATGGGGAGGCTAATATTATCATTGAAAGAGTACATATTATTAAATCATTTACAAGTAAGTCAATGTAATATGCCTTCTATCATGATATAAAGAGACAAATAATGCCACGGTGCTTAAAGGGAGGGGGCAGTAAACATAAATCTTTACATTTCAAACTGTCACAACAGAGATGGAGGCATTTGAAGTATAAGTTCTGGCGCTGTGGGCCACTCAGGTACGGGCTCCCCCTGTGAACAGAATTCAAGTAAGCTGATTTGCAAAAGGAAATGGAAGGTCTGAGGAAATATAGAGTATTTAAAATATTTTCTTGATCATCATTTTAGGAGTTCCTTGCCTCAAAAGTGAACTTAGTTTTCAAGTGGCCATTTTCTTAATTGATTAAATTGGGTAGGGGGAGAGTATACTTTGTAATCAGGGAATGAAATTTCTGAATGTTTGCTTCGCTTTGTAACAAGTGTTAGAATATTAAGGTCTTAATCTCAAAAGATTTAGGTCCTTCATCTCAGAATGGTATTATCAATTCTTGTTTTTATGTTTTATTTTGCTTTTATTTATTTTTTTTCATTTCCCCTTTTTATTTTCAGTTCTAATCTTGAAAATCGTTTGGAATAAATTTTTTTAAACTGTGAAACTTCTAATCTACTCTTTATGTGTTGTAAAGGATACCCACCTTATGTGAAAATATTCAGGTCATGGTAGCTCAGGCCTCTGCTGGACTGCTATTGGGTATTTCTTTACCTTAGACCCGGGTAGGCCAGAGAATTACTGCCTTCCCCCCCAATCCCTGCCACCTTTAGTAATCCCAAGGATGGAGGACCTTAAGGTGAGAATCACTGCTGGGTTTCACCTTCTGAAGTTCCCGCAGGGACCTAGCGTACCTGTGCTCAGGACTGGTGCTGGTCCTTCCGGTTGCCATCCTCCCCTGGTGCTGGCTGTGGCTGTGGCCAGACTCGGCCTCCCACCCCTGCACCCGCTGCTTTCTCCCTCAGAAAACACTTTCTCTGCTTTGCTGCTCTATCTTCCCAGAGGGCAAGACTTCCTCTGAGTTCCCAACCCTTTCCCCACTCCGACCCCCTCCCTCCCTGCCCCCATCAGTCTTCCAGCATGAAGGCCAAGCTAGAGCTTTTGGCAGTACTTGCCTCAGTGATCAGAAAGGAAGAAACACTGCTGTGTGCTCAGGATTTCTTAGGGAACTTCTCTCTTCTTCGATCCTTGCTTTTCATTTCTTGTAAAATAAAAAATCTCCTGGGGGTGGGTTCCCCAAAAGGAATAACTGTCGCAATGATTATCCAAACCACTACTTTTTAGGAACCTGCAACTACTTATAGGTTGTTTGTTTTGTTTTTATTTGGAAATAATATGTGTTCCAGGAAACACCTCAAATCTTCAGAAAAAAATGTAGGATAAAGTAAAATAAAACAAAACATCTTTTGCTTCCCTTGTGTTATAATTAGAAGTAATTTTCTAGAAAATTGTTATGCATGTTCAAGCATGTGTATTAATATGTACAGAAATAGTATTGTACCGCTCTATTTCATGGATTCTAAGATGCCATTGCTTGTACACCAATTTCTCAGGTATTAAGACATGAAGAAATGTGCATTTTACAGTCAATAAGATATAGAATATTACTCTTAAAACTGAGGCCTTTCTTTTTTCACACATATTCAATATCTCGAGCATCAGTCCATATCAGCATTTTTTAATGACATGGTATTCCGCATTCCCAATCTATATTCAGATACGCCTGTGCGTACGTATGCTTGTGCGCTGAGTTGTGTCCGGCTCTTTGCGACCCTATGGGCTGCAGCCTGTCAGGCTCTTCTGTCCATGGGATCCTCTAGGCAAGAATAATGGAGTGGGTTGCCATTTCTTCCTCCAGGGGATCTCCCTGACCCAGGGATTGAGCCTGCGTCTCCTGCACTGTAGGCAGATTCTTTACCACTAAGCCACCTGGGAAGCCCATTCAAATACATATTCCATATTTCAAATCCACAGCTGTATCATGATTTAAGAATTTTCTTATTGTTGAACATTCATGGTTTTATAGGTTTTCTATATCAGTTCTTATGGAAACATAGATTCTTTATTTTTATTTTTTTAATTAAATGAAAGAGTCTTTAAATTCTATAGTGTTTTATAGTTTTCAAAAGTTTCACACACATGATTTCATATAATCCCATGATAACTATCCCTCCACCTTTATATTGCCCATCCCCTCTCCTCTCCCAACTGGTAACCACTAGCTCTGTATATCTGTGGCTCTGCTTCTTTTTTGTTTTATACACTAGTTTGTTGTATCTTTTAGATTCCACATATAAATGGCATTGTGCAGTGGAATATAGGTTTTTATATTCCAATTAATGCTACAGTAAACCTCCTTGTTTATATGTCACTATATTCGAGCAGTTGTAAGTTTCTCAGAGTAAATTGTTTGGTAGAAAGGTATGCACTTTCATTGTACTTTTTTTTAGTGCAACTTTTATAAAAATTCTTTTAATAGCTTCTGTGTTTTCAGTGTGAGGAAGGAGTCAAACACCCTGAGGCATAGCTTCTGCTAGTGATCCCCTGTCAAGAAAACCTGGAAAGATGGATAGACACATCTAATTAAGCATCTATATTTATCCGTTCATGGGCTTCCGTAGTGGCTCAGATGGTAAAGAATCAGGCTACAATGCAGGAGACCCAGGTTCAATCCCTGGGTCCTTGGAGAAGGGAATGGCTACCCTCTCCAGTATTCTCGCCTGGGAAATCCCATGAACAGAGGAGCCTGGCAGACCATAATCCATGCAGTCACAAAGAGTCAAACACAGACTGAGCAACTAACACTTTCACTTTTTTTTTCACTTTCACTGTAGTCTTTCATTCTGAGGTGCCTGCTTTTTCATTTTGAACAATTCTAATTGGAGATATGTTATAATGTTGTAGTCCTTCCCCTATAACTCCTGCTATTAAATTGTATTTCTTAACAATCAATTGTGAAGAAGGCAATGGCACCCCACTCCAGCACTCTTGCCTGGAAAATCCCATGGACAGAGGAGCCTGGTGGGCTGCAGTCCATGGGGTCGCTAAGAGTCGGACACGACTGAGCGATTTCACTTTCACTTTTCACTTTCATGCATTGGAGAAGGAAATGGCAACCCACTCCAGTGTTCTTGCCTGGAGAATCCCAGGGACGGGGAAGCCTGGTGGGCTGCCGTCTATGGGGTCGCACAGAGTCGGACACGACTGAAGCAGCTTAGCAGCAGCAGCAACAATCAATTGAATCAAAATATGGTGTATTTGTGTGTGTGTGTGTGTGTGTATACGTATACATATGTAGATGCACTTCAAGACTTACTTGGAAATGATTCTTATTCTAATTTAATGATGAAAATGAAGTTGTTATTTTCCCACTGAAGCAGTCTTGCCACTAACCAGAGTTTTACAGCTACACTGTGTTTATCTAGCATCAGCTACTCCTCTCCTTTAGAGTCTGCACATGTAATTTAAAAACATTCATTTACTGAAGAGTACCTTCTCAAGGAAAAATCAAATCACAAACAGCACCTTGAGAAATGCTAATACCATTTCACTTAGAGCTAAAGCATTTAGAAGTTGATTCCAGCCACCTTAACTTACAGAGGAGGAAACTCATGACTTAACACATGGTATCTTGGGCATCTTGCCCAACTGATAATTGACAGTAAAAAGAATATTATTAAGTGAATATGGCGGAGCTTGAAGGCATTCTTGAGTCATGAAATGACAGCTTTGGTGCAGATGACAGCCTTCCCTCCTGTCCTGCTGACGTACTCACAAATATTCTACCTGCAAACATTTTTCAGGATAATCTGCTTCATTTCTTAGGAGCTTGGCATTGGCGAGCCTGGCCCCTCACACTTGTTTCTCGCTTTCTGCTTAATTCATATAAATCTCCTGTATTTTTCTGTGTAGCACTCTTCCTCTACCTTAATTTTTTAGTTTCCTAGCTGGTGTGCAGTATATCATACAGGCTGCCCTCTCCTGACTTTTGGTGCCAGAAGGCTTCCAGTACATCAGAAGTGGCGTTGTGAGTAGGTCTTAAACAGTTGGCACTTAATAAATGTTGTTGATTGTCTTAGCTTTTTTTTGGTCTCTCTTAAGACCGTTCCAGTAGTGCACTGGCAGGGTATCTGAGCCAGTATATTCCTCTGTGCCCCTTAGAAGTTGACTTATTTTCTTTCCAGTGATTGATCATTTGCCTAGTCATTTACCTAGTCAAAAGCAGTCTTGCACATGTATAATAAAATTGTTAAAACTACTTTCTTGTTATTTGTCAGCCGGTATGGAAGGAGACAGTTATTTACATTTTCAGTTGCTTTTTGTGAAACAAAGATCAAAGACCTCTTCTGCAGTTTCCTCTTCTACTTAAACCACAACTTCCTTCCTCTGTATTAAAAGCCTTGGTAACATGCATTAGTATTAGACTTTCTCACCCTGAGTGGCAGATAATAATTTTGTTGGACCAAGATTACATGTGGCCACTTCATCTGTGGGTGCCCCTGTATTTCTGAATGGAAGCCATTGCAACATATTTAGAGGTCTATGAAGAAGTATATTTTGTTTTTATTTCTTTCAGGGAGAAAGACTTTATGGGGGTGTGTCTCACTAATTTTCAATCTTTTTCTGGTTATGGACCCTTCTGAGCATCTGATAAAATCTTAAGGTGGGTGAGGCTTGGTGGCTCAGGACAGCCATGGTTCATTTCAGAACTTCTCTGAAAGTGATTCCCTTTCAATTGTTGTTTAAATAATATGTTAACAAGATGGCTCCTCAGGATAATGAAAAGATAACAGTAGAGGAATTATGGTCAGAGCAAGGGTGGGTAGTTCTACACTCAGCGGCTCTTGGGGGTCTGCAGGCCTCAGGTTGGGAAGTTCTGCTCTCAGGCTTGATGAGAATTACTTTCTTAGATCCAAGAAACCTGGAGTGGGGGTGCGGCCATTACCTGAATTTCAGCTCATGCTTCCCAGGTGTGAGGCCCTGCCGGTCAAGTTGCTTCACTCCTCTTAAGTCACTGTTTTCCCACTGAAAGTGGGAAGAAATAAAACCAAGCACACAGGATAGTGGGAGGCCTAACAGGGATGCCATGAATAAAGCACCTGCCACGTTCAGCTGGTGGCTCTTCTTTTCTCTTTCTCCATCCATCTTTGGTTTCTTTTGTGGGGAGTTTTCTTCCCTAAGGAGATAGATTTCACAGAGTAACAGAAATCACTAGCTGTACTGAGGCTGCTCTCAGAGCTCCAATGCCTTTGCAGAGGTTGGGAAATGGATGTCACTCTTCAACCTCCCACCCCACTTCCCACTCCTCCCCCCAGGACCCCGCCACCAAAGACACCCCTGGGGGCACTGCACCAAGACCAGAAAGGCAGTGGGGCCATCCTCAGAGGATGAGGATCCCCCGAGGGGAGGAGGGAGGGAGCCCAGTGCTCACTGACCAAAATGGAACCTCTCTCTAGGACAGTAACAGCCATGGGAGACACTCTGATGGGGAAGGTAAGGCAGGACAGCGCCCCCAGAGGACTCCAGGACAGCTCTCCACAGTGGAGAGAAGGAAGGTCCCAGAAAGCTTGGAGAAGGTAGAGAGACAAACCTGGTCTGGGCCAAAGACTGGTCTTAAACCTGATGACTGCTCCGAGAGCAGGGCTTTGTCTTTCCCTTCCTTCTTGTCCTTCCCCTTTTCTTCAAGACCAAAAAACCCTATACCCCCAAATCTTAAATAGTCCTAGCTTTGTTTGGTGTTCATGTTAAAGGGAATTAAAGGAGGAGAAGGGGGTGACAGCAGATGAAATAGTTGGATGGCATTACCGACTCAATGGACATGAGTTTGAGCACTCCAGGAGACAGTGATGGATAGGGAAGGATAGAGTGTGCTGCAGTCCATGGTGTTGCAAAGAATTAGACATGACTTAGCCACTGAACAAAGGAGGAAATGGCAGCATGGATCTTGAAAGATTAAATGAGTATGACCCTAAAGCATGAACACTTTTATATCAATGTGAGGAGCAAATAAGGTGATTAGAACAATGGAGTAAAATTAGTAAGGAATGCGGATGAAAGGACCTTGTGAGTGTTCACTCAAGAAGGAGGAATGAAGTTCAGGTTTGTGGAGTTTGAGTGTTCATCAGAGGAATAAAAATATCTGTTTGGAGGAGGAAATAGCAACCCACTCCAGTATTCTTGCCTGGAAAATCCCATGGACAGAGGAACCTGGTGGGCTACAGATCCTGATGGGAACAGAAAGAGTCGGACACAATTGAGTGAGCACAAACAAACAACAAAAATAACCTACAGACTTGTGGTCCTTTTGAGGTTCAGCAGAATGCTACATCAATTGTTTCTCCAGGACAATTGCAAAGTATGGAACTGGCTTCCTCCTTGCAAAGTATTGATTGATTCTTCATCCATCATATCCTTGAACCACTTCTTCCCTCTTTGAATTCTCTTTCTTCTACGTCCTTTGTATTTCTTTCTTTCTTTTCTGGACTCTTTTTGTTGTACTTTTGCAAAATAGATTTAGCCTCATAGTATGGACTGTTGAACATAGCACTGAATGATAACCTTATAACTCGAAATTGGTGTAAACTGATTTCTTATCTAGAACATTTTCAGTGGGAACCCAGGCATTGGGTTTATCAAGGGGGGAATCGAAGTCCTAGATCTGTGTGCTTTGGGCTGTTCAGTTCTGTTCAGTCTCTCAGTCGTGTCTGACTCTTTGTGACCCCATGAATCGCAGCACGCCAGGCCTCCCTGTCCATCACCAACACCCGGAGTTCACCCAAACTCATGTGCATCAAGTTGGTGATGCCATCCAGCCATTTCATCCTCTGTCGTCCCCTTCTCCTCCTGTCCCCAATCCTTCCCAGCATCAGGGTCTTTTCCAGTGAGTCAACTTTTCGAATGAGATGGCCAAAGTATTGGAGTTTCAGACTCAGCATCAGTCCTTCCAATGAACACCCAGGACTGGTCTCCTTTAGGATGGACTGGTTGGATCTCCTTGCAGTCTAAGGGACTCTCAAGAGTCTTCTCCAACACCACAGTTCAAAAGCATCAATTCTTCGGCATTCAGCTTTCTTCACAGTCCAACTCTCACATCCATACATGACCACTGGAAAAACCATAGCCTTGACTAGACGGACCTTTGTTGGCAAAGTAATGTGCTATCTAGGTTGGTCATAACTTTTCTTCCAAGGAGTAAGCGTCTTTTAATTTGTTGGCTGCAGTCACCATCTGCAGTGATTTTGGAGCTCCCAAAATAAAGTCTGACACTGTTTCCACTGTTTCCCCATCTATTTCCCATGAAGTTTTGGGATGTTACTTTCTACTTACCTGATAGAGTTTGATAAGACCCAGGGTTGGAGGGCAAGTGGGCAAACATGGGAATTTTTCAAATACTATTTATACATTTCTCAAACACTACTTATAAGATTGCAAATTACAGCTTTCTGGGGAACAGTCTGACGATATGTATCAAAATTTGAAATACCTTTTGACCCTGCCATCCCACTCCTAGAAATTCATTTTTTTTTCCCTAGGAATCCATTCTTAGGTAACAGATAGACACATGCAGAAATATGTTAGGCTCAAATGTATTCTTATGATATCCACTGCAATAGTATATGTAACAGAAAAGAATTGGAAGCAGCCTAAATGATGATTAACCAAACCTAGTTTAACTAAAGGGCTTCCCTGGTAGCTCAGGTGGTAGAGTATCTGCCTGCAATGCAGGAAACCCGGGTTTGATCCCTGGGTTGGGAAGATCCTCTGGACAAAGAAATGGCAACCCACTCCAGTATTCTTGCCTGGAGAATCTCATGGACAGAGGAGCCTGGTGAGTTAGATTAGTTATGAAACTTCTACTTAGTCAGCTAGTGTTGAGCCATGACAGGAAGAAAAAAGACCTATATATTCACTTTGAAAAATACTCATAATATATTACTGAATTCCAAACTAATGTGTATGATATGTTTTAGGTAAGAGTAAAGGCATTGAGGCAAGGAGTAGACATGCTTGTTTGGCATTTAAAATTTGGAAAGAGGGAGGTGGGTGAAACCCTTGAAGGTGGTCAAAGGAACAAACTTCCAATTATAAGATGAATAAATTCTGGGGATGTGAAGTACACATCATGGTGACTGTAGTTAACAATACTGTATTGTGTGTCTGAAGGTTGCTAAGAGACTAGATTTAAGAAGTTCCCACCATTAAAAAAAAATGTGACTGTGTGAGGTGATGAATGCGTTAAGTAACCTTATTGTGGTAGTCATCTTGTAATCTGCGCATTTTTGAAATCAGTCTGTTGTACATCTTAATGTAGTACAATGTATATGTCAATTATATATCAGTAAAACTGAGGGAAAATTTTAGAAGGAAAAAACAAATGTTATCAGCGATTCTAACTGGGGAAAGATTGGGAAGAATGCTATGGTTTGCCACAGCAGCTTGAGCTAGAGTCTGTATTTGTTGTTGTTTGTTTTGTTTTTAAAGTTATTTGTTATTTGAGCCGGGCTTTGAAAACAGGGATCTGGATTCATATATCATGGCCCTGCTCTTTCCTAGAGTTGTGACTTTGACATTGTACTTAACCTCTCTTCCTCTGGGCCATGGAACTCATCATGGCTCTGACCTCATTTTGTGAGGATTAAAAATCAGATTGAAAAAAAAAACTTAGTTCAACACTTGGCACATAATATATAGTAAGTGTTCAGCCTACTGTAATTTTTATAAAGAAAATTACGGAAAGCTATTTCATGGGAAGTGGTAGTTTGTTTTAGAAGCTTAAGTAATATTCTTAGGAACTAGAATGTAACTGCCAAAGGGGACAGATTTGTTAACAGGGTAGAGTAAAACTTGTCAGCTTTGTGAAATACAAATGTGAAAGAATATCAAAGGGCAGAGGGAACCTAAAGGCAAGTGGGGTAAAGTTCTGTAAACACTAAATAGGATACAAATCTTTAAAGAGATGTTAAAGTTAATTGGAACAATCTGTACTTGGAAAAAAAAAAACTATTCAATAAAAACCAGGATAAATACTTGTTTTGTCTCTATAATCTTTGGCTTCAATATTAAAAGGGGTTAAATACATTGAAAGGATATTATATAAGGTAAAAAATGGTTGACAGTACTCAGAAATTTTCCATAACAATAGGATAAGAAGTGAGAGCTTTGTATTCATCATTTTTATCATTGATAATTAGTTCAAGGCTGAGAATTTAGATTTGACTTTAAAGTTATTTAAAAGCTCCAAAGAAAATTATTTTCCACTTATTTTAAAAGTCCACTTAAAAAAAAAATTAGCCACAGTCTCAAAGGATTTTCATGAAAACCTTTGAAACCATTGGGAGTCTCAGAACGCTCAGCTTTTAAATTGAACAAGGCTTGGAGCGAATGTCATCTGGATTAAGGTGAGGTTGGAAGGCAAGCGGAGAGCAGGGAGATCATCATGGGCAGACCTGCCAGGGTGCCAAGGCTTCCTGAGGGATCTCATAGTAGGCACAGGTTTTACCATTTTGTTTTATTCCTTAGGTGTCCTACAATAGGGGAGGGTACATTTGCTGAAGTTTAACACACTGTAGAATATGGTAGCTGCCTTATTAACCTGTGGTTGATTAATAGAATTCTCAGCACCTTTAATAACTTCATTAAAGTACAGACAGTGTATGCTATTTTTCTTTTTTTCTTTTTTCCCAGTCTTACTGAGATATGATTGGCATCTAAGACTGTGTAAATTTAAGGTGTTCAGTGTACTGATTTTATATATGTATGCATTGCAAAATGATTGCCACGATAAGCTTAGATAATGCATTCATCATGTCACATAGTTATAATTTTTTTCCCCTGTGGTGAAAACTTTTAACATCCAATACAGTGTTGTTAAATTTAGCCACCATGCTGTATATAACATCACCATGACTCATTCGAATTGTCACTGGAGATTTATACCCTTCGACTACCTGCACCTATTCCCTTCTCCACACCCTCCCCACCAGTCTGCTCTTTGTTTCTGAGTTTAGGGTTTTTTTGGATTCTGTGCATGAGTGATGTCATGCAGTATTTGTCTCTGTCTGTCTGACTTATTTCATTAGCTTAATGCCCCTGAGTTTCTTTCACACTGCTTCAAATGGCAGGATTTTCTTTTTTACGTTTGAATCATTTTGTTCACCCGTTCATCCACTTAGATTTTGACAATTGTAGATAATGCTGCAAACATGGAGGTGTAGAGAGCTCTTCAAGATAATTTCAGTAAACCTCAGAAGTGGATCATATAGTAATCCTATTTTTAATTTTTTGAGAAACCGTCCTACTGTTTTCTGTAGTGGCTGCACCAGTTTATAGCCTGACCAACAGTGCACAAGGCTTCCCTTTTCTCCATATTCTGTCAGCAATATCTTGTCTTTTTGATGACAACCATTCTGATAGGTGAGAGGTAAATCTCTCTTTGTGGTTTTGATTTGCATTTTCCTGATGATTAGCGATATTGAGTGTTTTTTTGTGTACCTGTTGGCCATCTAAATATCTTCTTTAGAAAAATGTTTATTCAATTCCTTTGCCCATTTAAAACTCAGATGATTGTTTTTATTAAGTTGCAGGGGTTATGTATGTATATATGTTTGTATATGAATCAAACTTATCAGATATATGGTTTGGAAATAGCAGATATTTTCTTCCATTCCATATGTTATCTTTCCATTTTGTTGATCATTTCTTTTGGTGTACAGAAGTTTTAAATTTGACATCGTCCCACTCATTTATTTTTGCTTTTGTTGCTTGTGCTGTTGGTGTCATATCCATGAGATCATTTCTAAGGCCAGTGTTAAGGAGATTTTATTTTATGGTTTTTTTTTTTCCCTAGGAGTTTAAAGTTTTAAATCTTACATTTAATCCATTTTGTGAGTGGTGTCAGAGAGCAGTCTAGTTTTATTCTTTTGCATGTGATTATTCAATTTCCAGCACCATTTATTGGAGACACTGTCAAACTTGAAAGCTTTGTCATTGAGTCTTTTTGGTGTCCTTGTCAAACATTAGTTGACTGTATGCGTGAGTTCATTTCTGGACTCTCTATTCTGTTCCATTGATCTATGTGTCTGTTTTTATGCCAGTACCATACTGTTTTGATTACTATAATTTTGTAATATATTTTGAAACCAGGAAGTGTGATGCCTCCAGCTTTGTTTTCTTTCTCAGCATTGCTTTGGCAATTTGATGTATGTGAGTGAGTGAGTGAGTGAGTGAGTGAGTGAGTGTGTGTGTGTGTGTGTGTATTCCATATGAATTTTAGGATTGATTTTTCCTATTTCTGTAAAAAAAAAAGCCACTGAAATCTTTATAGTGATTGCATTGAATCTATAGATGGCTTTGGGTAATATGGACATTTTAACAGTTTTAATTCTTCCATTCTCTTAGTACAGCTATCTCGCCATTTATTTGTGTCATTCGTTTGTTTCATCAATGACTTATAGTTTTCAGTGTAGAGTTCTCTCATTTCTTCAGTTAAGTTTATTTTTTGATGCTATAATAAATATTTTCTTAAATTCTGTTTTGTGTAGTTCATTGTTAGTGTTTAGAAATGCAAGTGATTTTTGTATATTGACTGTGTATCCTGCAACTTTACTAAGTTTATTAGTTCTAACAGTCTTTCAGTGGAATCTTTAGGATTTTCTATATAAAGATCATGTTATCTACAAACAGAGACATGTATGCTTTTTGCTTCTTTTAAATTCTGAGTTTGTATTTTATGAAGCAGCCTTAAGATGGAATGGTTTCACTTGGTACAAATAAATAGAACATGATCCTTGTGCTTAAGAGGTTTATACTCTGGGAAGACAAAAGCTAAAGCATGTGAAACATTTTCATACATCTAGCTTAGTTTGTAAACTAAGTGCTAACTTGTATAACATTGGTTGATTAATTTTTCAACAAACACGAGAGTGCTTAGTATGTGCTAGGTATTTGTACATCAGGTTGGGGTTAAAGTCAAGAACAAAATTTTGTTTTCTACACTGTAGAATGTGTTGTTGAGTTGCTAAGTTGTGTCCAACTCTTTGTGACTCCATGGACTATAGCCCACTAGGCTCCTCTGTCTATGGGATTTCCCAGGCAAGAATACTGGAGAGGGTTGCCATTTCCTTTCCCAAAGAATTCTTCCCAACCCAGCGATCAAACCTGTGTCTCCTGCATTGGCAGGAGATTCTTTACCACTGAGCCACCAGGGGAGCCCACACTATAGAATAATTATCATTAATATTATCCTAGAATAATAAAAATTACTCCATACTGTTGAATAATTTGGTCAAGTGCAATTAGCAGATACTTTAGTGGAGGCAGTGTAGCCTAGTGATTAAGAATGGCTTATGTCTGTTTTGTTCACCCATCAATCTCTAGCAAGTGGGACAGGAACTGTTTCATAGTAACCATTCAGTAATAGCTGTGGACTGAATTAATGCTCATAGCAATCGTCCATGCCCTTTGGGAATTTACAAACTAGTGGTAAAAGCAGTTTTTCCTAGGAGATACATCCTGTAGGATTTTTCTTTTTTCTTTCTCTCTCTCATGAACACAAGCAGGTTTCTCTGATGACTATTAGGTTGAAGCAAGTAACCTAACTCTGTTCTGCAGGACTTCTCATGTTCATTCCTCAAGAGCGTGCTGGCTGTGGCACATAGCATCTGCTAAATTCATTTGAACAGTAGCGTGTATGGGCCTGGCATCTTTGGGAGATGTGGCTTATGTGCATGCTCAGTCACTCAGTGGTGTCCGACTCTTTGTGACCCTATAGACTGTAGCCTTCCAGGCTCCTCTGTCCGTGGGATTTTCCAGGCAAGCATACTGGAAGGGATTGCCACTTCCTCCTGCAGGGTATCTTCCCATCGCAGGGATCAGATGCATCTCTGCATCTCCTGCATTGCAGGTGGATTCTTTACTGCTGAGCCACCCAGGATGTGCCTGGGAGAGGTGGATTTGGCCATAAACGTCCTAGGAGGTTTAGAGAAGGAACAATGCCAGGAGTACAGGGAACTTAGCTCTTATACTCTCTGGTCTGTCTCCACACCCAAAACAGTGCTTGAAGCTGCTTAATAAATTTTGAGAGAGGAAGGAGAGTATGCCACATCCAAAGATGGGAGTGTCTCAATAAGGTAGTTTTGCCTTAGACATCGATCCTGATATCTGTCTATGAATAGATGAATACAATAAAGGATTCGAAGTGAGGGAAATGGGTCTTGATTCAGACATGGAGAATGGGACTCTCAGTACCAGGTCACAAAGGTTGGTATCACAGAGAGTGTTTTGGGGAGGTGCTGGAAGTTGGTCCAAGTTAGAGTTTTCATTTTTTAATTTTAGTTTTGAAATATTTGTTTGTTTGGCTGCTCCAGGTCTTAGCTGTAGCATGTGAGATACAGTTCCCTAACCGAGGATCAAACCCTGGCCCCCTGCATGGGGAGCACCAGTCCTAGCCACCGGACCACCAGGGAAGTCCCTAGAGTTTTGAGATTTTGTACTGAGAAATAGTGAGGAGAATTCTGGATGGTAGAAGCATTCAGAGATGTGCCGAAGAGTTGGGGGTATCTCAAAGAGGGAACTCTTGCACATTTTTTAGCAGAAGAGAGAAAACTTGAAAGTTGCATTGAAAGGTCTGACATCTGTGTGCAAGATGGATTGCAGTTATGTGAGCTGGTGTAAGCCAGTTCAGAGGCACTTGCAAATCCAAGAGGGAGACATGAGAGAATCTTAGCACGAACAATAGACTTTTAGGGAGAGACTTGAAAGAAGAATCAGTAAGCATGCTGAGTGTGAGGAGTCAAAGCTGAACTCCAGGGTTAATTCAAGGCAAGTTCAAAGACATGTACAATATCCTGTGATTTTGTTGATGCAGTCTGGGATGAAACTGGGTATCACACATCTTCTGTATCTGGGAAATTTTCTCCTATCCTAGGATTTCTAACCCAAATCAATGAGAACTTGAAACATTAATAACTGGTGGAGTTTAAGTCCAAGTTCAAGAACCATGGAGGGCAGGATTATGTGGCAGTTAAGACCAGGGGCTTTGATGCCCCAGAGAAATGTATCTAAGTGCTGGCTTGGCCTTGGATAAGTTTCTTAAACTGCATAAGCCTCAATAAATTTTTCTACCGAATGGAGACAGTACTAGCATCTCCTTTATAGTGCTGTCAGGAGTCAGTGAGATAATGTGTATACAGCTCTTAGCAAAGTACTGTACACATCATAGATACTCAATACAAATTGCTGGTTAGTGTCCTTGCTGAACTGGCAGAAGAATCACTTTCATGTTTGTGTGCATGTGTCTACTTGCTGTTTTTCCAACTTAAAGAACAGCAGTCAGTCTGTCAGCCCAGCTGATAGGTTGGCACATGGTTGACCGGAAAGCCGCAGCCAGAGACCAGGCAGTTAGGGGAACAGTGCCTTCTGGGGGAGTGCCATGCCATTCTCTGCAAAAGTTGGAACTAAGCCTAGAGTTGAACATACTGAGGCTGGCAGAGGATGCAGAGGTATAAGTGAGGAAGAGAAGACTTGGGTTGTTTGTGGCCGTGAAGCTTTTGTGCAGGGCTCCAACTTTGCTGTCAGCTCCAGGTAGGTCCCTGGTAATGTCATCTATTACAAGCATGATCCGACCAGAAAGGGCTTGATTTCAGTTCCCATGTGGGTTCTCTGAGTGTCTTTCCAGCCCACAGATTGTTTGCTTTTGTATTGTTTTTAATGAACTCTGCATTTCTCCAAGGCCAGTTTAGTGGTGCTCATTAAAGAGATGGCAACTCCAGAGTGTCTTCATTGTAGAGCTGGTGTTTTCACCCTGTGAGGACTTAGTTCTGTTTTTCCTGTCTGTGAAGCTTGGTTTCTAAATCACCCCATCTGTGTTTGAAGATACAGCATTAAGATTCAAGCAAGTCTTTTTACTCTTGTTCCTGTCCAATCAAAATGGAAAAGAAGTTGTCAGATCAGGACTACAGTCAACCTTTTTCCATTTCCTCTACTGGTTTACTATAATTGTATAGATTCTAATACCAACATAAAAAAATACTCTAATTTGGAGGGAGCTTCCCTGGTGGCTCAGAGGGCAAAGAGTTTGCCTGTAGCGTGGGAGACCCAGGTTCGATCCCTGGGTCGGGAAGATCCCCTGGAGAAGGAAATGGTAACCCACTCCAGTATTCTTGCCTGGAAAACCCCCTGGGTGGAGAAGCCTGGCAGGCTGCAGTCCATGGGGTTGCAAAGAGTCGGACACGACTGAGCAACTTCACAATAGTGCATCACAATGCATTTTTTTGTTGCCTTAAATTGGTTCAATGACTTCCTTGATATCACTGATAACTCTAGGGCAGATATCCTCACACTTGGCTGCATAATTTAGAATCTCCTGGCTTTCAAAACTTCAGATGCTCACCACTCAGCCCAAATGAATTAAATCAAAATCTCATATAGGGATGGGGGTGGGGGCAGGTGGGTAGGACTTGGAAATCAGTATTTTTCAAAAGTCCTCAGGTCCTTCCAATGTGTAGCCAAAAACCAGTGCTCTAGAACGGTATCTCTCAACCAGGAACACTTTTGCGCCCACTTCCCCCCTTCCCAAGGATCATTAGCAATGTCTGGATATACTTTTGATTGCCACAACTAGGGGAGGGATCTGCTTCTTGGTATCTACTGGGTAAAAACCAGAGATGCAGCTAAACAACCTGCAATTCAAATCATCACGCAGAAAATGTCAATAGTACTGAGGTTGGGAAACAGCACTCTAGAATAATCAGGCTTAAGAAATGAGATATGTCAGAGCAGTGGGTAAGGCCATTGTGATGAAAGCCTAGCATGAAGAAGTTTACATTTTTGGCCTCCCAGCAAGATGAGGGGAAGGGAGTGGCTTAGCAAATGCCTCTACTGTGCCTGCCGTACAGGGGTCTGATGGTGTGTTCCTGGCCTGTCCTTGTAGCTGGAACATCACCTGGGTCTGATTTTTTGGACAGGCTGTCTTCTTGTGGTTCTCTAAGTTTATTGCATTTGAATGACTTGGAAGAAAACTGAAGTTAGGAAAATTAAACCTATGTAAATTAGCCAAAATAAATAATTTTTAAGTAGGCTTTTGAATTGACTGTTTTTTATATATGAAGTTTTCTAAAATCAGAGAGTGAATCATTTGAAAGTGATTATACATGGGCTATAAGAAATATGATTTTATGTGCTGTAGACCTTTATTTTCTCTTCTTTCCTTTTGATTGG
The DNA here is from genome assembly GCF_001704415.2 of Capra hircus. Classification (NCBI taxonomy): domain Eukaryota; kingdom Metazoa; phylum Chordata; class Mammalia; order Artiodactyla; family Bovidae; genus Capra; species Capra hircus. The sequence goes on from NC_030814.1 coordinate 76,029,974, forward strand.
ATATGAGGAAGGTAGGAAAGGCACTTTTAATTTTAGTGCAGGTATCATTTGCTCTAATTCTGAGACACTCAGAAATACTTTTCTAGCAGTTTCTTTTATCTATATTTATGATATTGTATAATTAATTTAATGAACTTTATCTCCCTCTGCACATATCCAGTTTTCTAGAGCATAACACACATAAAAGATATTTGCCATAAATAAGTTGAATTTTCCTGGGTACACTTGTCAAATTTAATTGAGGTGGTGAAATTCAATATTAAATATAAATATAATATACTGAATATACTCAAAACTGTGTTTCTAAAAACCTATGAAAATGATAGTTAAAGCTCTTGAAGTAGCTCTGAATTCATTGATCCTTATGCAAGTGGTTGACTACCAGTTTTTTAAAAATTTTTGTCTCTTTACAGAGATTTCAAGAAATTTTAAGTAGTACCTTTAGTGTTTTACATCAGCCTTTTGTACTAAAGTTAAATTCACGTTTGTGAATCTGGAGTTATGTCTATAATAGTTTTTCAGTTTTTCTCTTCTTTGGGGTTGAGGGGCCCTTTAACTCCACGTAAAGCAATCTATTCATTTACTAAACATTTCAGGGCCTATTAGACATTAATAAACAAACTAACTTTAAAATTGTTTTAAAAAAATAAAATTGTTTCAGTCTAGTTTATTGCAATTTGAGGCATTATGCCAATACTCTTGTGTGCTGGGTCCGTTTTACACCTAGTGGTTGGAATGTTTTAAATTAAGACTAGAAGAATAACAACTCATGTAATATTTGGCGTGAATACTCCAAATGTCTTTGTTGAAATCCCATATCCTGTTTCTTCACTGAGTTTCAGCAATAACTCCATAATCCAAGGAATACTTTAATTTTAATCTAACATTTTTTTTTGTAGCTATGGTTTTAAATTAATTTATAATTGTAGTTTTTAAAAAGTACTCTTTGGATAGCTAAACGCTTATGTTTTTCTTCTGACTTTGGAGTTTTATTGAATGAAGTCTGTAAAAATTAATCCAAATTTATAGTATAGAACTTACTAAAAACTGGACTGCTATGAGAATCATGACAAGGCACTTAATGACAGTTGTGTTTAATAGTAAATGGACTGCATTCTGCTGAGAGTCAGAGTGTGCATATGTGGTGGATGTGTGTGTTGAGGGGAGGATTGTGGGACAGAATGCGTTGGAGATTTAAATTAGTGCTTAAGGATTGAATGGATCAAGCCAAACCTAGAAGGAGAAATCACTGAGAGCCATTCTGGTTTCTTGGAAACCAGGGCTATTGTGGGTAATTTGTATATCTGTGGGTGTAACTTTTACTGCAATATGTTTGCCTACAGCTTCATCATATTAAAGAACAACTGGGTTGATTGGTAGCCCCTGTCTAGATATTTCCTAAAATGGAGACCTGTTTGTCAATACATAAAAAAGAATTGATTTGGTTTGGGAGTATGGGAATAAGAGAGTGGAGCAAGAATTAGTCATTTCCCAATGTTTGAAAGACATAAAAGAGGAATTAGACGTGTTCTTTGTGTCCTGAACATATGGAACCAGAACCAGCGGATTGACATACAGGAAAATAGCTTCTGGCTAAGTTCAGGGAGTGTCCAAAAATATCATGAACCATGGAATTGTGAAGTATAAGATGGTTAAGTGAAGAGGTATAGAAAGTCCCTTTCAATGGAGGTTGTGAGGAAGACCACAGATGGGAAGGGAAACAGGGGATTTCAGCTGTGGATTAGTAGTGGACTTTGGATAGGATGATCTTTAAGTCCCATTCCTGTCTAGCCATTCTGTGATTTTTAGGACATATTACCTCCTGTGAGTAATGAAAAATGAAGACACCTGGCCTTTGAAGGGGAATTTCAGATTCAGGGTCCTATTATTAATGGCTTTTTCTCTCTACCTCATGCAAGTCCTCCTGCAACTAACCCCCTCTTGTACAACATCCTTTTCTTTCTCCATATGGGAACAATCCTCATCAGTATCAGAATATGCCTTTTTGTCACTCATCTTAAAAAGTAGATGAAAGCAAATGATGCAGAGAAGAATGCACTTGTGCCAAAAATGTTAGCACATTGAGACTCAGAAAAACAAATGAAATGAAACTTCCTCAATCTGAAGTAACCTTCTAACTCTCACCCTACTTCTCTGCTCTGGGTTCCAGTGGAACTTTCCCATGGAAGTATCTCTGCACGTGATCTCCCCTTCTTACTGCCGTCTTCACTGTTCCCCTCCTCCAAAATTGCTTCTGTTAAGGTCAGCAGAGACCTCTTTTTTTTTGGCAGAGAGTAGATCACACCACATGGATTATGGGATCTTAGTTCCCCCAACCAGGGATGTATCCCACATTCCCTGCACTGGAAATGCAGTCTTAACCACTGGACTACTAAGGAAGTTCCAGAAACCTCTGTTTTAATGAACCCTGTGACCCCTTCTCCATCCCCTCCACCCTCAGGCTCAGCAGATTCAGCATCCTTTATCCCTCCCTCTTCCCAGAACACTTTCTAGACTTGGCTTCCAGGGCATCACAACCGCCTTTTCTCCTACCTCTTTAACTCCTCCTTCCAAGGGCCGAGTGTCCTCACACTCTCTGGGCAGTGCTTCTTTACCTGACGTGGGTAGAAAAATGAAGGAGGGGCCAGGTCTCACACAAGTCTGATTAACTTAGAATCTCTGGGGAAGACTCATGGGCATCATTTAAAAAAAATTAATTTTGTTGAAATACAGTTGATTTTACAATGTTGTGTTAGTTTCAGCAAAGTGATTCAGTTTGGATTCGGAATCACTGCATGTTTGGAAAAGAAATGAACAGGACTGGCTGTTGGACTAGCTGTAGAATGATGAGGGGGTCAAGATGCCACCTAAGCTTTTAGCCAGAAAGCTCAGTATACAAATATGCTGACAGAGAAGGACAAAGCCAGTGGAGGAGAAGGTTTGGGTTAGAAGAATGGCTGTGGAATCAAGCCAGTTTTTGGATTCTTTTCCATTATACGTTATTATAAGATATTGAATATAGTTCCCTGTGCTATTCAATAGGTCCTTGTTAGTTATCTCTTTTATATATGTTGTTGTGCAGTTGCTCAGCCATGTCTAACACTTTGTGACCCCATGGACTGCAGCCCCCCAGGCTTCCCTGTCCTTCACCATCTCCTAGAGCTTGCTCAAACTCTTGTCCATTGAATCAGTGATGCTATCCAACCATCTCATCCTCTGTCATCCCCTTCTCATGCCCTCAATCTTTCCCAGCATCAGGGTCTTTTCCAGTGAGTCGGCTCTTCGCATTACATGGCCAGAGTATTGGAGCTTCAACTTCAGCATCAGTCCTTCCAATGAATATTGAGGGTTGATTTCCTTTACAATTGACTGGTTTGATCTCCTTGTGGTCCAAAGGACTCTTAAAAAGTTCGCCAGCACCACAGTTCGAAGGCATCAATTCTTTGGCATTCAGCCTTATTTATTGTCCAGATCTCTTATCTGTACCTGACTACTGGAAAAATCATATCTTTGACTCTGTGGACCTTTGCTGGCAAAGAAATGTCTCTACTTTTTAATACGCTGTCTTGGTTTGTCATAGCTTTTCTTCCAAGGAGCAAGCGTCTTTTAATTTCGTGGCTGCAGTCATTATCCACAGTGATTTTGGAGCCCAAGAAAATAAAGTCCATCACTGTTTCCATTGTTTCCCCATCTATTTGCCATGAAGTGATGGGACTGGATGCCATGATCTTTGTTTTTTGAATGTTGAGTTTTAAGCCAGCTTTTTCATTCTTCTCTTTCACCTTCATCAAGAGGCTCTTTAATTCCTCGTCACTTTCTGCCATAAGGGTAGTGCCATCTGCGTATCTGAGGTTATTGATATTTCTCCTGGCAATCTTGACTCCAGCTTGTGCTTCTTCCAGCCCGTCATTTTGCATGATGTACTCTGCATGTATGTTAAATAAGCAGGGTGACAATATTCAGCCTTGACATACTCCTTTCCCAATTTGGAACCAGTCTGTTGTTCCTTGTCCGGTTCTAACTGTTGCTTCTTGATTTACATGCAGGTTTTGCAGGAGGCAGGTAAGGTGGTCTGGTAGTCCCATCTCTTCAAGAATTTCCCAGTTTGCTGTGATCTACACAGTCAAAGGCTTTAACATAGTCCATGAAGCAGAAATAGATGTTTTTCTAGAACTCTCTTGCTTTTTTGATGATCCAGCAGATGTTGGCTATTTGATCTCTGGTTCCTCTGCCATTTCTAAACATCTGGAAGTTCTCAGTTCACATACTGTTGAAGTATAGCTTGAAGGATTTTGAGCATTACTTTGCTAGCATGTGAAATAAGTGCAATTGTGTGGTAGTTTCTTTGGCATTGCCCTTCTTTGGGGTTTGGGGATGCAAAGTATGTAGTAGTGGTTATATTTTAATTCTAAACTCCTAATTTATCCCTGCCCCTCCTTTCCCCTTTGATAACCATAAGTTTGTTCTCATAAGTCTGTGAGTCTATTCCTGTTTTATAAGTTAATTTGTATCATTTTTAAAGTTCCACATATAAGTGATATCATATGAAATTTGTCTTTTCTATGTCTGACTTCACTTAGCATGATAAACTCTAAGTCCGTCCACATCGATTTAAATGGTATTATTTCATTCTTTTTAATGGCTGAGTAATATTCCATTGTATATATGTGCCACATTGTCTTTATAGGAATAGACGTCTTGATTCCATGGCCACTCTTTTAACCCAAACCTTCTCCTCCCTGGCTTTGTGCTTCTCTGTCAGCATATTTGTATACCGAGCTTTCAGGCTAAAAGCTTAGGTGGCACCTTGATGCCTCATCATTCCACGGCTAGTCCACCAGCCAGTCCTGTTCGTTTCTCTTCCAAACATGCAGATCTCACCTCTCTCCCCTTCCCCTGCTGCCACCGTTTCTCATCTTGATGGCCTCAGTGGCCTCCAATGCCTCCTGTGCTCTTGCTGCACTCCTCGCCCCCATCTACTTCTCAGGTCATCTGAGTATTCTCAGAAAACCCAGCAGACTGTGTCACTGCCTTGCTCTAAACCCTCCTGTGCCTTCCCATCACAATCAGTGAAGTCCACCCTCCTTGCCCTGAGCTGTGGGGCTCCCTGACCTGGCCCCTGGCCCAACTCTCCCGTGTCATCTCTTACCATCCTCACTCCTCCTCTCCTGTTGGCCCACATTCCCTTGCTGCTTCCTCAGACTTTCCGAACTTGATCCTGCCTCAGAGCCCTTGTATCCACCCTTCCCTCTGCCTGGAAGGCCCTCCCCTTAGCCTGTTCCTTATCTCTTTCCCCAACTCTTCTCAGTTTTCTGCTCAGGCACCACCCCATCCAGAATGCTCCTCTCTCCCAGTCATTCTTCCCCTTGATTCCGGTTTGTTTTTCCCTCCCACAGGGAAGGAAAAACATTTATCTCTGCTTGAAATCCTGTTTTACTGCCTAGGGTTTTGTCACCGCTCCATGCCCAGCACTGTAGGCAGCGCCTGTACATAGTAGATGGCCAGTAAATACTTTGGACGGAACAACAGAATGCCACCTGTGTAACTTCATGTTTTGTGACTTCTGTGGCCTTTGGCCCCTTTTCCAGCCCCTGATCAGATCCCATTGGCTTATGTCCAGGATCTCCTGCCCTGTTTATCTCAGAACCTTCTTTCTTCTGCCTCCTCCTGTTTTAGCCCCTGCCTGCTCACAGCCAACTCCAGAAATATCAAGGGTGGGGAAGAAGTGGAGCAGCATCTGGCATTTTGATGGTGGGTACACAGCCACCGTTCACTTCCTTCTTGACTGCTCAGTGCAAATCCCTACTGCTCTTGTTTTCTTCTTTTTTTTTTGATTGGAGGATAATTGCTTCACAATGTTGTGGTGGTCTCTGCCATACATCAACATAAATTATCCATGATTATATATACACAGTGAAGTAAGTCAGAAAGAGAAAAGCAAATACCACATATTAATGCATATATATGGAATCTAGAAAATTAATGCTGATGAACCTATTTACAGAGAAGAAATGGAGATGCAGGCATAGAGAATGGTCTGATGGACCCGCTGCTCCTATTTTCTATACGCAGTCCCCTCCTTGACAATCCACCCTCCTGACTTCTTTCTTTTCTGCCTCTGTCCCTTCTCAGTCTCCACTGCAGGCTCCTTCCTCTTCTTTGTCCACCCCTTAAATGTCAGTATTTCTTAGGGCTTTGTCTGGGTCCTCTGCTGTCCTCTCTTTTTTTTGGCCATGCCATGCAGCATGTGAGACCTTAGTTTCCCAGCCAGGGATTGAACCCATGCCCCCAGCAGTGGAAGCGTGGGGTTTTGACCAGTGGACCACCAGGGAAGTCCCTCTGTGCCCTGCTTATTCCACTCTTTCCCTTGATAACCCCATCCATTCCTGGGATATCAGAATCTCTACCTGGTAATGACCATCAAAGGTATATTTCAAGCCTAGCCTAGACTTGTCTGTCCAGTTGTAAAGTGTTTATCAATACTTAGACATCTCACAGGCAACTCAAATGCGATAGGAAGTCAGCTGAACTTAGCTTCTCTTTGCATTTTCCCCTTAGTAGTGATCTAAGTGACTATCTGGAGGCCTGGAAGGCATCCTCCTCTACGTCAGTCAATTGCCAATATTACCAGTTCTCCCACTCAATAGCTGTAGAATCTGTACACTGCCTGTCCCAGCCTACTGCCACCAACTGAGACCAGGGCACCACTATCATCTCTTCCTCAGATTCCTTCAAGGACGCTTGACATGCCACATGCCCCCGCCTCCGCACCAGTCTGACTTCCTATGCTCTTATTGGTCTTTACAAAATAGCCACCTGATTGTGCTGCTGCTGCTAAGTCACTTCAGTCGTGTCCGACTCTATGTGACCCCATAGACGGCAGCCCACCAGGCTCCACCGTCCCTGGGATTCTCCAGGCAAGAACACTGGAGTGGGTTGCCATTTCCTTCTCCAATGCATGAAAGTGAAAAGTGAAAGTGAAGTCGCTCAGTCATGTCCGACTCTTCGAAACCCCATGGACTGTAGCCTACCAGGCTCCTCTGTCCATGGGATTTTCCAGGCGAGAGTACTGGAGTGGGGTGCCAGTGCATCCCCTGCTTAATGCCTAATTACAGTTTTGAGAAAGTCTAAATTTTTACGTAGGTCTTATAAGATCCTTACTAACCTGTTCTCAAACTGACCATGACTGTTAGAATATCTTGGAAGTAATTGTCTCCTTTCCTCCCTCCCGTCCTTCCGCCCATCCCCTCTCCCAGTCCTTCATTTACCTCCTCTGGCCCCTTTGTTTATTATTCATTCTGAGGGCTACTGGGGGCATAGGAAGGCCTTAATACATATGTATTGAATGAATGTGGGAAGACAGAGGCCCTGGATAGTAACTGTCAGTGTCCTCAATCTTTGATTTAATTTGTCTTAAAATTTTTAAGGTTCCCAGAGTAAAAAAAAAATCTACTTTCATGTACAATCCCATGTATTTAGTTCCCGCAGCTCTGTGGCTTCCAGGGGATTATTAAAAACAGAACTAAAAGAAGTATGTGGGATTCTGCTAGTAAATCATTTTCAACGTATGCTCTTTGAGTGGCCGTTAAGTGCTGAGCTTAGAACCAAACAGGACAGGGAACCAAACCACCCCTGTGACCCAGGGGCCAGCAGGGAGGCACGCTGGCTGAATGGGCCTCTGCGGTGAACGTTTTTCACCTTGGGCATTCACAAACTGGCATCAAAATACCCGAGACTTGTTGGGACTTGTCTGAATCGTTTATTACATTTTCAAACCTGTTTGGGAAGAAAGCCTACACACCACAGCGTGTTTGGGGGCTTGCACAGTAAATCTTATTTAAAAGAAAGAGACAAAAATGTAATCATGTTTAACCTGTAATAATATAAGTGAGAGTGTTTGACTCAGTTGTAATGAATCTAAAGAAGAATGGGAAAGGCTTTTCCCTTAGAAGGTCCAGGTTGGCATTTCAGACTTCAGCCCCAGGGCTGGGAGCTCCTGGGCGAGGTTTCCAGGTCTTCATCCTGTCAGAGCACCTATCTCCAACTTCTTCGTTGTGAGGACCCGAGGGGCCTGACAGTCAGTACTGAGTCAGAGGGATCAGCGAGAAAGGAATGACACACTTCCTGCCTGAAGTTCTAGGGAGTTTTGTTTTGTTGTTTTGTGTTTCTGTTTTACTCTGAAGATTCCCTAAAAAAGACAGAAGACTGCCCTGGCCATCTCTTGATCAGCAGCCTTTGTTATTTATAGGAAATCTACTCTGCTATACCTTCTTGTTACTAACAGGTTTGGGTGTTTTTGTTTAATAATTTTATTTATTTATTTATGGCTGTGCTGGGTCCTCATTGCTGCGCTGACGTTTCTCTAGTTCCGGTGTGCGGGCTTCTCATTGCAGTGACTTCTCTTGCTGTGGAGCACAGGGGGCACACAGACTTCGTTAGTTGTGGCATGCAGGCTCAGCAGTTGAGGCTTCTGGACTCTGGAGCTGAGGCTCAGCAGTTGAGGCTTCTGGACTCTGGAGCTGAGGCTCAGCAGTTGAGGCTTCTGGACTCTGGAGCTGAGGCTCAGCAGTTGAGGCTTCTGGACTCTGGAGCTGAGGCTCAGCAGTTGAGGCTTCTGGACTCTGGAGCTGAGGCTCAGCAGTTGAGGCTTCTGGACTCTGGAGCTGAGACTCAGCAGTTGAGGCTTCTGGACTCTGGAGCTGAGGCTCAGCAGTTCAGGCTTCTGGACTCTGGAGCTGAGGCTGAGCAATTGAGGTGCATGGGCTTAGTCACTCCACGACCTGTGGGATCTCCCTACATCAGGGATTGAACCTGTGTCTCCTGAACTGGCAGGTGGATTCTTTACCACTGAGCCACCAGGGACGCCCCCCTAACAGGTTTTTGAAAACCTTTTTCCCCTTATAACAAAAGCATCACATGGTAGTGTAGTATATTTATCAATTATAATTTGACAAAAAAGTGAAAAACAATAACAAAAAAGTTACTCTTTAACTTCAGCACTCAGAAAAAAGTATTTTGTGACTATAACTCTGGGCTGGTTTCTGTATGCCTATAGTTTCCTCTATAAAAATTGCATAGTAGTTCATATGATTTCTTTTATATATTGCTTTGTAGCCTTTGTGAATAGTTCGCATGTTATTAATTACACTCTAAAATCATTTTTAAAGGCTGTATTATGTGCCATTGTATAGCTATGCCGTAATTCACTTCACCAGTCTCCCATGTGGATAAGTGAACTGCTTTCAATCTTTACCACTGTCATAACACCACGCAACTGCCTTGCTTTTAGCAGCTGTCCACACTTGTCTCTGTTTCACTGGATGCGTTCCTGGAAGTGGTTCAAAGGACATGTGGAGTTTGAAGGTTTTGATCTTTATTGCCACTTTGCCTTCCAGACATTTGTCCTGCTTTCCATTCCCACCACGTAACAGAACCTTCTGACCGTGCTGTGTGTGGCCTCACCTCTGTGGGCCTTTCTCCGACTCCCAGCAACGTGTCCCTTGTGCATCCAGCACTGGTGCCACCCTGGCCCCCTCTCCTCTCCCTGGCATGGGCCAAGCTTGTCCTGTCTCAGGCTGGAGTGCCTGTCTTCTTGCTGCTTTTCCTGTTCTTCTGGCGCTTGGCCTCCAAGGCCACCTCTGCCAGCGCAGTCTCCATCAGAACTCCTGGTTCATTCCCATCCCGGCACCTCTTGAAATCTGCCCTTTAGTTATTCACGTCTTTACTTGACTGCCACATCTTCCTCCCACTGAATGTCAGTTCTTGTGTTTTATTTCCCACAATGAGCCTGGCACCTAAGTCGGTACCTGACGTTCAGTAGGTTCTGGATAAATGCGAGTTGATTTTCTTGAATGAATGAAGCAATCTCCTTGTCACCTAGAAATGTGCAGTGTCATGGGACGATGAGACATGTATAACAGTGCCTCTCCCTTTGAGCAAAATGGGCTAAAGGTTGTAAGGAAGCTTCCAAGTCGCATAGGGAGACAGAGGAAGAGGAGCTGGCTTCAGGCATCGTGATGGGCTTCCTGGTGGCTCAGTGGTAACAAATCCACCTGCAGCAAAGGAGATGCAGGTTCAATCCCTGGGTTGGGAAGATCCTCTGGAGGAGGAGATGGCAACCCATTCCACTATTCTTGCCTGGGAAATCTCATGGAAAGAGGAGCCTCGCAGGCTACAGTCAATGGGGTCACAAAGAGTTAGACCCGACTTATAGGCATCATAATGGCCTTGTGTGAACTGAGCCTTGGGAGACTGGCAGTATTTTGTAGTTGATGATGGTGGAATGGACCCCAGAGGCCAAGGAAAGTGGGTGAACAGGGGCCCAGAACTAGAACTGGTGTGCTAGGCCTGATGGGGGCAGGGCTAGGGAGCATCTTGAATCCTTTGCTGACAGTGTGGACTCTGATCCATGAGCCAGCTGGGAAGTGCTGTACACTCTTCATCGGGGAATGACGTGGTAAAGTGAAGGTTTTTCAACTCAGTTCTAGGCACAGATGATGATGTGGTGTGAGAAGATGTGCCATGAGGGCAAGTAAGTAAAGGAGCAGGAAGCTGAGGCCTGAGATAGGATGGGGCTTTGGAGTTGAAACAAAGGAAGGCAGAGGCACTCTGCAAGGGTGGGGAGACATGACAGCTTGGTGGCTGGAAGGGGGGGAGGGAGATCCGAGATGGCACTGAGGCTTCAAGTCTGAATGGCTGGTGGGAAGATGAGATTTGCAGTGCAGCAGAGAAGCTCTTTGGGGATGAGTCATATGAATTTAGTTCTAGCCCATCCTTTTACTGTATCAGGGGGCATTTTCTGGATGAAACTAGCCCATGTGCCCTCCTTTGTCCTGAAAGACTTTGGGTGATGAGAGGCTAGAGGTGAGGAGACAGAAATGTAGCACAGGATAGGAAATTCTGGGCTCCTGTGGCCACCTCCTTATCTGGAAGAATAGGACCACTCAAGGGGTGAGAGGTGTGTGCCCAGCGATGTCTGCTCCTCAGTCACTGTGTGGCAGGAACTTGTTTGATGTCAGCCTGCCATTCAGTCAGTTTGTTCAGTTGTGAGACTGAGGAGGATGGGGCAGAAGACAAGTGATGATTGCTGTCTGCCTGAGTGCGGGGCTCTGGGTACCAATGGGATAAGGCCCTGAACTGGGTGATCATCCTTCCCCTGCAAATGGTCAAAACTGGTGTGTGTATGTGTTCCCTGGGGGCCAAAAATCAAGGAGAAACCTTATTCAAGACAGGGTATAATTCCTGATGGCTCGCTAAACTGAAACATTTCTGAAAGTTGGGTTTTTGCTTTTAATACAGGTTTCAAAATAGCCACGTGGGTAAAACTACAAAATGACAAAGCTCACTGTCATCTAAAGGGGGATAGAAAGTATAACTGCTTTCATGGTCTTCTCTGGAAAGCTGTCTTTTTAAGAAAACATCTTCTGCCACCTTGAATGCACAGGTTTTAACAAAATCCAAACGAGAATGAGAGAAGCACAGATGGAAAGACAGCAGAACTTGGTGAATGAGAGACCGTCCAAAGCAAGAGAGGAATCAGCAATGACTGGGGGATGATGGGATCCATAGAGGTTAAAACAGAGAGGAAAATGATCAGGTTTGGTGACAGGAGGTTAGGAATTCAAATTGGGAAATACCGTGTGTTGGATATTCACAAGAAATTCTAGAAATTTATAGAGAAATTTACTCTACCATTGGAGAGTTTTTCTTGGCAAATTTAGAGTTTAATTAGTGGAGTATTTTATTATGAGGGCTCATGTTCAGTTTCACATGAAGGTTTGCAATGTAAGAATGCTATAAAATGTCAAGACTCTGTTTATACTCAGCTCAGCAGAAAATAAACCACGTTCAAGTGCCAGCATATTTATTGCAACAGGCACTCAGTGTTTCTGTGCTTCCTAAAGGCTGATTTAATGTTTTCGTTGGTGGTGTGAGTGTGAAGAGAGGTTTGAGCGTCCTAGGACAACAGACATAAATGCTCATTCTAGAGTGCTACGATCTGGCTGTTGACGTCACTGTACTGCAGCTAGTAGTGAGTTGTTTATTCATTTGTTTGCCTGCTTCTGAGTAACATTTTATAAAACTTATACTGGAAACTAAGAAATACTATGTGATAGAAAAATGTGCCTTCCCACACTTCTTTTTTATGCAGCCCCTTGTGGGGAGGCTGTGAAGGGCAATCAGTGTGAGGATGGACTTGAGAAATCTGCTCCCCAACCCTCCTCCCCTGCAGCCGGCGCTGGCCCCCAGCAGCTCCAGTTCACATTGGTGAACTCACTGCTCTGCCTGTCCTTAAACGGTGGGCTGCCAAGTGTTCTCTTTATTTTCCAGACAGTCCCCTGTGTGTGCTCTCTGCTGAACCATATCACCCTTTCGTGATATGATATGACAAGGGAAAAGCCAACCAATTTGGAATAAGAGATCCCATGTACCCATGCTGGCCTTGCCCTGAGCAAGTATGTTACATTTATGGAGCTTGGTTTCCTCGGCTACAACCCAGGAATCATGGTGCCCACCTCCCAGGGTTTCAGGGAGAGTGAGCGAACACAGGGAAATCACACATGCTGCTCAGCATCTGGTAGGGTTTCTCTGCTCTCCTCCAGGCACGAAACACGTGCTCCTGTTGGCACAAGCCTTTTCAGGTAAGAGGTGACCATTCGCTGTCTCTGTGATAGCATTCAGAAAGTGCTTCTGGAGCACTTTACCAGACTCAGGCCCTGGAATAATCCCCCCTCAGCCTGCCTTCTTCCCTCGCCAATGACTCCTTCCTCCCGGAAGAGCTGAGGGACAAAGGGAATCGAGTTGAGTCAAAGAGGAGGCCCTGTTTGTGGCACTGGTTTTAGGGAGGCCATTGAGAGGGCTGCGATGGCAGGAAGAAGACTGAACGGGGGGTCTAGATAGGCTTGACGGGAAGAGGGAAGGGTTGAAGGAAAAGAAGATAGCAGTACTCTTATCACCAGACCATGCCCTAGGGACTAGGGAGAAAATTGGAAGTGCCAAAGCATGAAGGTCAAGGTGTTTCGCAGACATTTCCAGTTCTGTCCTGGAGACTATAGCATCTGTTGAAATAAACACATTTTCATGCAGCCGTCAATCGCATTATCCTTGTGCTGATTTTGTCGAATGCACTGCTGATAAGGATGTGGGTAGCCATAGAGGAAGTGTCTTTCTTGGGGTGTGTAATAAGCAGTCAATGAAACTAGGCCAGAGAGAGCGCCTGTGTTTGGAGATGGTTCTGGGTCTCTTGGCTTCTCTCTCGGTCCTGCCTCAGCTTGCAGGGCCTCGTCCAATAATCTGCTTAACCTCTTTGAAATTGTGCTTGTCACCTGGTTTCTCTGGGCGTGGGGACAGTGAAATGATTGAAGTGATAGTGCCTTGCTGTGAGATGCCCAGATAACATGGAGAGCGTGCACACTCAAGAGGAGAAGCTGGTGTTCTGAAAGCTGGTGTTATGTGGTTGCAGATAGATGGAGGAGAAATACAAGATAAGACACACCCAGACTTCCCTAATGAAATGGCTAATGTACTGTCACTGCGAAGCTCCGGGGTGCGTCCATCACCAGCAATACCACTCACACTCCCGGGGTGGGGCCTGGGGGTGTTGGGGTGCTGAGCAGAACCTTGCTTCAGCTGCAGAGCTAAGCTCACCAGAAAGAGATAGAGAACCACGCCTGCATCTGAGCACCAGTCGCCTTTGTAAGGCTGGATTGGACAGATTCCTCCGCCGCCAAGCTGTCGCGCTGTTTCTAGGGCTAGAAGTCGCAGCTGCTTCCTCTTTTCCTGTCTCAGAGCACGGATGATGCTCCGGCGTTGGGTATCTGTCACAGCTGTCAATCCTTAAATCTGTCGAGAATGTCCTGATTTCCTAGTTACAAGTCCTAGGGAAGCATAGGAGAGTTGCCTTCGTATCTCCAAAGGCAACTGAAGTGGGTTAGATACTGTTCAGTTCAGTTCAGTTCAGTCGCTCAGTTGTGTCTGACTCTTTGTGACCTCATGAATCGCAGCACACCAGGCCTCCATGTCCATCACCATCTCCCGGAGTTCACTCAGACTCACATCCATTGAGTCAGTGATGCCATCCAGCCATCTCATCCTCTGTTGTCCCCTTCTCCTCCTGCCCCTAAACCCTCCCAGCATCAGAGTCTTTTCCAATGAGTCAGCTCTTCACATGAGGTGGCCAAAGTACTGGAGTTTCAGCTTCAGCATCATTCCCTCCAAAGAAATCCCAGGACTGATCTCCTTCAGAATGGACTAGTTGGATCTCCTTGCAGTCCAAGGGACTCGCTAAGAGTCTTCTCCAACACCACAGTTCAAAAGCATCAGTTCTTCAGCGCTCAGCCTTCTTCACAGTCCAACTCTCACATCCATACATGACCACTGGAAAAACCACAGCCTTGACTAGATGGACCTTTGTTGGCAAAGTAATATCTCTGCTTTTGAATATGCTATCTAGGTTGGTCATAACTTTTCTTCCAAGGATTAAGTGTCTTTTAATTTCATGGCTGCAATCACCATCTGCAGTGATTTTGGAGCCCCAAAAAATAAAGTCTGACACTGTTTCCACTGTTTCCCCATCTATTTCCCATGAAGTAATGGGACCAGATGCCATGATCTTCATTTTCTGAATGTTGAGCTTTAAGCCAACTTTTTCACTCTCCTCTTTCACTTTCATCAAGAGGATTTTGAGTTCCTCTTCACTTTCTGCCATAAGGGTGGTGTCATCTGCACATCTGAGGTTATTGATATTTCTCCCAGCAATCTTGATTCCGCTTGTGCTTCTTCCAGCCCAGCGTTTCTCATGATGTACTCTGCATAGAAGTTAAATAAGTAGGGTGACAATATACAGCCTTGATGTACTCTTTTTCCTATTTGGAACCAGTCTGTTGTTCCATGCCCAGTTCTAACTGTTGCTTCCTAACCTGTATATAGGTTTCTCAAGAGGCAGGTCAGGTGGTCTGGTATTCCCATCTCTTTCAGAATTTTCCACAGTTTATTGTGATTCGCACAGTCAAAGGCTTTGAGGACTGCTGAATGAGCTCCCTGTCTTTAGCTTCTGTCTATAATTCTTCTTTCTTACCAAAATTGTTCAGAAGGTGAAGTAACTTGCAAGTCTATAAAACGAGGAAGTGGCTTGGCTGAAAATTGAACCTGACCTAGCAGACTGTAAAGCATTTGTCCATTGCATTCCACTCGGTATGGTTTCTGCTGTGTGCAGAAACAGGCTCAAAGCAGAGTGTTATTGCTGCAGAAGATAAGAATAAAGTCAAGAAACTTACCATGGAGATGAAGATAAGATAGAGCACCATAGATCACATAAGGACAGCTATGAAAAGATCCCAGACAGGAAGCTCAGGTGAGGTGCTGTGGGGATTAAAGGAAGAGGCTGAGATCCTAACACCCATTTGGGATCTTTAGGAAAAGGATTCACAGAGGAAGTGCACATGAAGTGGGTCTTGTGGGACTGGCCAAACCATGCCTGGGGGGATGGATGAGGGAAGGACTTGTGGGTGATGATAACTGTCAAATGCCCAGGTTAATAAATAAGCTTCTAAACAGACTGTTAGAACGTACATGTGCCTGTATCTCTATGTATGTACCTGTGCGTATTGCATGGGCATGGATGCAGGCATACATACATTCTTTATAAAGACCTTATATTCTCTTCAAAAGCAAAAGGCTAACGATTTTAAGTAGCAGAGTTGTCCGAACTCGGTTCTCTAGCTCTCTTGAGAACCAGAACACCTTTAAGCAACACTTACTATTAATAGACATTCATGTTTCTACAGGCCAGGAAGAAATGAGTTTTTTAAAATTTTTTCCGGGCATCTATGATTAGGGCTGCTCCCTTTTTTTTTTTTTTTTTTTTTTGAAGTATCTGCTCCTCTTTTCTTGCATGTGGAAACATTAGACTTCCTGTTTCTGCTTGATTTTGAAACTGTCTCCCGTCCTCCTATCACAGGTGATCCCTGTGTCCCCGTGCAGTCATAGTTTATGGGTAGCGAGTGCAGGCAGCACCCAGTCCGTCCCTGCTGTGGACATTAAGACCTCTCTGGATTCACAACAAAAAGCTACACAATGCATTCCGCTACAGGTGACGAAACCCGGCTTCCAGAATAACAAGCAGGACAACTTTTAAGTGACTGTTGTTGACCAGTGTCTTCCGTGCACTGGTTTGGTATGCTTATGGTTGGTTTTTTGAAAGGATGGGACAAATTCTTTGAATTATTCTCAGGGAAGACTGACTGCCTGAAGGCAGTACAGATGCTGTGGAAAAGACATCGGCAGGGTGGCTATGTGTGTTCCTCTGGTCTGTATGACTGCTGAGACTCTGGGAAGCTGTTCTTCTGATTGATACGGGGGAAAATGCCGAAACTAGGTGAGTTAAAAGTGCCCAGACTAATTTGGTCGTAACACCTTTGTCGGAATCGATGACTAAGCACCATGGTGTTGCTGTCTACAGGGAAATAACCTTTGGTCACAGCTTTCAAGTGGTTGTGTTCAGAAAAATCACTGCTTTTCTTTTGCAAGAATTCTGAGTGTGGAGGAGTGTTAGGAGGCTGAGGGCTGTTTGAGGACTGTTGGTAGAAAAGATGGCTTCTGGAGTTTGCGTGTAGACCATTTTCATTTCTAAGTGGATGAAGGATTGAAATGCTTCAGAAATGGGGCTCTGAACTGATGGAGAACTTTGCACATGAAATTTCTCCTTCTCACAATTTCTGTGTGTTTGCTAACTCTCAGACGTCCCTGGATCCCAGTGATCTGATAGCGTCAGGAACACCTTGTAGAGACCTGCAAACCCAACGGTGTTTATTTGTGTTCTCCCATTATGTAGGGGTTTGTCAGAATATTGACACTGCCATTTCCTCGAACAGCCAATAAGCAATTTGAACTCACAAACAAGGCCTTTTGTACTTTAAAATACACCTTAGGCCTGTTTTTAGCCTTACTTAATACTTCCACAAGTAGATTTCATTTTATTTTGCAGGTAGATTGGAAAAATTTTCATGGATTGAAATACAGAAAGCATTTCAAAATAGCTTTAAAAGTTATATTGGTATTTACACACTCTTGTTCAAGTCTATACATCATATTTTGTTGAGGTTTATCTGAAGTTTTTTGGCTCAGGAGACTTCCTGGACCTTAAATTGAATACTAGGAAGGAATTCAAACTTGGAAGACATAGATGAATGTTAACATATCTAGTGTCTTGACCCATGAATTGAACCTCTGGCAGCCATGCTATTTCATAAAGCCATGACCACTCCTGTTATATGGAGTGTGGTCACCTGCAGATCATATATGTAAAATGTACATTTGCCTTCCAGATGCCCAGAGCTGTGCATGTGATTCTCTGTCAACTATATATGTATATACACACATTCTATCCAATATATAAAAATAGTTATGCGACTGCCTATATCACAGCGCATATATACAGTTGGAATCAGAGCCAGGCTTGGTTGGGAAAGTTTTGTGGGAGAAGTGAGGTTTTTTTTTTGGAGCCTGAGGCTGGGCTACGTAATGCATTAATACTTTGGCAGAAAGAAGCAGACGTAACAATTCCAAGGCTGGAGTTAAAATGCACTCATGATTAAGCATGAACCATTTAGGAGCAGATTGTAAATTACCGGTTGAAAATAACCAAGCTAAAAGTGAAGAGGCGGCAAGGAGATAAGTGTGGAAGAGAACAGGAGGGGTGTGTGGGAGCTTCTGTAGCCAGTGTGGCTGGCAAATGTCAGTTTTGGATACCAGCACGCCAGACTATGCTGCCATCTAGTGGAACTGGCTGAAATCACTGCCTCTCCTCACTGCCTGTAAAAAGCAATGTGGTATCTTGACCATAGAGAAACTCACTTTTCTTCCCCCGGGGGATTTTAGGTGAAGAATTTGAGAAAGGAGATGGATACCCACTATGCTCCCTCAAACGGTATTAATTTTGACTCTAGAAAATGGAGCTGAGTACCAATATAAAGAATTTCCCATAGACAATTTTAAAAGCTGTGATCTCTTTTTAAGATTAATTTTCACAGCAGTAAAGTTGCTTTACAATGTTGTGTTAGTTTCTGGTGTGCAGCAAAGTGAATCAGCCATACATATACATATTCCCTCATTTTTGGATCTCCTTCCCATTTAGGTCGCCACAGAGCACTGAGTAGAGTTCCTTGTACTGCACAGTAGGTTCTCGTTAGTTACCTGTTTAACACGTGATGCGGCGGAGGTGGTGGTCTTGCTGAGAGTGGTGTGCATGGCCCTTCAGCTCAGAGCATGACATGCAGGAAGCAGCCCTTGAGAGGGTCTAAGCTGAGTGAAAGCGCTCCCATGCAGCTCTGGGCTGCCTTGTTTCATGTGCAGGGGCGACAGAGGAGAGCCCTCCGATTGTAGACACCGCAGCCCACAGACCTCAGAGCTGGCACAGAGCTGTTCTCCTCCTCCCCTCCCTTCCAGCCATCTGTTCAGAAAAACTTAACTAAATTTCTTTTCTGCATCAGGGACCCTTCCAGTTACCAGGCATACACCAGTGGACAAAGCAGAGAGAAATCCCTGCCCTTGGAGAACAGACATTCTCCCAGGAGAGATAGACAGTAAGATAAATAAGTTAAATACATAGTAGGTGGTGGGATACTATTAAGTGCTAAGGAAGAAAAAAAAAATTAAGCTGAATAGGAGGATAAAGATTGGGTGTGTGTGTAGGATTTGCAATTGTGTGTCATCATAGAAAATGTGATATTTGACTCGCTTGAAAGTTGTGAGGAAGGCTTATGGGTGAAGATCCTGGGGAAGAACATCCTAGCCAGAAGGCAAGCATATACAGAGGTCCTAATAGGCAGTGGGCACAGTATTCCAGAAACAGCTAGAGTGCTGATAAGGAAAAGGACAGGAGATAAAACAGAGAGATGGTGAAAGGCCAGATTCAGTGACATGTTGTGGACAATTAGGGGCTTCCCAGGTGGTGCAGATGGTAAAGAGTCTGCCTACCAAAGCAGGAGATGCTGGTTGGGTCCCTGGGTCAGGAAGATCCTCTGGAGGAGGGCATGGCAACCCACTCCAGTATTCTTGCCTGGAAAATCCCATGGACAGAGGAGCCTGGAGGGCTTCAGTCCACAGGGTCACAAAGAGTTGGAGATGACTGAACCAACTTAGCACTCAGCACTCTGTGGACAATTATAATGAATTTTACTTTCACTAGGCATAAGATGAGAAGCTGCTTGATTTAGTCTAATATTTTCATTTTACAGATGAAATTTAGGACAAAGAAATCAAATCAGGTATCCGTGGCTATCGGCATCATACTGCCAAAGCCAGGATGGGAACCTGTTTCCTAACACCCCTGCCTGCTGAGGTCAGGTGCACAAGCACACACAGGCCCAGACTTCCAAGTGCAGTGGTCTGCGAGGAAGCCAAGTGCTGTTGGCTCCTCGGGCAAGTGTTTGGTTGTTCCCACAGCATGAACTACCTACCTATAGAGGACTCACAGCAAACACAAGAAAGGATCAGGCCTCTTAATTCAGAAGAGTCCTCTGCCAAAAATGCCTAAGTGTAGAGAGAAATCTTTCAGATTTTCCCAGTGGTTAAACTCAAGAATCTACAATCTTGTAAAGCTTCTCTGTGTTCATTTCTAAGTAATTGGATAGAGTTAAGAGATGATTTCTGTATTTCCAAGTGTTTGATCCCAGTTCTCAGTATCACTGCTCACCATAAAAGTTAGTAAGATTGAATATCATATTACTTAAAATGAACTTGAAAACAGGATTACCCGCTGAAGAGAGAGCGAGCGGTTATCATCAAACATAGTCTGACTTGAACTAATTTTGCCTAGCATTCTTGCTTTGCTATGAGCTAATGCAAGCCTTTCCCCTCCCTCTTCTTCCATCTCCTTCAGATCTCGTGACAGTTGTCCTCTGGATGCAGGCCAAGCCCTCTAATAGCGCTTTCTGATGAAGGTTGGGCCGGTGCTAAGTCTAGAGGAGAATGGCCTTGTACTGTTGTCTGCATCACCACACGTGGCCTGTGTCTTGTGCCCGGAACGTGAGGTCTTGCATAAGGTTGTGCCATCTTGTGGAGGCACTAATTCATCACTAACTCTGTCCCCCTTCTTTCATTTCTTTTCTTCATTTCTTATAGCACCATCTTATCCTGCATTTATGTTTGTTTGCATAGTGCTGTCTCTTTCACGTTGTCTCTTTTTGCCAAACATGGTATTTCATAACTTATGTATGTTGTCTGTCAATGAGCATGCTCCTCATTCACCGCCTAGAATTTTATACCCGTTATGGTTCTTCTTGTGCAAAAAAGGAACCCTAGTTTAGACTGGCTCATAACAAAGTGGATTTTTTATTAGCTACATACTGGAATGAGATTTGATTTAGCAGTCCTGTGATGTCCAGAACCCACTATTTTTTTTCCCAATCTGCCTCCTGTGGTTGGGTCTCATCCTCAGCTGACTTCTTTCATGCTGGTTAAATGTCCTCAGCAATCCTAACTGCGTGCCCGCAATCCACTGTCCAGAAGCAGAGAGAACTGGCTTTTGGAAACTCTATCAGAGTGACCTTTCCCAGAAGCCCCCAGCATATGTGTGATGTCTCACTGACCCAAACTCAGCCAGGTGCCCAATCTTAAACCAGTTTATCGACTAAGAAATGTGCTGTGTTGACTGGCTCTAGGCTTGGGTTGCCTAAACCAGTCTTTTTGTGGTGAGGGGGGTGGGATCACTAGACTGGGTGGAAATGGTCAGGGCTGAACCTGAGAGCTGGGGGCTGGGGTCAGTTTCTCCCTCAAACAGTGTGCTGCTCCACAAGGATGGAGGGATGGAAGTCATGGCGAGTCGGCCACGGTGTCTCCTACACGGGCTTCCTTTCACTGTGTTATTTTTTCCCCATTGCTTCTTATTTGGTGACTGGCTGTGGTCTAATACAGCAAATGGAGCCCCGCGTATTGGCTTGCCGACCTCTTCCCCCACCCAATGACGAATGGATAGATGCTCTCAGGGAGAACAAGGACGCAGACTCCGTGAACCATAATAGCACTGCAGGTCAGAGAGGGACAGTCTCACCCCCAGACCTGGCCTGGTAAACGCTGAACAATGAGAATAGGAACAGAGAAAATTAATTACAGGCAGCCCTTCAACCTATAGTAATTATAGGCTCCCACAGGTCACTGGAGTCCAATATAAATTTTTTTTTAATCATTGTAATACACTTTTGTGCATCAATTACGCACCCATGAAAATATTTCATGAAAGCCCCTCAATGTTAATTACTGTTGTTACTATCTTTTAAATAGCTGCTTGATATTTCGTGATGTATATTTTGTTCATCTGCTCCTCCTTAGGGATGTTCTTTTGCCACTATAAACCATGTGTCAATACATGTTTGAATAAATATGTTAATACTTAAATAAAAAAGCAGTGTAGTAAATCCATATGTTCCTGTAAAGAATACCCTTACACTTTTCAGATAGGAGCTTAATTATCATATTTTATTATTTTATCTATTTTAATTGATATTGCTGGGCTCTGGATAATGTAAAGACTTTGAAGCTGCACTCAAGTAAACAAAACAGGGCAATTGGTTGTAAGGAATTTCATTTAGTTTACTCTAGATGGGAGCTCCAGGAGAATGGCTGTCTAGGGCAGGTTATGGGGCTGGGGCAACATTCAGAGGGCTCTTGAGAGAGTGAAAGTCATGGTGAGGTAGAGAAAACAGCACTTTTGTGATGAGTAAGTTGGATTAAAAGAAGTACCAGTTTGTCTTTGTAGATGAGCTCTGTGGCTAGGATATAGCATTCCACTCTCCAACCAGCCAGTATTCCCTGCCATATCCCCAAGGGAATCTATGCACAGAGGGCCTATCAAAGCAGGGGAACCCCTTTATTACCAGAGAGCTTTGACCCAAACCCTAGTGATGACCTCGAACTGGGCTGCCCACATGGGTCACAGAAGTCAAGTCCAGGAACCCTGGGCTGGGCTGCAGAAGGACACGGAGGCTGCCTCGAGGGGCTGATCACAGACAGGACACCCTCACAGTGGAGGTCTCAGAGATCTACATTCTAGTCCTTTTTAAGATGCTTGTGTGATGAGCCTTTGGACTGGTCATATCAACTTACTGGGCCTAATTTCTCATTTGTGAAGAAGTTTGAGGAATAAGGAGATTTAGAGGCTATCACAGGCTTTTTTGAGCACTAGCTTTCTGATTCTTGGATTCAATGCCTGGGAAGTGTCATGTGGAACTGAGGTGAGTTTAGGGGTGAGGACCTAACTCCTCTTTGCCTGCACTTGCAGACAGACAAGGGATGGCACAGTTTCTGTATTACATGCAATAAATGTCTTAAATAGCCACCGAGTGGCTTGACTGGCTGAGCGCCGGGTGTGAATTGCTCCGAATTGAGTGTTGTTCGTTGGATCCTACAGATGCTGCAGTATAGCCACAGCTCACTGAATAGTGGGATTGTTCCCTATGCCAAGCCAGACTCGGATTTTGGCTGCCAGGCTTGTGTTCTGGGACATCCAGATGTCAGGGATCTTGTGGGAGCAGTGAGAACAGACGGTGACTCGTGGCAGATGCTTCTGTTCTAAAGTGATTTCAAAGCCATGGTCACGTGGCTTATCCTGGGATGAGTGAGCCCCACTGGTGTTCCAGTCTCCTGTTTTGTTGAGAGTCTGATTGCAAGGGGTGCTGCACACTGTTGTGGTTTATTGATTTTTAGTGATCCTGTTACTCAGTAACCCCAGCATGCTCTGCTCTGAAGTGTTAAGCCCTGAGCTCTGCCTTAGTAGGACAGGTAGTTTGTTTTTAACAGCACTATGTATAAACCGGTGGTCCCAAACTCAAATGTCTATAAGAACTAGGCAAGAAATATTAAGTAGTGCTTTATATGGGCTTCCCAGGTGGCGTTAGTGCTAAATTCAGGAGACTGTGAGACACAGATTCGATCCCTGGGTGGGGAAGATTCCCTGGCAACCCACTCCAGTATTCTTGCCTGGAGAATCCCATGGACAGAGGAGCCTGGTGGGCTATGGTCCATGGGCTCTCACAGTGTCGGACATGACTAAAGCGACTTAGTACACATACACTCAGCTGGTAAAGAAGCCGCCTGCCATGCGGGAGATCTGAGTTCGATCCCTGGGTTGGGAAGATCCCCTGGAGAAGGGAAAGGCTATCCACTCCAGTACTCTGGCCTGGAGAATTCCATGGACCGTATAGTCCATGGGGTTGCAAAGAGTCAAGCACTACTGAGCTACTTTCGCTTTCACACACGCGCTCACAGTGCTTTATATGAACAGCTGGAAATCTTGAGGCCTCTGGCAGACTTGCAGAGAACAGTTCTTATCTAAAGACATGAACGTTCAGTTGAAACACTTACGTGACCCAAGAAAACTGTGAGTTGGATTCAGTCCTAAGGCTACCAGTTTGTGATTCTTGGGCTATAGACCACCTAGCTTCAGCTGTTGTTGATGGGTCTGCTGAGCTTCAGAGAGGCCAGATTTTCTTGATGTGAGCCTTGTGTATTTTTGTTTTTGTAGTAGACTTTACCTTTTTACCTTAGATTAGAAAACTAACTATCACTGGAGTAAAGTGGGCCACCATGATTTTTACCCACAAATTGCGCATACTCCAAAAGAAACCACGTCCTCGATAAAAAGAATTTCTTTCGTTCAGTAGCCTTGGGAGACTGAATCAATTTAGAGAAGCAGAGGTGGAAATCTCAGTCTAAACAATTCTGAATATTTTACCTCATTAGAAGGATTTGTATCACTAAAGGTAACGAACCCTAGGCATTTGAAAGTCATACACCTGTCTGGCAAGTTGTCTGCTGGGTTTTACTCTTCTTTGCCTTTTCCTGGTATGAGGCAGGCAGGAGGTTAGTGAGTTGGGTGGGGTTGGGGGTGGGATCAACTTGCATTCTCTCTTTTCCCAACCCTCCGAGCCTCCCCACACTCTTAATTTCTGCATTCCTGCTACCTGCCCTGTGAAGGAACAAAGAAATTGGTGAATTGATTTGCCTTTTTTTTTTGGCTACACCATGCAGCATGCAGAACTTCCCTGACCAGAGATCAAAGCCATGCCTGCAGGGAGGCACAGAGTATTAACCACTGGACCATCGGGGAAGTCTTTCATTTACTTTTAGATATTCGTCATCCACGGGCCTCTCCTCCAAGGGATGCTTGTATTTTTAAAAGAACTTGAATGGAGGAACAGAAAACAGGGCAATGTTTAGCGCAAAGTACCGCCTCTCTAATGAGAGTGTTTCCTGTAATGCTAAGAACATAATTTGGGGCTTGGGAGCCTCCCAGGCGTCTTAGAGGTAACATTTTCTGTTGCCCTGCTTCAGGTAAGACCTGCTGGGCTAGCATCAGCCACTGAGCCTGGAGAGTGAGGTTTGACTTCATTCTTTTTTATTTGTATAATTGAAACTTGTGTGAGAGTCCATGCAAACTATTGCAAATGTGTTTTTGTAAGAGATTGATGGCACCCTGCTTCCCTGTGTCTGGTATTGGCCAGTGGGAGACTGTGACTTGAAATATTCCTTCAGCAAAACCACTGAAATCAAGTTGTGCTAAAACTGTGTTCTTCTGATAGTGTTTTCTCCTCAGAGTACTCTCCCGGCTTACTCTTTACAATGGGATTCTGTAAGTGAATAGGCTACCAATCCTTCCTCTACTACCTTACATGCGTGCGTGCATGCATGCTAAGTCACTTCAGTCGTGTCTGACTCTTTGTGACCCTGGGGACTTTAGCCCACCAGGCTCCTCTGTCCATGGGATTCTCCAGGCAAGAATACTGGAGTAAGTTGCCATGTCCTTCTCAAGGGGATCTTCCTGACCAGGAATCAAACCCACATCTCGTATGTCTGCTGCGTTGACAGGTGGGTTCTTTACCAGGCGCCACCTGGGAAGCCTCTCCACTACCTTAACACCAGGTTATTCTGCAAGTCCTTGCAATTTGGCTTTTACCTCTAGTTCTCTTACTAAATGGTCTTTCTCAAAGATCCCGGTAACCAAATGATTATCACGTCCATTGGTCTTCTCTTTAACCTTCCTTTCTGACCCTTTATTCTTGCCTCTGTAGACCATTACACATGTTGTTAGCTCTACCTGGAACTGTTCCTCCTTCTCTCTCCTAACCTCACTTTCTTTGGCTAATTCTTCGACCTTCAGATCTTAGTTTAGAAATCACTTCTCTCAGGAAGCCTTCTTCGATGACTCCCTCCTGCAGGTCCAATTTAGGTATTTGTCCTTTGAGTCTTCATAGCACCCATACTTGTGTGCTATTCACTTGTCCTCAGTTCAGTTCAGTCGCTCAGTCGTGTCCGACTCTCCCTGTCCATCACCATCTCCCGGAGTTCACTCAGACTCATGTCCATCGAGTCCGTGATGCCATCCAGCCATCTCATCCTCAGTCGTCCCCTTCTCCTCCTGCCCCCAAACCCTCCCAGCATCAGAGTCTTTTCCAATGGGTCAACTCCTCACATGAGGTGGCCAAAGTAGTGGAGTTTCAGCTTTAGCATCATTGCTTCCAAAGAACACCCACGGCTGATCTCCTTTAGAATGGACTGGTAAGATCTCCTTGCAGTCCAAGGGACTCTCAGAGTCTTCTCCAACACCACAGTTCAAACGCATCAATTCTTCGGTGCTCAGCCTTCTTCACAGTCCAACTCTCACATCCATACATGACCACAGGAAAAACCATAGCCTTGACTAGATGGACCTTTGTTGACAAAGTAATGTCCCTGCTTTTGAATATGCTATCTAGGTTGGTCATAACTTTTCTTCCAAGGAGTAAGCATCTTTTAATTTCACGGCTGTAGTCACCATCTGCAGTGATTTTGGAGCCCCCCAAAATAAACTCTGACACTGTTTCCACTGTTTTCCCATCTATTTCCCATGAAGTGATGGGACCAGATGCCATGATCTTCGTTTTCTGAATGTTGAGCTTTAAGCCAACTTTTTCACTCTCCTCTTTCACTTTCATCAAGAGGCTTTTTAGCTCCTCTTCACTTTCTGCCATAAGGGTGGTGTCATCTGCACATCTGAGGTTATTGATATTTCTCCCAGCAATCTTGATTCCAGCTGTGCTTCTTCCAGTCCAGCATTTCCCATGATGTACTCTGCATATAAGTTAAATAAGCAGGGTGACAATATACAGCCTTGACGTACTCCTTCTCCTATTTGGAACCTGTCTGTTGTTCCATGTCCAGTTCTAACTGTTGCTTCCGGACCTGCATATAGGTTTCTCAAGAGGCAGGTCAGGTGGTCTGGTATTCCCAACTCTTTCAGACTTTTCCACAGTTTATTGTGATCCACACAGTCAAAGGCTTTGGCATAGTCAATAAAGCAGAAATAGATGTTTTTCTAGAACTCTCTTTCTTTTTCGATGATCCAGCGGATTTTGGCAATTTGATCTCTGGTTCCTCTGCCTTTTCTAAAAACAGCTTGAACATCTGGAAGTTCACAGTTCACGTATTGCTGAAGCCTAGCTTGGAGAATTTTGAGCATTACTTCACTAGCATGTGAGATGAGTGCAATTGTGCGGTAGTTTGAGCATTCTTTGGCATTGCCTTTCTTTGGGATTGGAATGAAAACTGATCTTTTCCAGTCCTGAAGCCACTGCTGAGTTTTCCAAATTTGCTGGCATATTGAGTGCAGTACTTTTACAGCATCATCTTTCAGGATTTGAAATAGCTCAACTGGAATTCCATCACCTCCACTAGCTTTGTTCGTAGTGATGCTTTCTAAGGCCCACTTGACTTCACATTCCAGGATGTCTGGCTCTAGGTGAGTGATCACACCATCATGATTATCTGGGTCGTGAAGATCTTTTTCTGTACAGTTCTTCTGTATATTCTTGCTACCTCTTCTTAATATCTTCTGCTTCTGTTAGGTCCATACCATTTCTGTCCTTTATCGAGCCCATCTTTGCATGAAATGTTCCCTTGTTATCTCTCATTTTCTTGAAGAGATCTCTAGTCTTTCCCAATATGTTGTTTTCCTCTATTTCTTTGCATTGATCCCTGAGGAAGGCTTTCTTATCTCTTGCTATTCTTTGGAACTCTGCATTCAGATGCTTATATCTTTCCTTTTCTCCTTTGCTTTTCACCTCTCTTCTTTTCACAGCTATTTGTAAGGGCTCCCCAGATAGCCATTTTGCTTTTTTGCATTTCTTTTGCATGGGGATGGTCTTGATCCCTGTCTCCTGTACAATGTCATGAATCTCATTCCATAGTTCATCAGGTACTCTATCTGTCAGATCTAGGCCCTTAAATCTATTTCTCACTTCCACTCTATAATCATAAGGGATTTGATTTAGGTCATACCTGAATGGTCCAGTGGTTTTCCCTACTTTCTTCAATTTAAATCTGAATTTGGCAATAAGGAGTTCATGATCTGAGCCACAGTCAGCTCCTGGTCTTGTTTTTGCTGACTGTATTGAGCTTCTCCATCTTTGGCTGCAATGAATATAATCAGTCTGGTTTTGGTGTTGACCATCTGGTGATGTCCATGTGTAGAGTCTTCTCTTGTGTTGTTGGAAGACGATGTTTGTTATGACCAGTGCGTTCTCTTGGCAAAATTCTATTAGCCTTTGCCCTGCTTCATTCCGTATCCCAACACCAAATTTGCCTGTTATTCCAGGTGTTTCTTGACTTCCTACTTTTGCATTCCAGTCCCCTATAATGAAAAGGATATCTTTAGGGGTGTTAGTTCTAAAAGGTCTTGTAGTTAGTTCTAAAATACTCTTGTCCTACTGTATTTTAATTAGTGTCCTCCCCTCTGTCCTCCCCCCTCACTGTACTGTGGGCTCTGTGAGAGCAGGTACCATGGTGGTTTTATCTACACTGTTTACCTTATACCTAAACACGGTAGATGCTCAAAAAATATTTGTAGCATGAAGAACTGCAGAAATGAAGATGACATCTGAACAGCAAAGTCTACAGCTTCCTGTAGAATAGATGATAAGCCCCTGATTTTCTTTATCACCCTTTGGTTCTCCCTATGTCCCTGGACCTCCAATTAGAAGATGTCGAGGAGTTGTTAGATGCCGTCAGTAAAATATGACATCTGACCCTGAAAAAGAAGAGAGGTGTCAGGAAATCCTTACCATTCCCATTTAGCCACTCATGACCAGGCAGCAACTCTCTGTGTTGCTTATGGTGAACAAGTCAGGGCCACCTGTTGTTGAAACCAGTGGAAAGAATGAGTTTTAAGGATTCTGACCACCAGCAGAATGGGAAACACGTTTTTCAGGAGACCAGGCAAGTTGGTTGTGATGATATTATCGTCAGCATGAAGGAAGAGCTTAATGTCTGATTGGCAACTGTAGAGAAACACAGACTAAGAGAGGAACTAAGTATTGTGTAGATGGTATTGAGCTTTTCAGGTTATTTAAGAAATTTTCAAGATCATTTTAACTATTTGCAATTTCATGTTACTGATTTTAGAACCCAGTGTCCCTCCTCTCACCTCTGAAAACATTATTCTCCTATATTCAGAGCCTCACATCTGTGTGTAGATCTGTGTGTTGGGACAGGCTTTCTAGAGCAATTAAAAAGAATGTGAAATCTTGATCGCATGTTTCTTCTTGTCTCTTAAAATCGGGTAAGAATTGTTGACCAGGTATAAAGACAATGAAAAAAGACAGATTTATGAGGGAAAGTTTAGTAAGAAAATGTAGAAGAGTGTGATTAACACTAGTTGATTTCCTAGAGAAAAAATAAAGTATGTTCCATACCCTTCGTTCCATGAAGAGGAGAGAGCCTATGCAACCTGTTGTAGAAATTGTGTCTTCAAAGGCTCTGAGGGCTGGAGGAGCAGCAGTGCTCCCTGAAGAGCCTTGGTCACCTGGGAAACTGGTCTGGTAGAATGCATCCCCACTGGGTGCTCAGACCTCAGACTCAGGTGTGTGAGTGGAGACACCTTCCCGACTATCACACCTGTTCCGCCTCTGGACTTCTTTGCTGTTCACATCTGGCTCCCTCTTCCTCCAAGTCAGGCAGGCTCTGAACCTCTGAATCATCTCTGCTGTCTGATCTCTCTGTATCTTTCTTCTTTGGGGGCATGTGGCCTATTTGCCTTGAATTATAATAATTTGTGC
Source organism: Capra hircus (assembly GCF_001704415.2). Classification (NCBI taxonomy): domain Eukaryota; kingdom Metazoa; phylum Chordata; class Mammalia; order Artiodactyla; family Bovidae; genus Capra; species Capra hircus. The sequence goes on from NC_030814.1 coordinate 76,059,058, forward strand.
TCTGCTCATTCAGACACATCCTAGGATGGAGGAAAATAGCCTGGGATGAGGTCAGAGGACCCTCATTCCAGTCTCATTTCACATTCAGTCCCAGCTAAGTGACCTAGGGCCAGCTGCTTCCTTTCTCTGAGGATCTGTGTCCTCATGGTTGGATAGCATCACCGACTCAATGGACATGAACTTGGGCAGAGTCCGGGACATGGTGAGGGACAGGGAAGCCTGGCATGTTGCAGTCCAGGGGGTTGGGCAGACTCTGGGAGATGGTTAGGGATAGGGAGGCCTGGCATGCTGCAGTCCGTGGGTTCGCAAAGAGTCAGACATGACTTGGCAACTGAACAACAACAACATCTTCATCAGAAGATTCCTTGCTTACAGGATTATTATGAGGATCAACGATGATGTATGCAGAAGCACTTCAAGAGCTAGAAAATCTCACCCTCCTGAGGTGCAGTAAGAGCAGAGATATGCTCTGTCAAGTGCATGGCATAATACCTAGCACACTGTAGGTGCTTGATAAACTACTTATTAGCTAATGATATTAAGAAATAAGCTTCATTTAAACACATAAATTGCTTGCTACTAAACTGCATTGCTGGTTCCAAATGTGGGTCTATGGCCAAGGAGGATATACTCTCCTTCTTCTGGTCCAGCTAACAGGATATTTGGAACCACCAATGTGCTGCCTTTTCATTCATGGACGAGTTTGATCCATTAAGAAGATAGGTGACAAAATTAATTACATATTGTGCAACCATGGATCCCAAATTGGCCTTAGAAAAACATAGCATGTTGTAAATGCAAACAGCCTCTGAGGGAAAGCATGTTCCTAAGAGGCTTGCTTAATAGAATGTTGATCGCCTGCAAGGAGTTCATGCCTTGAGTAAAAGAGGTGTCTGGAATTTCCATCTGACTTTATTAGTATATATATTCAGGTGGCCCAGTGCTGGATGTTAGTTCTTAAAGGAAACAGTGTTCTCACTCTGAAGAATTTAAGGCCGCTGCTCTTTGCGAGTGGGCAGCTTCTGTTTGTACCTTGCTGGCCCTGGAAATTCCATCACCTAAAGTGGAACTTTGTTCAATCCATCTTATTCGTGGCTCCAAGGACAACTGTGGTGGGTTTGATAGGGGGCTAGTGAGGTTGCCTCTGTAAAGATAAGAACAATCCATTAGTTGAAGCCTACACCCCAGTGGCTTCTACTGGGGCGGTTTGCATTTGCTCAGCACTCTCTGTTTATGAGAATGTTAAGAGGAAGTACATCCATTCTGTGCAGTTTGTAAAACAGAAGGCTTGCAGCTGTCAGAATTATTTTCTTCTTGGCTCCTTATCTGGTAGAGTTTTGGATTGTTGCAGATTAACAGCCTCAGTTCTCCAGATGCAATGCAAATTTTCTTGTTTTCTGTCTTTGAAGATAACATATTTATGTACACAGTTCCTTGTAACATACTTTCAGGATAAGGAGAAATTAGGCTTATTCCTATATGTTGTCATAATTCAATATTATGAAATGAGTAAATGATTGTTTTATTAGTTGTATAGTGCATTTATAGAATCCAACATATTCTATTCTCTAGAAAGAAAAAAAAAAAAAAAAAAAGCCCACAAGATACAATCTTCTGTTCCAAATAGCTTACAAATCTGCCTCAGAGACAACGAACAATGACTTTGTGTTAGAAGTTCACAGTGAAAGTTTAAGTTCACTGTGCGCTCCTACTGAAGCTTTATGGAGGGATTGAGACCTGAGCTAGGCTTTGGGGTAAAAAGCAAAGAAAAAAAAATAACAAAACAGTGTAACAGAGCAGAAAAAGTAGACCTGAAGCCTTGTTCCAACAGCATGGCTGCACACGATGTCGTGATGTGTCCTAAGGTTTGTTTCCAGTAATTTCCAGTTACTGAGAACAAGTGTCAGAGTTTCTGAACGATTACTTGCTTTTCACATCATTCATATCTATCTGTGTCTGGGGGCGGCACTCAGGATTTTGCCACCAGCAGTGTCATTTACACGCACTTGGATCAGCAGTGCTTTCGTTGTGAGGGAGAGGTCAGTGTTCCAGCTGTGTCCTGGGGCACCTGGCTCACAGCCTGCTTAGCTCAGCTGCCTTCATGGGGCAGGGACTGTGGCAGGTACGAATCATTGTATTTCTAGCCTCAGTGGGCATTTGAATTCTCAACCCGTGGTCTCATTTAAGGGCGACCAGCTTGAGTCTGTTAGATAATACTAGCTCGAGATGACAGACTAACAGCTGTGGGAGCAGCGGGGGAAAGGCCTCTTCAGGAAACATTTAGACGGTGGGACTTAGTGAGATGAGAAATAAGGGAACGGTAAAAAGAAAAAGAAAGAAGAGGGACTTCCACGGAGGTCCAGCGGTTAACACCTGCCAACGTTAAGATCCCACATGCCACAGGGCAATGAAGCCCAAGCTCCACAGCTGCTGAGCCTGTGTTCTCTAGAGCCTGGGCTCTGCAAGCAGAGAAGCTGCTGCAATGAGAAGTCCAAGCACCACAGCCAGAGTGCTGTACACTCGCCACAACTAAAGCAAGCCTGCGTGCTGCAGTGAAGACCCAGCACAGCCAAAAACAAATAAATAAATGCTTTTTTCCAAAAAGAAAGAAGGGGCTGCAATGCAGCATAAGTCACTGATAGTCATAAGTTTCTAGCTACCATTGTCTAAGTAAGCACAAATGTAATATTCTGAAGAAAACCAAGATGTTGGGGGTAGGGGAGGGATCTATCTATACCTTCAAGTATAAGGATTCTCCCTAGATGAGTATCCTTCCAAGATGAGCCTAAGGAACCTTCCAGGCAGACAGTTGCTGAGAGTAGCTAGAAACACATAGGTGGGAGCAAAGGTTCCCAACAGCTTCACTTGTGGAACCCACAGTGTCTCAGGAATTGTTTCATGTCATTCCCAGGACACAAGAGGTACCTAACAGTTTCACTTGTGACGTGTTAGGTCCCAATAACTTAATAAGTATTCATGGACTAATAACTTTGTAGGCATGTGAAAATACACATAAATTGAAATGTTCAGAAATAATATTTTTATTTTATTCTTTACCGGTTACTTACTGATGGAATGGGTGCATCTGTTGGGCCTTGCGTGTTTCAGTCAGGATCCAGTCAGGAGATAAACCACATGATAATCTTAGTAGGAACATGTGATATAAAGAAATGCTAGCTAGTGAAACAGTATGGCAGCTCCTAAAAACTTAAAACTAGAATTACCATCTTCTTGTTTATTCAGTAAGTCGTGCCTTGACTGTTTGCGACCCTATGGACTGTAGCCTGCCAGGCCCCTCTGTCCGTGAGATTTCCCAGGCAAGAATACTGCAGTGGGTTGCCATTTTCTTCTCCAGGGTATCTTCCCAATCCAGGGATTGTACCCGCATCTCCTGCTTGGCAGGCGGATTCTATACCACTGAGCTGCCATTATGACCAAACAATTTCCATTTCTGGATGTGTACCCAAAAGGATGGAAAGCAGAGACTTGAGCATGTATTTGTATACCCATGTTTATAGCAGCATTATTCACAATAGCCAAAAGGTAGAAGCAATCCAAGTGTCCATCGATGGTTGAAAGGAAGAAACAAATCATGGTATATACACACAATGGAGTATCATTCAGTTTTAAACATGAATGAAATTCTGACACATGCTCCAACATGGATGAATCTTGAGGATATTAACTTAGTGAAATAAACCAGTCACAGAAAAGACAAATACTATGTAATTCCATGTATATGGAGTACCTAGAGTAGTCAGATTCAGAAAGAAAGCATAGGATGATGATTGCCAAGGGCTGAGGAGAGGGGAGAATGGGGAGTTAGTGTTTAATGAGTATAGAGTTTCCATTTTCAAGAGGAAAAGCATTCTGGAGATGGATGGTGGTGAGGCTGGAACAACAAAGTATGTGTACTTAATCCTATTGAACTGTATAGCTAAAAAGTGATCAAGATGGTGGTACTTTTATATGACATGCATTTTACCATAAATGAAAATACTAATAAAAAAAGTTAAATAAATATTAATTTTGCTGAGGGCTGGCTGTTAGGAGGAGAACTCTAAAGAATAGGGGGATAGCAAATATAAAAAGCAGCCCCTTCCCATGGGCTTGAAACAGGGCACCAAACCCAAACTTCCTCTGTCTCCTACTCTAGACCTTGGAGAGAAGGTGACTGGCCTTGGCTCCTTGAGTGGCAGAGAAGTCACAGCAGTGCTGTGCAGGTAGAACTTGCTGGAAATCCGTCCTCTAGGATGCTGAGGAAATCCGTTCATGGGGAGGTTTTTCACTGAAGGTGCTCTGCCACAAAACCTCCTAAGGGGGATGCCAGCAGAAGCTGCTGGAGGCTGGTTGTTGCTGACCACCACGTACAGCAGGAGCCAGGTTTTGCAGAAGGTGCCTGCATTACAGGAACTGGGGGCTGGAGAAGTCATGCGTGCTTGTGGCAGCTTGCAGCCAGAGCGCACCAGAACCAGGAAGCAAAAGCCCTTCTTCCTGTAATGTCTCTCCATGGCACTCCAGTGACAAAGCTTAGGATAGCACCAGCTGCAAAGTAAAAAATCTCTAAAGCCTCATCTTTATTTTTTCAGAGCAGGTAAGGTGGCTCAGTGGTAAAGAATCCACCTGCCAATCCAGGAGATACAGGAGACACAGGTTTGATCCCAGGGTCACGAAGATCCCCTGATGGCGGAAATGGCAGCCCACTCCAGTATTCTTGCCTGGAGAATCCCATGGACAGAGGAGCCTGGTGGGCTACAGTCGGTGGGATCACAAACAGTCAGACAGGACTGAGCATGCACGCATGAATGAAAGGTGAATTGGAGCCGTGAGACAATAAATTGATAACTGGCCGCCTCATAACTTCTTAAAATCAAATTGGATCCACTACCCTCATTTCTTCTTTCACGTTACTTTTCAGATAATATTTGCTTTTTAGTATAGCAACTGCCAACAACCCAGCTTTGCACAGAAATGACATCAAAAGAAATGTATTACAGTCTAATGTTATGCAATGAACTGGCTTGAACTAGTAGTTTATGCAGTGTCTGAGAGACATTGAATAATGCTATGTCTTCCTCAAAAATTTAAAGTATCCTGTAACACCCCTGTGAGTTTGCTGTAGTGCTGTCAGGCACCATGGCACAACTTGAAGATCTCAGGGCTAAAAACGTGAGACTCTTTAACCAACTCTGACCACATCGCTCTCATATATGAGAATCTAAGGTACTGATTTGCTTAAGAATACAGAAGAGTCATGTGTAGTGTAAAAATTGTACAGGGTCAGTATTACTTCAGAAGATCTTTCAGGAAGTTACCAGATTGGAGACTAACATACTGTCTTCCAGTAAGTATAGGACTTACAGTAAGCATTTCCTCTAGCATTGGAGCAGGTTCCTGTTTCTTTAGGACTGGATGAAATAGTTGCCTTGTCTTCCGAGGCTCTTTGACATGAAAAAATCCATAGCCTTAGCTACAGCATTCATCATCAGTGTGCATAAGATGCTCAGTGTAAGAGGCAATGCTGAGACAAGGCTCAGGGAGGGAACAGCAAAGTCCTATCTCTGTCCCACGCTTACTCTGCAGCATAAAATCACTCACTGGTGGCTGATGGACCATTTATATTGTTATTTCCTCTCTTCCTCTGTCTGTTTTGGGCTGATGGTACATAGTTGAAATTGAGAAAGTTGAATGCCATTCAAGAGGACTTTGCTGAATTCAATAGTAAAAATTCTATTGAGATAGTTATGTATGTATGTATGTATGTGAGTGAACGTCACTCAGTCGTGTCTGACTCTTTGTGACCTCATGGACTATAGAGTCCAAGGAATTCTCCAGGCCAGAATACTGGAGTGGGTAGCCTTTCACTTCTCCAGGGGATCTTCCCAACCAAGGGATCAAACCCAGGTCTCTCACATTGCAGGTGGATTCTTTACCAGCTGAACCACAAGGGAAGAATGTTAAAAAGTTAGTGTTTTTTTAAAAAAAGCTTTTGGCTTCCTGATAGCTCAGATGGTAAAGAGTCTGCCTGCAATGCAGGAAACCCGAGTTCAATCCCTGGATCGGGAAGATTCCCTGGAGAAGGGAATGGCTACCCACTCCAGTATTCTTGCCTGGAGAACCCCATGGACAGAGGAGCCTGGCAGGCTACAGTCCATGGGGTCGCAAAGACTTGGACACGACTGAGCGACTTTACTTTCACTTTTCTTTATGTTCTAGTAGAAACAGAAAAGTGAAGGTGTCAAGTTCCTCAGTTTACCATCTGAGCCACCAGGGAAGTCCTAGAAAATGGATGGACTTAATACGACCTTATATAGGTAGGTAGGCAGGCATACTGTTCATGCTATTGGTTTCCCAGAAGAATCATTCATTTTGGTGATGTTTAACAATTTTGTGAATCATAATTGATACATGTTTCTGTATAACTTTTCTTTAAAGAAAAGCTGAATAACTGAAGTTCTGTAAGCTGACCCATTCAAAAGGACAAACTTCTGATCCACGCCTTTCAGTGCAACCTGCAAAACAGCCTTCCCTTTCCCCCCGAAACACTGTTTGGATAAGTTCTGTTTTGGTTCACGTTTTCACCTCCTGCTAAGTTTGTAGGCTGAGTTTTAACCTTGGCTGCTTTCAGTGGGCAAGCCTGTCTAGCCCTGTAGCTTCATCTCCTGGTGTTTTCTGTCTCTTAAGCAGTGATGGGTTGGCAAAAATATTAACTTGACAGAGATTCTACCCATGTCAGAAACTCACCGTTAAAAGCCGAGTATGACAACTTGGAGTGGATTAGACTTTCAAACAGATATCCGAACAGGAGTCTGTGGTCCAGATTCCACATATGAGCACTACTTCTGTTTTCTTGTGGATTTCAAATGTTGTTCGGAAACTCAAATAAAGTTCATAACTGCTTGTTGGGATCAAGCAGGGCCATTACCCTCCCTGTCTTGGCCGCCTTTTCTACCTCCTTAGAGTAGAGTGAACACACGGGAGAGAAAGAGATTGTCACTGCTGCTGCCTTAAGCAAAGCTGCTTACTTCTGAATTCTTCATGATAATCAATAGCAGATGTGTGGCCAGCCCTGGAAAGTTGCATAACTGTCTCACATTGCATTCAACTGCAATCGCTAGCCAACATGAGGGGGTCTCCATTAGGCAGTGGAAAAAGAAAATTTTTGTTTATCTTATCATAAAATTGTTTCCTTGATGTAAGTGGTAAAAGCAGTAGTTAGGGTGGAAGTAATTTGAATATCACTGCCCTTAAACATGAATTTCAGTTCATGATAAGAGGAACTTTCTAATGACTAGAGAGGAAGTAGGGCTTTGTTAAGGCTGTGAGTCTCTGTTAATAGAAGTAATCAAGGAGAGTCTGGATGAAGGCTTGCTGCCTGTGATGTGTCCAGGAGATGGCTTCACAGCCAGTAGAGGATTAGAATAAGTGCCCTGTAAGTTTACTTCCAAGTCTGAGTTTCTATGACTATGATCATTGATCATTTTTCCTCCTGTTCCTTTTCTGAAGATAAGTCAGGGATGTAATCACTGGACCACACACATTAAATCGCCCACACCTATATGGAACTTCTGTACAGTCAGCATTTAGGGCTTCCAAATGGATGCTCCACCACCTAAAATAATCTGGCCTTATTCATGAAAGTGATTAGGGGGATTTCATGATTTTCAGTGCTTCATCACATTTATGACTCATTTTTATTTTTACTACTTTGTGGAACAGTGGCATTATTCCCATTTTACAGATGGACAAACAGAAGCTCAGAGAGGCTAAATGGCTTGCAAATTTTAGAAGAAAAGTGATAGAAGAATGAAGAGAAAAATAAAATCCTATTATCAATGAGATAGTGCTTACTGGGTTTATGGTAATCAGGCCCAGGTCTCCCGAACTGAGTCTGGCTTTCTTTGCCCTGCTTCTGGCAGCCTTACATCCAAGGGAGTTTCGTTGGGGTCTTGACTGAACTTTTAATTAAAAAAAATAGTATTTGTAGTTTCATGTAGCTGAATAAATAGAAGCTATTAAACTTATGGCTTATTTAAAGCATTGAATATCAGGAATGGGATAGTTTTGATTTGAGGCTGTGATCTAAGCCTGTGAACAGACCCATCTGAGCATTCCACCCTAGAATCATGACCAACTCAAACTTTTTGAGAATCTCCCAGTACAGCAAACTTTGAATTACTCCCCTGCAAAATAAAGGTCTTCAATTTTACATGAGTAGTTTAATAGAGTGAGAAAGTCTGGATATAGAAGACAGGAGGCCTGGTCTGCATCTACTGTGGTCTCAAGAACATTTTGTGACCTTGAGCAAATTGTATAGCCTCCATTTCTTTAATTACATGTCTAAAATGAGTATGATGATCCAAGGGAGCTAATTGGGAAGTCTGCATAAAGCCTATGCAAGGCATAGTAAATGCAAGGCATCCTAGCTAAGTATTACAAAAGAAAGATCCAAAGTCATAAATTCTTCAGGTAATATTTTCAGACCTGATTTTGAGTGTGTGTGTGTTTCATCATCTGCTAAAAGTTTTTACTTTTCTCCTAAGAAAGATTTCTTAGGAGAAAAAGAAAAGCAAACAATGAGAGCCTAGGAGACAAGTGCCTCCCAGATGTACTGTTTTCTCCCTGTGTCTGCTCACCCCAGATGTCAGCACTTCTCATTTCCTCAGAATTATCCACTCACACCCAGAGCGGTAGTGAGCCTGGAGGATTTACAGAAAAAGCTATAGGGAAGACTGAAAAGAGGGTTTACACAGAACAAACTTCTGACTCCCAGGCACGGCCCCTGGGAGGCAGCTTTTCCCCATCGTTTGACTCAGCACTCATTGTGAGCCTTCTTCCTTGACTCATAGCACTTCTGTCCTGCCTCCCAACCTCCCCTGCCTCATCCCGGTACCAGCAATGCGTAAGCAGGAGGTCACTTGAGGCTCAGGGCTTGGGCTCCTGAGAAGGTATGTGAGAGATTTCCACTGTCATTTGAGTGGCCCTTTCTCCACTTTTAGTAAATCAAACTTTCTTAAGCCATGAAGAGTGAGATCACTTGGGCTAGGCAGGGACTCCGGTGAGATACTCAATTAGCCCCACTCCTTTTGGAAGGTTAAGTGCAAGATGTCTAAGGAGGTTAAGCAGGATGCAGAGCCCGCAGTCACAACCAGATGAGGCCAAGAACACAGGTCCCTCTGTGAGGAGAGGGACTGAAAGCCAACTTTATATATAGAGCATGGAAGCCTGTAAAGACTCTCAAGGGTGTAGACATAAATAATACAAGAATAGATGAGGAAAGCTTCAAAGTTAAATAGGAGAAAGCCACTTTTTATTTTAAGTAAACAACTCTTTTTCACCTCCCCGCTCACTGACTCAAATGTTGTTTGTATAGATTCAGCCTGTCAGCAAGGCAGAAATAAAAATATTGATAAAATTACCTTTTTTTTTTTTTTGGTATGGAATTCTTAGACCTAGAAGCTCTAAGTGAAATTCACTCATTTGTGTCCAACTCTTTGCGACCCCATGGACTATACAGTCCATGGAATTCTCCAGGCCAGAATACTGTAGTACTAGCCATTCCCTTCTCCAGGGCTAGAAGCTATAGGTCTATACAAATTGACAGAGATGCTTAGTCTTTTTCGCTGCAGAGAACTTACCACATTCTCTAATGTGAGCAGAGTGTGGTTCCTCCTGATTGAATTGTACCTTCTCTTCCCAATTCTGCTGGTCTTCTCTTCTAAGTCTGAACACTTGCTGACCTTCCCTGTTCTTGGCAGACATCTGGGCGGATGTAAGGAAAAGGCCCAAAGCCCAGGCATTTTTCCAACAGCTTTATTGATGCATAATTTAAAAGAAGATGTTTCTGCTGTTGTACGATAAAGTTCAGTTGAGAGGTGGTGTTAATATCTTCCTTAGAACCAAGGTCACTTGGAAGGGTGAACTCCAAGTCTGTGATCAAAATTACCAAAATTTGCCGGGAAGCTCCAGGTGAGCAGAGTTCTTTTACATCTGACTCATGTAAATATTTGGTAATGACTGATTGAAAAAAAAGAAAGACAAAAACTACCAGAATCTTGGCGGTGATGGTGTAGCTAAGTCCTGTCTGACTCTTGCCAGCCCAGTGGACTGTAGCCCACCAGGCTCCTCTTTCCGTGGGATCTCCCAGGAAGAACACTGGAATGGGTTGCCATTTCCTCCTCCAGAAGATCTTCCTGACTCAAGGATCTCAGATTCTTAGCTTGCATTTTAACTCAGGTGGTGTGCTAGTGGTAAAGAATCCACCTGCCAACGCAGGAGACTTAGGAGATGTGGGTTCGATCCCTGGGTTGGGAAGATCCCCTGGAGGAGGAAATGGCAACGCGCTTCAGTATTCTTGCCTGGAAATTTCCATGGACAGTGGAGCCTGGTTGGCTACAGTACATGGAGCCGTAGAGAGTCAGACATGACTAAGCAACTAAGCTCTTACCTACACGAACGTAGGTAAGCTACTATTTTTAGGCTACTATACAGAGAGTGTTGTGGAAAAAATAAACATAGAAAGCTCTGGACAGTTTTTCTGATGATTTCATAGAACATGTACAAAATACAAAATTTTAACTGACATCCTGATGTTACATATTATACAGTTGTAGTTCAGAGGAGTGAAGTGAGAAGTCAGAAAGAGCTAATTAGAGGCAGACACTGAACTCATACCTTATTTTACTAATACAGTCAGCTGGTTTCTCCTTTTAGGTGGTTAAGGAAATTTAGATAAATTTGCAGTTAACCACAAAACAAAGAAATAAATGCTTCCAAATAGTAAAACATAGGTCTATAAAACTTCTGAGAAGGACGCAGATGCTTTCACATGGGGAAGTCATAGACTATCTGGAAATTTGGATCCTAAAGAAGAGTGGTTTTGGAGGAAGATAGGACAAGATGGAGAGAGGCTAAGATACACTCACAAACTAAACCGAGCCTGCCTTGCACTGGAGCTAGATCGGGACTTTGTTCCTCAAGGTGACTGCTGGGCTACATTTAAATACAAAAGAAGTTTCTTGCCAGGTTTCTTGAGGACCCCAGTGAAAGTCAAAGATCAACCTAGCTGCTAAAATGATTCTAAACTGGATTAAGAGGCTGACACAGCAGCGCTTGAACTGCTCATTCAGCAGTTGTTCTCCTTGGCTAACCTGAGCAAAGCTGAGGGCCTTTTTGTGAGCCCAGCGTAAAAACAAGTCGGACGTTAAGGACACGTACTTTAACACGCCGTGTGTGGTTTGAACATAATTGGACTTGCAGAAGGACCTTTTATAAATCACTCCTATGGGGGCACTTTCTGAAGGAAGAGGGTAGAAGTGAGCCCTTCCTGTGACTGGTGAGACCGGACTTTGGGTTGTGTGAATTTGCATAATCATCACCTTGAAAAGGTGTTGCGTCTTACTCCAATTATGGATGAATGGGAGCTATCTTTATGAAGTTCACAGCCCTGGTGAGATGCTGTTGGGCTCCTGGCAGACATCTGTGGAAGTCTGGGCTGCCATGGGGGAGGGCAAAGGACAGATGGTGTGTGGGGGGTGGGGTGGGGGGACTTCCAGAATGATTCCTTAGACAAGACAGGAAAGGTCGCTTCTGACTAGTGAGGGAGCGTGTCTCAGAATGACCTTCATGTCTCCTCGGTAAGTCTGAAGTTACAGAATGAAGTTACTAAGTTATTGCATGTTAGCAGCTCAGATGTGTGGCACAGGGGACCTTGGAATTAACTGGGACTTTCAGAAGGGTGCAGCCTGGTGAGGTCAGCTTCCGGAAGGCTCTACAATACTGATACTTTCCAGATGTTTCTCCTCTTTTCTCGTTTCTGACCGGCTATGTCTTCCTCTCATCATTCTGTCCTGTCCTTTCAGGGAATTGAGATGAAATACTGCCGGGGTGTCTTAGGTGTGATAGAATCACTCAGCAGTAGGAAGTGATTTAATATCTTATATTAATGTTTATAATAGTCTTCACTGCTTGTGACTCGCAAAAACACATTTTTTTTCCTGTTCAAACCCAATATTGGAATAACACGCTAGAGTATCTTTTACAAAAAATTGCTTTTAATGGTGCAGTAGTTTGTAATAATCTGTGTAGGAGTTTATGGTTTTCAAAGCACTTTTTGCTTATATTACCCTATTTAATCCCCAGCATAAATCTGAGGAGTAATTAATATTCTTTAAACTCTCTTTTTCCAGATGAGGAAAGGGAGGCCCAGAGAAGTTAAATAATTCACTCAAGGTCATACAAATAATAAATGGCAGAACTAAATCTTAATTCAGACTCTCTACATCTGTATCTTTTGTATATTCTTATCATTAAATTTATATTTACTATAGAGCCTATTCACTAAATTTACTATAGAGCCTCTCTTCTTGTTTTTTGCCTGTATAAAACGAGGGAAATGATGGAAAGGAAAGCAGCTGGAAAATAAATTTATCAAAAGAATGTAACTTTTCTCACAGTTTCCTAATGGATCTTTCAGGTATGTTATTTGAGGACCTGTTGCCTTATATCTGTAGTAAAACTAGTGCTCTGCAAATTCCTCCATTAAGACAGGTATGTCGGTGGCAGCTCTTGTTCCTCCTTCTCCAAAGGAAAAACTAAGGCTTCGCAAAACTGAGACGTCTTCCTCTCAGCTGGTGGACCCGACCAGGAGGCAGAATTGAGATCTCCTCTAAGGACTCTCCAGCCTCTTTATTCTATCAGCGTTTCAAAAGCCTGAATACCTCCCCGCACCGCCCCCCCACCCCGCCCCGACCCCCGCCTTTGGCTTGCATCCTTCGAAGAAGAGAGTGGTGCCCCCTCCGTCTGGAAATGGCTCGTTGGGGTAACTGCAGAGCACTTAGTGCACCCAGGTTGGGGTTTGAGTAAGGTCTGAGTAAGTCATGCGGGTTATACTGAATGACTAAGCCTTCTGGTCTGCTTTTCCTGTGCAAAGGTAAGGGGCGGAGTTCCCGCCTACCCGCACCTTTCTTCAAAATGCCCCCATTCCTGGGCTTGTGCCCCAGGTCCTTCCAGCGTCGTGGACCAATATCCACGTTACTTTATTGCAAAAAGAAAAAAAAATGTACAAAACCCAGCAGCTTTAAAATCCTTCATTTTGGGCGTTTAAGACCCCAAGAAACAGAAAGTTAAATGGGCGTCGAAAAACGGAACCTAAAGGTGGAGGTGCATGTCTGACCGCGTCTGCATTTGTGATTTATGTAAAACAGCAGAGCTGTGCCTTTCTTTTCTTCCCTGCATATCGATTTCCCAGGCGTGGCCCATCCTGGGTCCCGGCGGCCGGCGCCCCTCTGCCGGGCCCCGCCGCAGATCAGCCCCACCTGCGTGCGCCCAGCCACGAGCCGCCAGGTCGCCCGCCTGCGACGGGCTGGGGCGCGCGGCCCCGGGGGCGGACTCCCGCCGCCCAGCTGAGACGCGATTCGTCACTCTTGCAGAACTTTCCCCCTGAAAATCCCTGCACCAGAACCAGCCCTCCCGCCCCGCGGAGGTTTTGATTTTAGAAGCTTTCCTTCCTTTTTATTTTCTGTGTGCTGGTTTTGGCTGCCAGCTCGTGCGAGTACATGTCCGCGGTCGTCGCCCCTGCAGCCGCCTACCCGGACACCATGCACTTCGAGGCAGAAGAATCCAAGGAAGGTACGATTTGGATTTGGCTGAGGGGGCCCCCGCCAAGTTCTGCGGAGGAATGTGGAAGTAGGGCGGCGGGGTAGTGGAGCAAATACGAGTTTAAAAGTGAGAGATGGGTACTTTGTCTGTTCTGACTGCGCCTTCGCTGCTGGTTTCAGGGCGACTGTGCCGAATACACTTCTCACCCCGCGGCCGGTCAAAGGGGAGTGAGGAAGAGTCCGACCTGGCTCTGCCAGCCCGCTAAACTCTGCTTTCTAGATCTTTCTGGAAACGAAACAGCCACAGTATTGACTCCAAGAATGCGAAATGTACTTAGAAGAGCACTGCCTGCCTGCAGTCGGGACAGTCGAAAGCTGGATCCCTTGGAAGAGCCCTAAGAGTCCAGGGTCCCTTCAAAAGGGATTTCAGAAATTGGAAACTTTGTGTGTTTCCGGCTAAAGGGGGAAGCTGCGTGCGGGGGAGAAGTGAAAGATCTTTATTTGAGAAATAGGTTTTGTTTTTGTTTTTTTTTTTAAATCCTTGCTGGCTTTTCAGCAGTGAATTTATTTTGTTGGGGGGCTTTAAGGGGGCTGAGAGATATGAGGGAGGGCTTGTGCAACTTGAAACTGAGAAGAGTTTTGTCTGTTTCTAACTTTGCCTAAGCAAAGGGTTTCCATTTACTCCTAACAGAGCGAGTGACAGGGCTGGAAAAGCTCCAACCAAAACACAATTATACGCTGGTGTTAGTTCGGGGAGTTTATTTGTGTGTGAGTGTGTGTACGCTTTGTTTCCTGAAACTTTATGTATACAAAAGTCCTCTTGTAAGTGAGGTAAAAGTGGGGGAAATGAGAGAGTAAGAGAGCAGCCTGTGCAAGATTGTGAAATTTCTTTCTTTTTAAGTAGTCTCTTGGGAAACGGGTAAATTTCGAGTCAATCATAGCAGCTCAGGGAGCCTGAGGAGCAGAAAAGAACCCCATCGTTTCTCAGTTTGGTAGATACCAGTCAGGGAGAGCCCTGGAAATTTGTCTTCTTTTCGTGATTCCCATACCTAAAGTTAAGCCCTGTGTTTCAAGATGTGGTCTCTGTGGGCTGACATTTCCTTTATTGTGCTGTGTGAGGGAAGCAGTCAATAAAAAAGTCTTGTTTAATAGAAATATGGGACTGGTGTGAATGAGAAATGACAGCCAGGAGCATTGTTTTTGAGCTTGATGTGGGAATATGGGGGATTAATGTTTCTTTGCTGCTGTGGAGTCTGTACTGATGGAGCTTTGTGCTGTTGGAGGCTTTTCTTTTAAACAGCGATGTACAGTTAGTCACAACTGGGGTTGAAGGCACATGGGCTGAGAGAAGCCAATAGTGAACTTTTATATGAATTACAAGTAGCACTTACATTGGTATTTTTCTCCCAGGCATGTTTTTTTTCTTTTTTTGGGGGGGGGGCGCGAAAACAAAACAGTGAGGAGAAAGTGGAAAACCAGTATCCCAATGCTTTGGGATACATTCTTTCAGCCAGCACCCACATTCTTCTCTCCAGCCCAGCTCACCCATTGCAAGCCTGAAAACTGGAGGTGAAGAGGTGCCTTAATGCTTGTTCCTAACCTTTTCCCTTCCCCTTGCCATCACTTACATTGTGCAAATCTATAGCAAATTATCCTCCTTTTGTTATTTACTGAATGTTCAACATGTTTCTTTTTATATAATATGAGGTACTTGAGTTTTAAATTGATGGCAGTTAGAATAGGATGTAGAATAACTCTTGAGGGAGATTAAACAAATACTTTATTAACAAATAGAATCATAGTAGCTTGTACCAGGAAATAAAGGACTAGTGTATATGTGTATATTTGTGTTTGTGTGTGTGTATGTGTGTCCTGGGCAGTTCTGACAAGATTGGTTATTGCCTGTGATCTAGAATCCTCTGTTTAGCTACCACCACTCAGAAAGGAGCAATGCTGTTTATTTTTATTTTTTAAAAAAGATTTTTAATATGGACCATTATAAAGTCTTTATCAAATTTGTTACAATATTGCTTCTGTTTCATGTTTTGGTTTTTTGGCCCCAAGGCATGTGGGATCTTAGCTCCCAACCAGGGATCAAACCCTCACCCCCTGCATTCGGAGGTGGTCTTAACCACTGAACCACCAGGGAAGTCCCTCAGTGCTGTTCAAATAGCTCAGTTATCTTTATTGTCTATCCTTACTAATTCTGTCCCTTTGCCTTAGCTTTTTTTTTTCTCTCCTTGTGGATTTATGTATCCCATCTAGTGTCAGATCACACAAGCTCTTTACAGTGTCTGCATTGCAAGCAAATTGCCTTCCAATGCTTCATGCATGATTTGCCATACTGGGAGATACTTTAAATCATTAGTCTGAACTGCAGTGAGAGACTAGCATATTTTGTTTAGGGTTGAATATGAAACAAAATATCAAGTTGAATTCAGAAATCCTTGGAGGCCAACATATTTGTGTATGTGAGTGAATGTAGAAGCAAATGACTGGGGATATTGTTCAGCCACCATAGCTTAGGACAAACTTGACTGTGTGCCAGGAGTGCTGAACCTCCATCCTCAGTCAAAAGCCACCTCCTAAAGAATCAATTTAATTTTTCCTGCTTACAAATGAATAGGTGATTGTGCTTGAGTATTAAACAGAGAAAAAGAACTCAGACCTTGCTCTATTAGAAGCTGAGTGAGTTTAAGATATCCTGGCATAATATGAATAGGAAAGAAAGGGAGGAAGAATAGGAGAGAAAGGGAGGAAGAAGCCTGCTTAATTAAACAGGGGATGACTGTTGGAAAAAAGATCAACAGTTTCCCATGGATGGGGCCTTCCTGAGGAGATGTGTTGATGGCCATATTTTTGGCATTTAATTGATTCCTGTTGAATAAATTACTTAATTATGAGGTAGGAGAAATGAATCGCAGTTAAGATCTCTGCAGATCTTTCTAGTGCTAGGCATCAAGGGGTCTGGGTCTCCTCTGGCTTGGTTATTGAAGCTTTGGTACCAAGCAATGAGGAAGCCACTATTAAGGAGTTGCTTTGGGACGGCAGAGCTGTGAGTGAGCTTGGCTCCTCCTCTCTTGCCCATAATAGCACTTCCCACCACCACCTCCCCTAGTTCCCTCATGCCTCGTCAGGACTGCCATTTCACAAAGAAAACAGTGGCCATTAGACAACTCCCTCACTTCCTGCTTTCAGACTGACAGACTCACCTTTACCCACACCCATCCTCCCAGTGTCTGTGGAACAGGCGTGGTTCCTGCTGGAAGCAGTGGAAGGCGGCCTCCTTCCACTGTGGGCTCCTCACTGCACCGGTTGGCCTCACGTCTTTCCTGGCTCCTTCCCTTCTGTGTATAGATGGGCCCAAGCTCCCTACTTTGGAGGTGTTGGTACTTGATGGTCTTTCTGCCTGAAATTCTTCTCCCCACCTGACCCCCTTTCCCTGGTCAGGGTTTTGGGTTGGAGAGGCTGTTTCTGAGCCTCCGACTTAAAATCCCTCCCTGCAGTCTCTCAGAACACCTAACCTTTTTGTGGCCGATACCACATTGTTTAGCGTCTTTCTCTAGACCACGAGCTCTTGAGGGCAAGACGATGTCTGTTTTATTCCCCACTGGGTCTCCAAGACCTATGTAATGAGATAGGTATTTATAAAATGAATGAATGATCTTCATTCTTTAGAGGTAATCCTCGGTACTTTGTTAATTTTAGGCATATATTTCTCTTATAAAATGAACCTGCTGCTTTTTTTTTTCTTTTTTACCTTTTGCCTGATGCCTACTTTCTCACTCTTCATCATCCTTCATCCACTGAAGTCTGTCTTTTTTTCCATTACTCCACTGAAATTGCCCAAATCACCAGTGACTTCCCAGGTGCTAAAACCACCAGTGACCTAGCATTCATATTTTTGTCCTGCTCTTACTTGACTTGGTTTTGCAGTGCTTGACACTAGAAGACCAGTGTCCTGGCAGTCCTAAACTCCTCCCTTAGTTCCTATGCCTCTGCACTCTCTAGCTGTTTCTTTCTAATCCCTTAGACTGCCAGTCTAGGCTTTTCTAAAAGTTACCTGTACAGCCAGCTGCCTGGTAAACACCATGCTTTTTTTTTTTTAAGTGAAGTATAGCTGGTTTGCAGTGTTGTGTTAGTTTCAGGTGTACAGCAAAGTGATTCTATATGTGTGATATATATATAATACTACATTTAATATATTAATATATATTAATATATTAATTTATATAATATAATATTCTCTTCCATTATAGTTTGTTGTAAGATATTGGATATAGCTCCTTGTGCTATACAGTAGAAACCTGTTGGTTATCTATTTTATATATAGTAGTTTGTACCGAGCTCCTAATTTCTCCCTCCCATCCCTTTTCCCCTTTGGTAACCATACGTTTGTTTTCTATGTCTGTGAGTCCCGGTAAACACCGTACTTTGACTGTCATATGGGTATGTCACATTCAACAGGTCTACACTGAGCCTGGCATTTCCTGCTCTTCACAAATCTCACCCTCCTTTTGTGTCATCACTGAGTATCACAGGACTCTTTTTAGCTTCCAGACTGCAAATCTGCTAGTTGTCCTTAATCCCGCCTTCTTCTTCATCTTCAGCTTCCACCTGGCACTTCCTCCTCCTCATTATCTGTTGAGTGTGTCTCCTCTTCATTTTCCTGGACCCTGCGTTGCTTCAGGCCCTCAGTATTTGTACCTTCATGAATACAATAACTACCTTTCTCATCAGGGTTCTTGGTTGCAAGAAATGGAAATTGATTCCTGCTAGCATGAGGAGGCATGGACAGAGGAGCCTGGTGGGCTGCCGTCCATGGGGTCGCTAAGAGTTGGACACGACTGAGCAACTTCACTTTCACTTTTCACTTTCATGCATTGGAGAAGGAAATGGCAGCCCACTCCAGTGTTCTTGCCTGGAGAATCCCAGGGACGGAGGAGCCTGGTGGGCTGCCATCTATGGGGTCGCACACAGTTGGACACGACTGAAGCAGCTTAGCAGCAGCAGCATCATGAGGAATGGATTGAAATGAAGAATGTCTTGAAAGTATATTGGGTGCGTTCACACATCCCCAGAAAGAATTAGCCTCTGAAAGATGCATCAGGAAATGCAGCCAAGAATCTCCTGGTTAGGACCTCACGATGGCCTTGGCCTCCTGTGTATTTTTCAGTTCCGTCTCAGATGGGACTCCAGATGTGCCTGAATATTTAGTCATGCTCCACATTTAAAAATCTCAGAAATAAGCCAGCTGATGTGTCAGTGCGAGGTTGTGTCCTTGCCCTTGCTGCTTGTGGGAGAGATATCCTCTGGTTCCAGCTTTGCTACCACCACTTGCAAATGAGGGTTTCTTCAGAATTAGGAAGGGACTT
This sequence comes from Capra hircus, assembly GCF_001704415.2. Classification (NCBI taxonomy): domain Eukaryota; kingdom Metazoa; phylum Chordata; class Mammalia; order Artiodactyla; family Bovidae; genus Capra; species Capra hircus. Next base: position 76,078,031 of record NC_030814.1, read on the forward strand.
CTGATGTGGATCACCAAAACAGCAACAGACATCTACCACTCCATGGGACTGGTCCATTCGACCCTAGTGCTACCCTGCGTGTTTACTTCCTTGTTCCCTCAGCAAACGTTTCCTTTGTTGGGCTCACTCTCTTGCCCCTCCTCAAGTGGGTAGCGTGTCCAGCAGGACCCAGTCTGGAGTCGAGGCTCTTTCACGGCGTTCCCATAATACCCTGTACTTCCTGCAGCTGTACCTCGTTTTCGTGTATGACAGCCATTAGTCTTCTTTTCCTTTGCCTTCTCTGCATTGAGTTTTTTTTTTTTTTCTCTTCAGTAAGCAAGATTTGTACATGGTTAGTTTTTGCTTGACCTAGGACCTCTATTTAGGAGGGCCTAAAAAGCATTGTCAAATTAATCAGTTTAAAAATGAGAATCCATGACATGATGAAACTTTTTAGAGCACTGCTTAGAGATCATCCAGCCTTGCTTTTATAGGAATAGTGCCTTCCAAACCTAGAGAACAAATCTATATAGTGTTTCTTAAATTCTCTACTAAAGTACTTTTAATGGGAGAGGCAAAACAAGCATGTGTCTTTAATCACGGGCATTGGGGCCCAAGATGGCTTGCGAGCATCTCAAATTGCCTTGAGGACCAAAGAAGTGATTTTGAAGCTAAAGTGTATTGAGTACTTTCCTGTGTCAGGCACAGTGCTAATTAAGCATCTGATTATGTATATTATCTCATTTGATACTCATCTAATAACCCTTTGTTTTAGTTCTGCATAATGATTAAGAAAACTGAGGTTCAGAGAGGTTAAAAACCATGCCTGAAACCACAAAACCAGAAAAGGTAGAATCAAGATTTGAATGGAAGCCGTCTATCCATAGACCCTGTGAGGTGGTACTTCCAGGGCTCTCCCCCATCCTCAAGTAGTTTGGACACCCAGGAGAATGCTGTCTGGGTCCATTTGTACCCCATTTCTGAGAAGACAGGAGTGGAGAGACCAGGTACCTTGGAGGAGAAAGAGAAGAGCCCAGGCACGTGGGCAGGGAGTCTTGAGCGCATCCTTCTACCCCTGATGCAGGAGATCTAGGAACCCAGCAGGGCTGGGTGGGAGGTTCTGGAGCCTACGCCAGCAAGAGAGACCAGAGTACCTATGGGAGAGGAAAAGGGACCTCACTTTCTGAACCAGAGGACAGCTTGAGAATGGAGAGCTTGGACTTCCCAGGTCACTGGGGATGTGTTATGTTATTACAATAGGGTGACTTTGTAGCATCCACTGTCTCCAGTTTCTTTAAAATCTGCTAGGTGTACAGATACATGTGAGTGATTCTCAGCAGAGTTGCGTTCCACTCACTTAATTCGTCATCTCTCCTGATAACATGTTAACTTGTTAGGCACATTCACAAGCATTTACACTCTCTTCAATGTTAGTGTCACTTAACAGGTGCCTAACCTGTTCCTCAGTGCTTCTGCTGTGGTTTCTCCACCCTCCAGGTTGCCTTGAGTTCCTCTCACCAGAATCTGCCAGAGCTGGGGTCCGAATTCCTGGTGGGTTTTTAGGAAACCAGTCCGGATCACAAGCTTGCAGTCAAACAACTGAGATCAGTCAAATGCCAGGACAATGTCTGAGGTTTGACCCCCAGCACATGTGCTAGCCTTGCAGAACCTTCCGGGAACCTCATGGTCGGCATTGCCCCACCTCCCAGAAATTTTAACCCTTCAAAAAGTAGAGACTTCCACTACAAAGGAGGGGACCAATATCTGTCAGAGTATTGATCATAGAAAAGTTCGTTTGTTCCATGGTGGCGGTTTATTAATATCTTCTATCATCGAAAAGCTAAATGGTATCATATAAGCTGCCACACCAGGGGTGCCTTCCCTGTTTTAACCTCACGTCCTGTGGCAGCTTATAAATCAAGTTCATTGCTAAGCATCACTTTACCAGTGTTCTTCCCCCTTTCCCCAGCCCTGCTTTGCCCAGAGAGTGATGAGTTCAGAGGTGAAGCTGTAGCTCAGCTCTGATGAAATCCATAGCCCTTGGTACAGCTGACCTTGATGTCATATATAATGTAGAGGGTGCAGCCTGTGCTTTAAAACACCGAACTTTGATGTGATTATGTTTCCTTTTATATAGTCATTAGCCTTGGAGTGCAGTGTGCTGACAAGGACTAAAAATGGCAAGTCCATTTAGAGATCCATGCCATACTGTCTCCTTACAGGGTACCTCACTGGTAAGCTGGTGTTGCCTGACCCCCCACCTCAGCTCTGTAAGCGTAATTATCCTGGGGCCTTTTTCTTCCTCACTTCTGAAATTTTCATCAGACTGAATTTGCATCACACCTTTCTTGTCCTTGCATGAGGATACCCTTGGGAGGACCAGGATAACATGGCTGATGAAGTTCCCCGCTCCTGGCAGTTGATAGATAATCCAGGAAGTAGCAAGAGAATGCAGTAGGGTGAGACAAAGTCTCAGGACCCAGTGATTTCAATTCAGAATAATGCAGCGCATCATTTCATTAATAATGCAGAATAATCCTAGAGGTGCCACAAACCACTTATTTGCCAACATTTCCATCTATGTGAGAAAGATGCTAACAACTTGGGAGACAGTGAGATAAACATGGCTGTATACTTCTCTTCATTCAGTACATGGTACTTAAAAAGATGGTATAAGCGAAATTTAAAAAAAAATCAAATCATTGTGTATATGTGTGTAATATTTAAGGAAGGCCCACAGTGAAAAGCTTTTTGTAATGAAATTGCCCCCTACAAATACAAGTAGAATCCCCATGACTGAGACTTAAAAGCAACTCTGAAGGGCCTTCTGTCTAACTTCTTTATTTAGAGATGAGGAACCAAGGCCTAGAGAGGTGGTGTTTAGGTCCTTTCTGTCCACCTTGTGCCTGTTTGGCAAACGAGAAGTTTCACAAGCCTAGGTTTTAGCATTGCGGATTTTTGCATGCAATCTCCTGGAAGCAGGACAGCCTAATTTGTTTGTGGGTGTCCTACACTGCCTTTTGGGGGAATTTGCCAAACCTAAATGGAATGGTTGAACACACAGAAATTTATGATTTCACCTTCTCTTACGTGTTCCTCGGGAAAGTGAAAGATGAGGAGGTACTGTGAAATAAAATTTCGCTCTGCAATAGAGCCTTCAAGATCCCTGGTTTTCAAAGTGGTAGACTGAGTGAGAGGTGATTAAGAGTGAGCTCACTTGTTTTCATTCCTTTGAGAACATGGTTCAGGAAAATTAGCTCAATAGCTGCTGATGCGGCAGGGGTGTCCTTCCTTGGGGAGAAGGTTTGCATGTATGTGGCTGAGGAGTGGGTGGGTATTTGGACACCAGACATGCAGTTGCAGGAGCAGGTGGGTGGCTCACAACCAGATTTTCCCCAGATCCCTGGGAGCCTGGTGCAAGCTGGGGGTCAGAACACATTGTTTTCTGAGAAGCAGCTCAGTGTTCCCTCAGCCATTGATCAAGATTCCTGAAAGACCAGTTGCTTGGATCTTTTTTCTTCCAGTTGTATTAAGATATAATTGACATGCAATGCTGTCTAAGTTTAAGGTGTATGGGATAATGATTTGATGTACATATATCATGAAATGATTATCACAATGAATTTAGGGGAGATCCGTCATCTCATATAGGTTCAAAATTAAAGAAAAAAATTGTGTTTTTCCTTGTGATGAAAGCTCTTAGGATTCACTCTCTTAAAAACTTGTATGTATAGCACATAGCAGTGTCAGTTATATTTATCACGTATCTTAAATCTTGTTCAAAGGGCTTCAGAACCTTGAGGGAGAGTTAGGTATGGAGCTGGTATGTGTGATGAGTGAGTGACTGCTGAGTGATTGCTCTGGGAAACTGTAATTCCTGTGTTGTTAGGTTGGTCCTTATGATATTTATGGTTCTGAAGATGTATGGGGATTTGTGTTTGTGTATATAGCACTGTCCGTGGACTTACATGGGAATACAGTCTCCAGCTTCATCGTGACAAACAAGATTTAATTGTATGAATAACTGGGAGTAAACTTCTTCCAAGGAAATGCGGAAGCAGAGAGGCCACTAAGCTGAGTGTCCTAGGTGACCACGTCAGCCTGAGGCCTGAAGCCTTCAAGACTTCATGTGCCCACACCAGGGTTGCCTGTCAGGAAGAGAATAAGCGATTTATGAACTTTGCTTCCATCGTGACCTGCCGTGTATCTAGCTGTCAGTTCAGCTGGCCCATGTATGTGTTTTCACGTGCACCCCCCCTCCTCTAGGCTGAGGAGCGGGGGATCAGAGTCCCCAGAGCACAGGCTGTTCTGCTCACTATGGACAGTCCTGTTTCCTGGGTGCAGCCTCTCTCCCTCCATCACTGCCACCTTTTCTGGGCCTTGGATACTCACAGCAGCAAATGCTGGCTAAGTTAGTACTTCTTCTGTGTGTGTAGAGAGCCCAGCCCTCAAAGAACTCCTGGTTCAGGCATCACATGCACCCCCATGTGCATTCATAGTACAGAATGCATGATGGGGGTTTAGGCTGAGTGCGGGCCAGGGGATGATACAGTAGACCCTTTGAGAATCCAGAGACTGTTTTCAGCAGACATCACAGGCAGAGGTGCCTTCACAGAGGGGTTAGGGCCTTTAGGGAAGATGAGTGGAAAGAGGAGTGGAAGAAGGTTTAGAGCATCATGGAGTGGAGGGCTCATGGCAAGCCTTGGTGGGCCATGTTGCAGCAGTACATGGCGCCAGCCAAGAAGCCAAGCTGCCCAGAGGGACACTCTGCAGCAGACAAGGCACTGGGCATCAGGAGACCAGTTCTCCTCCTGACTTTGCCCTTGGTTGTCTGTGCAACTTTCAGTCATGGATGAGTCTCTGAACTTCAGCCTTCCTCATTAGAAAAGTGCAGGCATTGACTGTAGACTGAAGCATGCTCTGTATAGTGAAGAACAGGGAAGCCCGGTGTGCTTCATTCCTTGGGGTTGCAGAATCAGACGTGACTTAGCGACTGAACAGCAACAAATGCCCCATATACCATTTAGGAGGCAAACAAGATTATTGTAAGAAACTGTGGCATTTGAACTGGAACACGGCAGTTGCAAAGTAGTGTTTTAGGAATACTAAGCGGATGAGTATCGTATCTTTTTGCCTTTTCATACTGTTCATGGGATTCTCAAGGCAAGAATAACTGAAGTAGTTCGCCATTCCCTTTTATAGTGGACCATGTTTTGTCAGAACTCTCCACCATGACCTATCTGTCTTGGGTGGTCCTACATGGCGTGGCTCATAATTTCATTGAGTTAGACAAAGCTGTGGTCCATGTGATGAGAAAGTGAAGAAAGACTAGAGCTTCTTGTTGAAAGTGAAAGAAGAGAGTGAAAAAGTTGGCTTAAAACTCAACATTCAGAAAACTGAGATCATGGCATCCAGTCCCATCACTTCATGGGAAACAGTGGAAACAGTGACAGACTTTACTTTTGAGGGCTCCAAAATGACTGCAGATGGTAACTGCAGCTATGAAATTAAAAGATGCTTGCTCCTTGGAAGAAAAGTTATGACCAACTTAGACAGCATATTAAAAAGCAGAGACATTACTTTGCCGACAAAGGTCCAACTAGTCAAAGCTATGGTTTTTCCAGTGGTCATGTATGGATGTGAGAGTTGGACTATAAAGAAAGCTGAGCACCAAAGAATTGACACTTTTGAACTGTGGTGTTGGAGAAGACTCTTGAGAGTCCCTTGGACTGCAAGGAGATGCAACCAGTCCATCCTAAAGGAAATCAGTCCTGAATATTCATTGGAAGGAATGATACTGAAGCTGAAACTCCAATACTTTGGCCACCTGATGTGAAGAACTGACTCATTGGAAAAGACCCTGATGCTGGGCAAGATTGAAGGAAGCAGAAGGGGATGACAGAGGATGAGTTGGTGGGATGGCATCACTGACTCGATGGACGTGAGTTTGAGTAAGCTCCAGGAGTTGGTGATGGACAGGGAGGGCTGGCATGCTGCAGTCCATGGGTCGCAAAGGACTGGGCATGACTGAGTGGTTGAACTAAACTGAAGCAGACAAGAACCCTAGATTGGTCTGGAGGACCAACCGAGCCAGGGTAAACGAGCCCAGGCAGAAAAGTGTGTGCCTCTTTGGTCAGAAGAGGAGAATAGGTTTCCCTGATGTGAGCTGTGAGGGAAAGATGGAAGAGAGAGGTCAGGGCTGGTCTGTGGACTTAGTCTCTGAGAATGCCCACTTTTGTAAGGGAAAGAGGTAGATGCATCCAGTAAAGGAAATAGAAATGGAGGCACTCGGTAAGTAGGAGGAAACCACAGAGAGAACAGGGCTTTAGAAGCCAGGGGAATGAGAGCCTCATGGAGGCGGTGGTCAGCCATGTCTGAGGAGAGGTGCTGTAGAGAATAGCTTTGCTGTTTTCTCCTTAGGCCTCAGTAAAAGCTGGGAGCCTGTGTTTGAAGAGCTCATCTGCTGAGAACCCCTCATGAGTGTTCAATCAATATTTAGTGTATAAAGACACAACATAAAATTTACCATCGTCACCATTTTAAGTAGACGGTGGGAAGTGGGGGCAACCCAGGTGGCATAGTAGTAAAGAATCCACGTGCCAGTGCAGGAGGTGCAGGAGACGTGGGCTTGATCCTGAGTTGGAAAGATTCCCTGGAGTTGGAAATGGCAACCCAGTCCAGTATTCTTGCCTGGAAAATTCCACAGAGAAGCCTGGCAGGTACAGTCCATGGGATCACAAAGAGACAGACATGACTGAGCACACGCACATATGGGCGCCAGGGGATGGCTGCCCCAGGTGTGAGCAGGTGCCCAAGCTCCCGAGGAAGGAAGACTTTGTTTATCCAGGACCTTCCAGGTCCTAGTTGCCTGGAGATTCCTTCCTGATCTCTACCCCCTTCACCTCTGACCTCTCCTTGTGGCATTGCCCAAACTCAGCCCTGGTGCATGAGGCTAAGAAGTGAATATAGGTGTAAAATTTAATCCAGCTCTTCGTACTGCAGACTGTAACTGCAGCCGTGAAATTAAAAGATGCTTGCTTCTTGGAAGGCAAGCCATGGCAAACCTAGACAGCATATTAAAAAGCAGAGACATTACTTTGCCAAGAAAGGTCTATATAGTCAAAGCTATGGTTTTTCCAGTAGTCATGTATGGATGTGAGAGTTGGGCCATAAAGAAGGCTGATTGCTAATGAATTGATGCTTTTGAATTGTGGTGCTGGAGAAAACTTTTGAGAGTCCTTTGGACAGCAGAGAGATCAAATCAGTTAATCCTAAAATAAATCAACCCTGGATATTCATTGGAAGGACTGATGCTAAAGCTGAAGCTCCAATCCTTTGGCCACCTGATGCAAAAAGCCAACTCATTGGAAAAGATCCTGATGCTGGGCAATATTGAAGGCAGGATGAGTAGGGGGCAACAGAGGATGAGATGGTTCGATAGCATCACTGACTCCAAGGACATGAGTTTGAGCAAAGTCATGGTGTTAGTGAAGGACAGGAGAGCTTGGTGTGCTGCAGTCCATGGGGTTGCAAAAAGTTGGAGACGACTTAGCAACTGAACAACAACAGCAGCAACCTACTCGGAAAATGTTTGGTCCAGTCTGAGAATTAGAGAGTTTTTCTCTCTTCCCTTTCACCTACCTTCACTTCCTGTCTGCCGAACTGTTTTCTTCCTGTAACAGGAACACAAGTCTTGGAAAACCACTGATGTTTCTGCCAGGGATACCCTAGATCTGACATGTGGTATGAAGCTCTGAGGATTTTGGTCTTATACATGTTAAATAGGATTTGGGCCATGCTGGTAAACTGAGCCACCCTGAGTAATTTTTAATTTCCCTTGAGGTCAGAACCAGTGAGGCAAGGCTTTTGTCAGTGATTAGACAGCTTCACCCAGGAGGTGCTGGATAAATAAGATTTCCCTGGTGGCTTGCTGCAATGCGGGAGTCCTGGGTTCAATCTGGGGGTCAGGAAGATGCCCTGGAGAAGGGAATGGCAACCCAGTCCAGTATTCTTGCCTGGAGAATCCCATGGACAGAGGAACCTGGCGGGCTACAGTCCATAGGGTCGCAAGGAGTCAGACACGACTGAGCGGCTAAGCACAGCACGTAATCACAGAGACAAAACCAACTGGGGCCTGCCTGTGATGTTTACCTGATTGAGAAGTACTATTTCCCGTTCTGTAAAAAGCAGTCAAGGATGGGCTCGCTCCAAGGAACATTTTCCTTTTGTAAAGTTATCTGATAAAAGTGCACTCCTTACTATAAAACACATACAAAACCATTTTCACTTTGGGGCTTAATATCACAATTAAGTCAGTTACGAAACAGCTAGAATGAAAATGCACCCCTCCCCAATATCACAAGTGTAAAAGCTGGGCTCAGGTTATTCAGCGAAAGGAGATAATTTAAAAAGGAGTCTCTGTTTTAAAAAATAAATCTTTTAATTAAAAATTTAAAAAGAAAAAGACCCTTTCTCCAGAGAGTTTCTGGGAAGGTAGAATTCAGGGCCAGTTTCACCAATAAAAGGGAAGGAGAAGAACCACTGGGAAACCAGAGCAGTGAAGGAGGTCTAGGGAGTGGTGTTCTGGCAGGTTTTAGCATTGCAAGGGAACAATGAGGAAGAAATAGTGAGTGGGAGCGAGGGGGAGTGGCAGGCGGTGGCAAGCACGGGGTGGGACCCAGGCCTGATGCAGAGCCTTCAAGGAGAGAGAGAGGAAGGGAGGAGTAAGAAATAACTTTAAAATGGGGGGAAAAAAAGGTGCTTCATGCAAAACCAGAGAGGTGAGCAGCAGTACAGGCAAGAGACCACTGTGCCTGAGGGGAGGCATTTCGGCAGTCTGTTTATTTTGTTTGCTGGTGCAGTTAACGGGGTATGAAAGGGTGCTGGTCTCTAAAGCACGGTGCAGACTTGGAGCCCTTGAAATAGTGGTGTTTGGAGGACACACAAGCTCCCCAGTTCATCTCAGGCAGGATCAACACTGGGGCCCATAAACAAGGACGTGACGTTGAGGAATGCTGATGCTTATCCACCAGCCAAATGGGGGCCTGTCAGAATCAAGGGCTGTGTTGTGCTGGCTTGGATTCCTACGGACTTTCTTACTAGGTTATAAAAATGATTTCCTCAAAAAGCTTGCCAGTGGCAGATGATGAATTAGAAAAGCAGTAATGCCAGCCCTGGGGAGGCATGTCGACGCTGTGAGCTGTACTGTGCCATCCATTGGGTGGAAGGCCAGTGGGATGTTTAGTAAATGGCTGTTGGAGGAGCGGACAGCTGTCACCCTGTCTCTCAGTGAAGCTGCACCCAATTTTGGGGGGGTTCACTCATTAAAAAGTCTGATGGTTAGCAGGCTCACTGAAGAATTTCAGGACGAGGGTTTTTATGAGCTGAGCCGCTATGAATTATTTGGCTCACTCGACCATTGGTCTGACTTGACCAAGGTGAGAGCCCCAGAAGTGTGTGGGCGGTTCCCTGGCATTCCTGTTGACGCTGTCCATCCCAGCATGCTCTGGGGCTGCCCTTCTGTGCCAACTCTTGGGGCGTGAGGGAGGGGAGGTGTTCCTCCTGCTTCTTGGCGGTGGAACTTCAGTGTGCTTGTCTCAACATGTATAAAGGTTAATCGGGTAAATGTAATTGCTGCTGAGAGAGGCAGCCTAGCTGAAGCCTGACATAGCCCTCAGAGTTGCTAGGGAAAGGTCATTCTTATAGTCCTCGGTTGTTTTCCTCTCTTTCTCAAAGATGGATTTTTAATGTAACATTATGATATTAGAATCCCATGGACAGATCTTCCTTGATTCAGTCAGTAAAGAGTCTGCCTGCAGTGTGGGGAACCGGGGTTCAATGCCTGGGTTGGGAAGATCTCCTGGAGGAGGGTATGGGAACCCCTTCCAGTATTCTTGCCTGGAGAATTCCACGGACAAAAGAACCCAGTGGGCTACAGTCCACAGGGTCACAAAGAGCCGAACATGACTGAGTGACTTTCACTTTCATGGTGTTAGAATCCCAGGGACAGAGGAGCCTGGAGGGCTACGGTCCATGTGGTTGCAGAGTCAAACACGACTGAGCAACTAACACTTTCATACTTTGATGTGGTGTTACACCAGTGCATAAAGACATTCCTGATCTATGTAGTTCAGTCCTTTGTATTTTTTTCTTTAAAATTCTCAGGCTACCCTTCATTTAAAATATAATTAAAATGAAATTAAAAGAAAGAAAGAATAAATTGATTCTGTTGCTTAGTTCTTGAGGCCTTCTGCGTCTTCTGGTTTTTCTGTAAATGAAGATATGGAATGTCATTTTGACTGTTCAGTCCAGAGGGGGAGTGGGAGAAAAAGTTATATTTGGTAGCAATACTGGAATATCACAGAAATTAACAGAAAATAGTCTCTTAGAGTAACATTGTTGTCTTTCTGTTCTGTTTTCATGTCCCCATCTATCCTTATTCAGTGAAATAGTCAAACCTGTTTTCACTGCATATCTTTTGCAGCTTCAGTCAGCCAGATTTTAAAAATATATATATTTGATGCTGTTTTTTATTCCATGAATGACTCAATTGACTGAATGTAGCAGCTACTAAACTTGGCAGTTTGTTGCCATCGTCATGCCCCTGGACAGGAAGTGTTCAGTATAGATATGACTAACCAGTTTCCAGGCTTAAAAATAAAGTGGGGGATTTCTGGACAGAATAAGTCTTTGTCACCCACTTCAACATGCCTGACAGTTCTGAAGCTCACAGCAATGGCTTTGCTTTCTCACTTTTTCCAGGCCAGCACTTCACCTGACATTTTCTGTTATACAGATTGAAACTTACTTTACGGAGTTTGGTGGGTTTTGTTTTGTGTTAAACGAAGTAAGAGGACATTTGAAGAGTTGTGAGAATCAGCTACAGTCAGTATTCTCTCCTTGTTACTTCTTTTATTTTTAGCTTCTTTTAAATCATCACCCTCCTGAGACAGGTGATGGGGAAAAATAACCTTCATTTGCCTAGGTAGCAGCTTAAACTCAAAGCGTCAAGGATGTGCCACAACGCTGTATCCTCAACACTTGTCTTCTTGAATATAAGGATCATTTGAAGCAGTACTTTTCCCCCCAAAGTTACTTCCAATCATTTTAGCGATTCTTAAGATTTCTTTTGTCAGGAAGAATTTATACTATTTTGACAGATCCCCAGAGGTTTTTCAGCATCTCTCTACCTACAGTTATTGTTTTAGGACTTCAAAGATAAACTTTATATTTTATTTTACCTTGCTGTCTCCCTAAACAATGTCATTTTCCCTCTTAATACAAGTTTTTCTCTCCTTTCTTATTCTAAACAGCTGTTTAGTGTGTGTGTGTGTGTGTTTTTTTGGGGGGGCCTCTTAGGGATTTAAGTGTAAAAACCATGTTTTATGGAAATGTTAAATTAGATACATTTATTAGATGAGAGTGTCTATAACAACAGCAACGTGTTTCTCTTAACTCTGTCCAAGTGTTTGTCTCTGAGCTTCTATTTGTTTTTCATATAAGAAACTCTGCCAGAGAATGATGATTTAAAATACAAAATGCATGCAAATATTTTTAGTTTGGGTTAGGGTGAGGTCAGTAATGATTCTTTGGGACAACTCAGATTTTTATTTGCCAAATTTAGAAATCCAAATCATAAATTTATAAAGAATGGGGTTATAGTTACCATATTTGAGCTGAATGTGGCTGTGATCCTGAAATGATACTTCTCCTATGCTCCTCCTTACCGCCTCCTCTGTTTTCAAGAGTGAGGCAGGAAAGAGTAAGGTAGTCCCTGCTATGGCTTGGATTAGAACTTGATAAAAATCAAGTTTATTGAAAATATAGGCATCCTGTGCTCCAAATAACCTACACCTGTTCTAGCAAGATGTTTTCAGGGGAAAAAGGGAACTGTGTATACAAGCTAAACTTTCACTGAATAAAATGATTCCCTGAGGTTTTTTTTAACTTGAGTATCTTGCCATTTATTGTTTGAATGTTGAATGCATAGAATTAGAACGTTGCAGGCACTGGCAGGGTGATGTTTTTTCTTTTTATTTTGTTTCTGGCATGTGCCCAATTTGCCTTGTCTATCTTTTCATGAAGCTGCTCAGTCTCTCTTCATAAGAATAAGCAGAGTCTTCGTTTTGTGTTTGTCACAGCAGGGTATTACTCATAAATTAGGCCTCTGCTGTGGTGATTCTCTGATTTGAAATGTTAATCTTCTCTACCTTTTTTTTGCAAAGCCTACTCTACCTTTGTAGCCTTGTTGTGGCCAGACTCTTCTAGTATTTGTGATATTGGACACGTAGGCAAACGGAAAATGCTTGATAATCAATGAAGTACAAGGGCAGACATCGTCTAGAGGGTAAAATATCTTGCAGAACTTAAACGTCTGCTATTTCGTGAGATTGATGGATCATCCAAACACTGATAATGAGCCATCGTCTGGCCTTCCGTCTGATTTTTAGGTACAGCAGGGCATTGGGCTCTGTAGGTGGTTTATCATCCATGGTGCCAGCTGTCAGCTGGGACCAAGATGGACATTCAGAATGTACTCTGCATATGAGGGGCATTTAAGAAGCCCAGTTAGGACCTTCTTTTTGCTGGTTCTTTTGAGGCCGTGGAGGTGATAACCAGTCTCTTAGCTAGCGTTTTGAATCACAATGGTCATGCTTAGGCTCAGCACAAAGCCATGATGGACTTTAACCAGCTCAGATCTGTCCAGGTTGATGGAGGATGTTACAGGCTAACTTACTACTTTATCAAAAAAATGGAAAACTGGAGAGTTGTCTTTAAATTTGGATCAGTTGGGCTCTACTATCAGAGCATTTTTGGTACATCTTGTGGGTCAATGGAAAAGGGAGTGTTTTAGGCAACTCTTGTGTTTTAAATTGCAAGGAAATCCAACCAGTCCCTTCTGAAGGAGATCAACCCTGGGATTTCTTTGGAAGGAATGATACTAAAGCTGAAACTCCAGTACTTTGGCCGCCTCATGCGAAGAGTTGACTCATTGGAAAAGACTTTGATGCTGGGAGGGATTGGGGGCAGGAGGAAAAGGGGACGACCGAGGATGAGATGGCTGGATGGCATCACTGACTTGATGGACGTGAGTCTGAGTGAACTCCGGGAGTTGGTGATGGACAGGGAGGCCTGGCGTGCTGCGATTCATGGGGTCGCAAAGAGTCGGACACGACTGAGTGACTGAACTGAACTGAACTGAACTGTGTTTGAAATGCCTTTTTTTTTCTTAAACTAGTTTTTAGTTGCTGTTCGTTGTACCACAAAAACATCTCTCCATTTCAGTTCATTGGAATTGTTGATCTGTGGAGTTCTTCCTGAGTTCCAGCCATTGTAGCTTATTACTAGTTAGATTTTATTTAAAATAAAAAGAAATTTTAGAAGAAAGATTAGAGAAGAAAAAGATGTTGATTGAGGGACAGAGTAACAGTGGGTAGATCCAGATGTAAAACTCTTTGGGGCTCCATAAGGCCTTTTAACAACTAAAATCTTAGCTCTCACTTGTTTGGTTTATACCTGGCAGATAAGAAATGAACTTAATCAGACTTTGACAGCAAATTAAAAGGCCTCAGCCCTCTCTTTAATCGTGCACATACATGCTCGGAAGTTCTATCAACTAATGGATGATAAAAGTAAACTGCTAACCAGAATGATGTGAACTGTGCCTAAAAAGAAAATCTTGTCTCTAAAACCAGAAGGGCCCCCCAAATGGCCACCACTTTGCCTTGAGCCCAAAGACAAAGGAATAGCTGTTACTAAGACTTCTACTGACCCAACACCAGCCTCCAACTAATGTTGCAGGCATCTTCGCAGCGATCCTTCATGATGGAAAAAAATACTGTATTAAAATATTTCAGATTCTTTTTCCTCCATCAGAATGCAATAAGCTGTAAGTCAGCTCAAGAAAAGATGACCCAACCCCTGACCCCTTGGTACTTTAGAAGATACCATTAAAATCTTGAAGACCCCAGGCATTATTGAGGCCAACATTTGGAATCTTAATCCAAGAGTTCTAAAACATCTTCTTTTTTTTCCTCTCCTTGGCCTGTATCTAAGATTGCTCTATTTTGTGATAATACCAATTTAATGGAAGAAAAATATTCAAGATGCTAGACACTTGCTATTCAAGAATTAACTTTCTTTTCATTAGCTAGAGTCTCTAAACATGGTTTAAACATTCATTTAAACATGGTTTCTAAGTTTCAGGAGGAGGGGGATCAGTATGACCTATGTTTATTATTATGATGATTCTGTATGATATAGTGGGGAAAGATTTCATTTTAATTCATCAACAGGAAAAATGTGGTAGTATTCATTTTGGGTGTTTGCTACAGAATGTGCCCAGCATTGGAATGTGGGTGGAGTTTTGGCATTTTTATATTTGTATGTTTCAGGGAATTAAAGGTACAGAGAAGCATTTGTCAGTTGCCTATATAAAGACTAACTATACAGCTGACAGCTTAAAAATACTGTATGGGATGACATTTCATGTCCAACAGTAGCATCTGTTTCCTTAATTCTGAGATTAACAGATGACATTAAACATGGATGCTGAAAAGAGGAAAGGCCCTTTTTGCCAAATTTGTTCACTCCTCTCACCATCCTTTTCAAGGCAAGAGTAGACTGAATGACATCAACTGAAAATTAACAAGAGATCAGTTCAAGGGGAAAACTGTTCAGGTAGGGCAGATTTAATTTTCAGATTTGGAAACGGACTCGAATCATATTCTCTAAAGGTTTGATTCATCTTTTTTCTAATCGTGTAATCTTTATAGACATCCACCCTGGTGGCTCAGACGGTAAAGCATCTGCCTACAATGTGGGAGACCTGGGTTCAATCCCTGGGTTGGGAATATCTCCTGGAGAAGGAAATGGCAACCCACTCCAGTATTCTTGCCTGGAGAATCCCATGGACGGAGGAGCCTAGCAGGCTATAGTTCATGGGGTCGCAAAGAGTCGGACATGACTGAGCGGCTTCACTTTCACTTTTCACTTTACAATATACATTGTCTCATGTCTTAGAGATAAATTCAACATAATTTTTCTAAGATATGTTCTATTTTTGCAGCAATGAGAATATTAGAAATCATATGAAGAAAAAAAATCAATAAAGGTAGATTGCCACAAACATATAAAAGCAGTGTTTACTAAACTAATATTAAAAATATATAAAACACTGCTTCTATATGCCTGTGGAAGTCCTTGTCCTGTGTCTCTTTACCAGGTTGAGCCAAGTAATGTGAACTGGTTCTTCCTGGGCATGTGTGACATCTGGAGTCATCCCGGAAGGTGCTCAGCCCCTTTGCCCACCCCAGAAACAAAACCTAGACACTTGTAGCCGCCCCCTTCCCAACTTGCTAGGCATACTCACTTCTCTTAAAAACCAAACCTGACCTAAATGACCCTGATGCTGGGAAAGATTGAGGGCAGGAGGAGAAGGGGACGACAGAGGATGAGATGGCTGGATGGCATCACTGACTCAATGGACATGGGTTTGGGTGGACTCCAGGAGTTGGTCATGGACAGGGAGGCCTGGCATGCTGCGGTTCATGGGGTCTCAAAGAGTCAGACACAACTGAGCGACTGAACTGAACTGCACTGACCTAAATAGGATAGGTCTTACTTAATACACCCATAGTCACTGTTTTAAGTTCTTTATAATATCCTCAAATTTAAGAAAGAGCAACAGTATACAGTTATGTGTCCCTGTGTCTTTCACCATATTGGACAGTTTACCTGTTAGAACATGTGTCAGTTCATTTAGAAACTGGTTTGCCGTTTCTGAAAGTTCCTTCGCAGCTCTCTCACAGGGGTTGTCAAGACAGGCGTCTGCTAAGAATCGGACCAGGTGTAAGTTAATGCCAGTAGCTCTCACCAGAGAAGATAATGCAATACAGAAGACCCATCCCTGCCTCTGAGGAGCTTTCAGTACAGAGGAGATATCAGACATGTGTATGAAGAGGTACATGCAAGGGGATGCCACATTCGGGTTAGAGAGGTTCAGGAAGGGCAGTCTGTGGCTGGGATACCTGAGGCACCATTGTTGAGATGAGCAGCATTGGTAGGAAGGTTTGGACAGGACTGGATAGGATTTCTGGAACTACGGTGCCTGGACATCGGTGGTGGTACAGTACATGATTTTAGGAGGCCCGAGGCACAGAGCCAGCTAGTCTTCAGCAACTTTACAAGGCCATTAGTCCCTTCCAGCTCCCTTGGAATCCGTTGCCTCATTCCCAGCGAAGGCCTATGTTTGGGGTTGTGTGACCTTTGCCTCCTTGCTCACACTGACTCATACTTTTTGTACCATGCAGGTAGACTAGGGGCTCCTGGCCTTTGGCAGTCAGCAATATCTGGCTAGAAATGAAGAGTACTGGGGATTTTCTTCTCATTGAAATAATTCTTAGGATTTAAAAAACTTTGAATGATTTTTATGCTTATGGTGCATTTAGGGGAAGAGTACCACTTTTCATTCACATTGTTTTTATTGGTTCCTTTTAAAATAATTTTTTTAAAATAACATTTTAAGTAACCAGAGAGAAACAAAAATACAGATAGTAAGTGGAAAATAAAGGCAAGCATTAACATGGCTGGACTTGGAGGCCATTTTGCTAAGTGAAATAGATCAGAGAAAGACAAATACTATATGACATCACTTATACATAGAATCTAAAAAGTACAACAAATAGTGTATATAATGCAAAAGAAGCAGATTTACAGATATAGACAACAAACTAGTGGTTACTAATTAAGGGGACAATACAGTGGTGGGGAAGTGGGAGGTACAAACTGTTAGATATAAACAGGTTCAAGGATTTATTGTACAACATGGAGAATATAGCCAATATTTTATAACAACTGTAAATGGGAAGTAACCTTTTAAATAGTATAAAAATTATTTTAAATATTAAAAAAAAAAACAAAGGCAAGTTGTGTTGGTAGTGCTCAAAGAATGAGCATTTAGATTGTTGCTCAGGTAAATACAGGATAGCTTCTGGGGTGAAGAGAGAGATTTTCAGCAAGTATGCTGCGGTGGAAAATGCAAGGCATTTTGAAGGAAAGGAGAGTCTAGAAGGTGGTGGGAGCCTGGAGATGTGTTGGCAAGTCAGAACTAGGAAGCCTTCTTACTCAACCAGATTGCCAGCCAGGGGAACAGAGGGCTGAGACTGCACTCACTCTTGGAGTCACTCCCAGATCTGAAAAGTGACTCAGAAAGGTTTGAGTCCCTGAACCTCTAAAGCAGGGTGGTTAACTCACATGTCTTAGCTAATTTCCTGGCCACTGTGGGCCTGTGACAGATGGTAAACTGAACAAAACCGGTTTCTTACCCCCTTGCACCCTCTGCCCCCAGATGTTACAAGAAGGTCAGATTTTTCTTGAGAAATGGGAAGTGTGAATTTTTAGGTCAGTGCTCCCAATTTTCACATCTTTTTACTAATTAGAAAAACAAAATTAAAGCATTATGAGGGCCCATTTTGGGGTTGATGAAAGTGTTCTGGAATTAGATAGCAGTGATTGTCACCTGTTGTGAATATAATTTTAAAAAGTCACAGAGCTTTACCCTTTTTAGATGGTTACAATGGTCATTTTTATGTGATATGAAGTTTGTCTCAATTAAAAAAAAGTTATGGGGGTCCAACCAAAACATGTTGCCAGCCCAAAGTTTGTAAGCTCTGTTTTAAATGAAGGAATTACTCTCTGCTACTTTTAGCACAATTTAGAATCCCAATATAAAGTACCTTCTCACAGGGGAGCCACAGACCAGGAGGTAGAGGGTCCCGCTGTAAATCTGCATTAGCCTCTGGGCCTCTTTCTGTGCCTGTGGTCTCCATGGCTTCTTCCATCCCTGAAAGTAGGGCTGGCAGTAGACATGGGGAGAGGTGAGATGGCTTAAATTCTGAAGGACTGAGTGAGTGGGTGGAGAGGCAAAGCTTCACAAAGGTGGGGGCTGCTGAAGTGTTTCAGAGAAGTGATTTATTTTGTTATTTGGCAGCTAGTGGTAAAATTGATTGGTTATTTTATTTGCCAAAGTTTGTGTTACCCAAATATCTACCATTAGGGAAGTAATCCATCTCACAGACAGCAAGTTAATGTACTTAGGGAAAGGTTTTTTAGTTCTTAAAAGAGATCGACTATAATGGCCTTTTATAGTTATTTTCTTAACTGAAAAATGAGTTTAATATACCAAGTATGACTCAACATAAAAGGATTATAATTATTTTAACAAAACTATTTGGCTTTGTTATTTTTAACTCTTAAGTTAGACAGCTTCAATAAGTACAAAATAGAAAAGATTTTTATGTTATAACCCTAACTTAATTTTCAGCTTTTTCTTTCTTAACAAACTAGCAAAGAAAGGTGGAGTTTCTGCCTTTTTAGATTTCCAGTTTCTTATGAATTTATCCTTTAAAAAATGCCCTTTATAGTCTTAAAAAAAAAGCAGCATCTGTCCTTAAAACATAATTGTCTTATCTCTGCAGAGTGTGGGTTATTCAGTAATTTTACCAGTTTCAAATGTTATCAAAAGATGATTTTTTTTTTCTGGATGCCTGTCTCTAGTTATGAATTGACTCGTTTAAAATAAACTTTTCCCAAAGGACTATATTGCAATATTTGTTCCTTAGGTAAATTTGGGATGTGACATTTTAGGTATAATACCTAATTAAAATAATATAATTAATTTATAGTTTCTCGTGTTATATCTTATTTTAAAAACCAGTACTGTTTTCACATTCCTCCCTTGGCTTTCTTTTCCCCCAGAACAACCTAGGAATTTATTTTGACCCAGCAGATGCATTTTAAAGATTAATTGAACATTTATTATGGATAAGAATAAATAATTATAACCAACCCCAAAGATTTCACTTTCAGGGAAAATGGAAGCAAATAATTATGATACAAAGCAGTTTGCAAAAAGAAAGTTTTTGACAGGATTAGTCAATAAGCACTTCAAGGAAGAGATGATATTTGGGAAGCATCATTGAGGAATGGATAGAATTTCACCCAAGGTGGCTCTCCCTTGTTTCCATCAAGTTTCTGCTCAAATGCCACCTTTCCATAAAGGCCTTCCCCAACTACCCTGGAGGAAATAACATAGTCTCTCCGCCACCCCTACTGTTTCCTCATCTTCCCCACCCCCACCAACACACACAATCCCCTTAATTTTTTCTGACCCCTGTCACTGTTTGACATGTGTGTATACACACTTGTTAATTCGTGTCTTAGGGTCTGCCTCTACTAGCATCTGTGCTTCTTGAGAGCAGGCACTTTGGTGCTCAGTAAAACATGTGTCAAGTGAATGAATGAGTAACTGGCTGGGAGAAGGCTTTTCTGCTAAAAGTCTGTTTACTGTTAGAGCTCCAAACTGTATGGAAAATCCAAGTTCAACGTTTTCCCAGGATATTTATAAGTTTGGCACATTCGCCACCTCTCTGAGACCCAGCGAACACATTCTGTAGAAATTAGGGAGAGATTTTGATGCCTGTAACTAAATAGCAAGTGTTATGAACACAAATTCTTATTACTCGTAAGTTTCCTACCTTTTTCCCAAGCAAACTTTCCGTAAACATGCACTAACTACTCATAATTTAGGTTTAAATTATTTCTAATTTAAACTCTCACATGTCCTTTGGTTTCAGACGTACAGACTCTGCTGGGCAGAATTCTGATTTCTGAAAAGCCAGTAGGAATTCTATAGGTTGGCTCTGAAATGTAGTCACATTTCCTTCTTTCTTTTTCCCCTATTTTTTGACTGCACCATGAAGCATGCATGATCTTGTTTCAGTGGCGAGAACAAACCCATGCCCCTTGTAGTGGAAGCACTATGTCTTAACCACTTACCTTAACCAGAGAAGTCCCTATTCATATTTAAAAATGGCTCCAGAGCCTGGAAACTGAACGTACCTGTGTGAAGATGGGCAGGGCAGGCCTGTGGTAAACCAGGAAGGATATCTCCTTCTAAAGGCGGACAGCCACAGTTTACCTCAAGACCCACATGCTTGCCATGTGGGAATGTGGGCCCGTTTTGGTCAGAGCTTATGATTAGCCAAAAGAAAAATCAGAAACACAGAATTTGAAGCTACATTTTTCAAGTTTTTAAATGACCCACTAATTCTAAGGATACAGTTACCATATGTGAAATAGATGACCAGTGTAAGCTCGATGCATGAAGCAGGGCACTCAAAGCTGGTGCTTTGGAACAACCCAGAGAGATAGGGTGGGGAGGGAGGTGGGAGGGGGGTTCAGGATGGAGGGACACACGTACACCTGTGGCTGATTCATGTCAATGTTTGGCAAAAACCACCACAATATTGTAAAGTAATTAACCTCCAGTTAAAGTAAATTATTTAATTAAGAAGAAAAAAGAATACGATACTATATGGGCCAAACAACAGGGTGTCTAGGTTGCAACCTCTATAAGGCATCCTAATCTAAATAAAGAAACAATGGAGGATACCTGAGCATTAGGAGCGGGGAAAGGATTAGAAAGAGGGGGTAGAAATCACTTCACAGAGAACCAAGTGCCACTCTGGAGGTAGCCAGCAGTAAGCACATTGCTTCTGTATACCACTAGGGTGTTTTTTTTTTTCCTCCTACGTTATACCCTGTAATTTTAGAGCTTCAGTATATCTTGATATTTGGAATGAGATAATTTACTTTAAGACCCAGCAAATCTCATCTTACCATTTGCTTACCTTTAATGGAATCTAGCCTCTTAGGACTTGACATGGCTCTAAAATGCTTGACTAGCTTAACCTTATCAAACAGTTATTGGGGAAAGGTTTTGACAAGAATGTTGGGAGGCTGTGCCAAGAGGCATAGTTGAGAGATGCCCAAGCTGAGGGCAAAAGGTTACTGCTCCTAAAATACTCAAACAGATGGGTTTGGGATATTTTCATGAAAGATGCCAGAACATTTGCAGTATGGATTCAGTTAGCTAAATATGGTCACTTCACCAAATAAAAGTGGTTGGTTATTCTGTATGTTTTGGCAAAAGACGAGAGAAAAGCAGTAGACCAAAAAAAAAAAAAAAAAGAGAGAGAGAGAGAGAAAAAAGAAATGAAAATGCATATCTTTTATATAGATTATTCTTCTTTAAAGCAAAAGGTATTTAACATCCCACAGTTGGGACTATGTTTTTGTCCATGGAGTATAAGAAAATCCACTTGTTAAGCTCTAGACACAAAAGACTCTACACATGGACATCACCAGATGGTCGACATTGAAATCAGATTGATTATATTCTTTGCAGCCAGAGATGGAGGGGCTCTATACAGTCAGCAAAAACAAGACCAGGAGGTGGCTGTGGCTCAGATCAGAAACTCCTTATTGCCAAATTCAGACTGAAATTGAAGAAAGTGGAGAAAACCACTAGACCATTCAGCTATGACCTAAATCAAATCCCTTATGACTATACAGTAGAATTGAGAAATAGGTTTAAGGGACTAGACCTGATGGACAGAGTGGCTGATGAACTATGGACGGAGGCTTGTGACATTATACAGAAGACAGGAATCAAGACCATCCCAAAGAAAGAGAAATGCAAAAAAGCAAAATGGCTATCCGAGGAGGCCTTACAAAAGCTGTGAAAAGAAGGGAAGTGAAAAGCAAAGGAGAAAAAAAAAGATATACCCATTTGAATGCAGAGTTCCAAGAAATAGCAAGGATAGATAAGAAAGCCTTTCTCAGCGATCAATGCAAAGAAATAGAGGAAAGCAATAGAATGGGAAAGACTAGAGATCTCTTCAAGAAAATTAGAGATACCAAGGGAACATTTCATGTAAAAATGGGCTTGATAAAGGACAGAAATGGTATGGACCTAACAGAAGCAGAAAATATTAAGAAGGGGTAGCAAGAATACACAGAAGAACTGTACAAAAAGATCTTCATGACCCAGATAATCACAATGGTGTGATAACTCACCTAGAGCTAGACATCCTGGAATGTGAAATCAAGTGGGCCTTAGGAAGCATCACTAGGAACAAAGCTAGTGGAGGTGATGGAATTCCACTTGAGCTATTCAGATCCTAAAAGATGATGCTGTGAAAGTGCTGCACTCAGTATGCCAGCAAATTTGGAAAACTCAGCAGTGGCCACAGGACTGGAAAAGGTCAGTTTTCATTCCAATCCCAAAGAAAGGCAATGCCAAAGAATGCTCAAACTACTGCACAATTGCACTCATCTCACACACTAGTAAAGTAATGCTCAAAACTTCCAGATGTTCAAGCTGGTTTTAGAAAAGGCAGAGGAACCAGAGATCAAATTGCCAACATGCACTGGATCATTGAAAAAGCAAGAGAGTTCCAGAAAAACATCTATTTCTGCTTTATTGACTATGCCAAAGCCTTGACTGTGTGGATCACAATAAACTGTGGAAAATTCTTCAAGAGACGGAAATACCAGACCACCTGACCTGCCTCTTGAGACACCTGTATGTAGGTCAGGAAGCAACAGTTAGAACTGGACATGGAACAACAGACTGATTCCAAATAAGAAAAGGAGTACATCAAGGCTGTATATTGTCACCCTACTTATTTAACTTCTTTGCAGAGTACATCATGAGAAACACTGGGCTGGAAGAAGCACAAGCTGGAATCAAGATTGCTGGGAGAAATATCAATAACCTCAGATATGCAGATGACACCACCCTTAAGGCAGAAAGTGAAGAAGAACTAAAGAGGCTCTTGATGAAAGTGAAAGAGGAGAGCGGAAAAGTTGGCTTAAAGCTCAACATTCAGAAAACGAAGATCATGGTATCTGATCTCATCACTTCATGGCAAATAGATGGGGAAACAGTGGCTGACTATTTTTCTGGGCTCCAAAATCACTGCAGATGGTGATTGCAGCCATGAAATTAAAAGACACTTACTCCTTGGAAGGAAAGTTATGACCAACCTAGATAGCATATTAAAAAGCAGACATTACTTTGCCCACAAAGGTCTGTCTGTCAAGGCTATGGTTTTTCCAGTGGCCATGTATGGATGTGAGAGTTGGACTGTGAAGAAAGCTGAGCGCTGAAGAATTGATGCCTTTGAACTGTGGTGTTGGAGAAGACTCTTGAGAATCCCTTGGACTGCAAGGAGATCCAACCAGTCCATCCTAAAGGAGATCAGTCCTGGGTGTTGTTTGAAAGGACTGATGTTGAAGCTGAAACCCCAATACTTTGGCCACCTGATGCAAAGAGCTGACTCATTTGAAAAGACCCTGATGCTGGGAAAGATTGAAGGCAGGAGGAGAAGGGGACGACAGAGGATGAGATGGTTGGATGGGCATCACTGACTCAGTAGACATGGGTTTGGGTGGACTCTGGGAGTTGGTGATGGACAGGGAGGCCGGCCGTGCTACAGTTCATGGGGTCACAAAGAGTCAGACACGACTGAGCGACTGAACTGAACTGAACTGAGATAAGTGACGTGGAGTTGATTCCCTGATACGTCTTGATGAATTACTGGTAAAGATAGTGATAGGTTCCAGGGAGGCAGACAGGAGCAGTGGACTTTGTCTCACTCCATGGAAGCTGGAAGGCACATGTTAAGCACGCTGAAGAAGAGAGAGATGCATAGACAGAATGGTCCCTTAGTTGTCAACGATCATGATCAAGTAAGCTAAGACAGAAAGTTAACTCTCCCACAAGGCAGAAAATATATTGGAAGAGGGAATGTTTTATTCTTTCCTTTGGATTTAGATTACTTTGCCACTGTACTTTGGAAAAACTTGGAAGAGGTGGCATTTAAGCTGAGCCTTAAAGGACGAGCAGGACTTTTTCAGGAGTGAAACATGGTGGACACATCATTTTGCTTTCCTGTTTTCCCCCGTCTCTCTTCTGATGTGTAAGACCTAGCCTCTATTTTTTTTCTTTTTTTTTTTTAAGTTCGAGGAGTTGCTTTATCTTGGGGAGTAGATAAACTCTAAGAAGTGAGATTATATAGCTGGCTCAGCCGCATCACAGCATTTGATAGAAAACTCATGAAGAGTATATCTTCTCTTAATTTCGCTTTTCTTACAGAGCAGCCATGCACCATAACTGACTGCCGTGGACCCTAGCTCTGCCCCTCGCTAAATGCCCTTGGACAAGTCCCTTGACTATAGAGCCCCAATTCTCTCATCTGCTCCCTCAGGGTTACATAATAGTAAGAGGACCAAACCAGAACAAAGCCTTTCATGAACACATGGAAGTGTTATCCTAAAAGTATTTTGCAGACTATGGAGTGCCGCGCAAATGTCAGCTGTAATTTGGTTGTCTGGTTGTCTGTGTTGTATAGCCAGGAGCAGCCTGAGGAGACCTGAAGGGGTGTGCTGATCACCATTTCCAGTTTTAGGGGTGGCTCCATAGCTAAACTGCACTGTAGTGTGTTGGCATTTTAAGTCTGTTACTGGTTTTCGTAGCGCAGGAGTGAATATAAATATTCATGAGGAGCCAGGGCCTCTGGCAGGATGGGAGAGCTTAGGGGGTGGAAAAGTATAGAACATCATGGGGCTTGTTTAGAGGACTTTCCTCTGTAATCTGGTAGAAGCTTGGCTTATATCAACAATGGAAAGGCTTCATGTCCTCAAGAAGGTATGTAAATAAACCCAGCTTAATTGAAAAATCTTTAAGGAAAACATAAAGTATCCTAATCCCATATAATAAATAAGGAAGGTTTCATTTAATTTAAAAAGAAAAAGAATAGCTCACTAAAGTCAGTTTGGTATAAACACTTGTGGGATATTTTTATTTAATTTCAAACTCATGTGAAGCCTAGTGATAGAGTTAGGTCCTGTTCAAGTTTTGATTAAAGTATCATATAAAGAGGGTAACTTTTCTGTTCTCTTTGAGGCCTGAATAGAGTAAGCTCTATTGTGAAAATATTTTCTCTGGATTCTGTGTGCAAACTCACATCTAGTTTGGGGTGAAAAAACATCTGTTCATATGCTTCCATAGTGGCTCAGATGGTAAAGAATCTGCCTGTAATGTGGGAGACCGGAGTTCGATCCCTGGGTCAGGAAGATCCTTCTGGAGAAGGGCATGGCAATCCACTGCAGTATTCTTGCCTGGAGAATCCCATGGACAGAGGAGCCTGGCGAGCTACAATCTATGGGGTTGCAAAGAGTCGGACACGACTGAGGGACTTACACTCTCACTTTCACTTACATCTGTTCATAGGCTATTTACAGCATGCCTTAATGGCCAAAGTACGTCTGTTGAAAATTATAAAGTATTATGTTGTAGAAGTACACCTCAGAATAGGGATCTTCCACCATTACCCTCCATCAGAACCATCCATCAGGGTGCTTCCTCCAAGTATAGCCGCTTAGACTGCAGTCCTGAGGATTCTGATTCAGTAAGTCCGACAATGCATTTCTGGAAAGCTTCAGACCTGATATTCATAGCCCTTGCCAAATAGATTGCTCCCAATTTCCTGCTGTATCTGTTCTTTCCCTACCAAAGCTTTCTCAGAAACTGAGTACCATTGTAGTATATTTTCCTGGCCTTGACAACAAATTATACATAGTTTGAGTTTAAGGTTTCTCTAAAGTGATTACCTAGTGGGGTGAGATGGTGGTGGGGGGCACAGGGTGAGAGGGAGGCGCAAGACAGAGGGGATATATATATATACTTATAGCTGATTCACATTGTTGTTCAACAGAAACCAACACAACATTGTAAAGCAATTATCCTTCAATTAAAAATAAAAAAGTTTCTCTAAAACCCATAGGACCCACATGCCTTCTTGGGTTTCTCACATATGGGTACACTGCTGGGCAGACTTTTTCATTCCTAACTCTCTTGTTGAAATTCTGTAGGCCAGCTCTGGAATGCAGTCACATTTATTTCTGTTAAGTCAGAATCTTCTTTTTCTTCCAAGGCTACCTCTTGGTTCAGTCTCTTCTTGTGAAACCTTCCTCAAAGCTAATTTCCTCTCATTCCAGCAAAATTATCATTTCTTCTCTTTGCTACCATTGCTTTCAGCATTCTGCTGAGCTGTGTAACCATCTGCTTCCTGCCTCCACTCCACCTTAGACTTGAGTGTCTGGGCAGAAAGGATAGGTTGTTTATCTCTGAAACTGCAGTATCTGATACATTATAAACACTCAGAAGTTTTGTTGAATGATTCGCGTCTTTGGGTTAATGTCCTGTCATCTCTCCTCACTCCTGTTTCACAAGTCATGATCACAAGACTCTTGCCATCCCACACCAGCTGAATGTCAACAATACCTACCTACCTTAAGAATAGGGATAACAACATTAATGACAATAGTAATGATAGTTCACATTAATTGATATTATTTTTTAACACCTGGTGCTCCCCTAAGCACTTTGTATGGATTATTCCCATTTAATCATCATAAAAACCTCCAGTATCCTCATTTTCATGTGGGGAAACTAAGGCACAGAGAAGTTAGGTAATTAGCCGCAGAGAACCAGCACTCAATAGCCAAACTAGGCTTCTGACCCAGATAGTGAGCCTCTGAAGCCCAGGCTCACAGTCACCACCTTGCTTGTCTTTTTGCCTGACTGCCTGTCCTGCCCTCCCCTATTTACAGGAGACAGTTATGAATCCATTCCAGAGGAATAGCAAGAGCTCAAGTTCATTTGTTAGCCAATAATTTTCACTGATCTTGGCCTACAAATTTGTTAATGGGTCATCTGTGTAGTTTGAAAAACCTGAGTAAGTAAAGTTAAAATGTTCCTTTACTCCACTAATCCTCAAGACCTTTAATATTATTAATCCTTTTTTTGCAACTCAAATGGGACCCTTGTCCCTCATATACACTGTTTCCCAAACTTATCTAGCTAGAGGGAATTAGCCGTCACCCCTCGCTTAAGACTCTTAACTTCTAGAAGAATTGGGGTTTTGTTTTTAACATAATTCAGAATAAAAGCTGACTAGTGCTCATGTGGGGCTCCCAAGAAATTTCTCAGGTCCTAAATATTTGGGTAACCCTGACTTTTGACCCTTTCTTATTTAGCCTTGAGTGCCTTTAGTGCTTCAGTACTTAAGTAGTCTTTAGTGACCACTTACATTTACCTGCTGGAAGAGGCACAGATTTGTTGTCCGAGCGTAACTGCTAATAGTACCCTTTGCAGAGGGATCCCATTAGGATGATAAACAGCACAACTTCTCTCATCATAACCTCCCCCTGGCCCCAGTTAAGTAAAGACCTGTTTCAACCTTGCTACCTTCCCACCACTCACTGAAAGACTCTTATTGCTATCATGTGAATGGGAATAAAGGTAACAGCCATGTGCCTCTGACATCTCACCATTTTATGTCCTAGTCGTGCAAGGAATTAAAGAATTTCATAAATTGGAATTACCCGGTTTAGTCTCTCATCACTCAAAAATAGCATTAATAAGAATTACAAACCTGTAAGACTTCTTAATGCCTCTTGATGAGGGTGAAAGAGGAGAGTGACAAAGCTGGCTTAAAACTCAACATTTCAAAAAACTAAGATCATGGGATTTGGTCCCATCACTTCATGGCAAATAGAAGGGGAAAAAGTGGAAGCAGTGACAAATTTTATTTTTTTGGATTCAAAAATCACTGTGGACAGTGACTGCAAATTAAAAGACACTTGCTCTTTGGAAGGAAAGCTATGACAAACCTAGACAGCATATTAAAAAGCAAAGATGTCACTTTGCCGATGATAGAAGTCTGTATAGTCAAAGCTGTGGTTTTCCTGGTAATCAAATACGGATGTGAGAGTTGGAGTGTAAAGAAAGCTGAGCACTGAAGAACTGATGCTTTTGAATTGTGATTCTGGAGAAAACTCTTAGGAGTCCCCCGGGCAACAAGGAGATCAAACCAGTCGATTCTAAAGGAAATCAACCCTGAATACTTATTGGAAGAACTGATGCTGAAGCTGAAGCTCCAACACTTTGGCTACCTGACGTGAAGAACTGACTCATTAGAAAAGACCCTGATGCTGGGAAAGATTGAAGGCAAGAGAATAAAGGGGAGACAAAGGATGAAGTGGTTAGATAGCATCACCAACTCAGTGGATATGAATTTGAGCAAACTCCGGGAGATAGTGAAGGAACGGAAGCCTGGCATGCTGCAATCCATGGGGTCGCCAAGAGTCAGACACGCCTTAGTGACTGAACAACAACAAAAACCTCTTCACCCTGCTCAGTATCTGTCTATCCATATATGTGCTCATCTGTGCAGTGAAGACGGCAACTCTGAAAGGATACCAAAAGGATAGCTGTCTCTGGAAAGCAGTGGTCAGGGTCAGGACTGTTCAGCGGGTAGCAAAGCTGAAAGTGAGACTTCTCACTTTAAATATTTATATCATGTCTTTTGAGTAATGTAAGCATATTATTTCTTTTAATTTCATTTTAAAATGTTTTGAAACTACTCTGGGTTTTCCCTAGAAATACAGGCTATTTCAAACCCAGCTGGATTGATCTATTTTATTGAGTCCATTTCTTACCCCCGGAGAAGACCTGGTATCTTTTTTTATTTTTCTTTTGTTTCATTTCACTTTACCAAATGTTATTAGGTCTTCCCATTCCCATACTTCAAGAGAGAGTTTTTTTTTGTTGTTATTTTGTTTTTATGCTTGTATGGCGTAGCAGAACTCTTAAGAGAATAGGTTGGAGTTAGACATATCTGGGATCGAGTTCATCTCTTCCACTTACTGACTGTAAGATAGTGCAGATTCTAGGCAGTTCTGGGGATAATGTGATATTAAGTTCAAAATACGGTGACTAAGCCAGTGGGTTCTCGTGACTGTTAACCTCTCACACTCTGAGTAGCCACAAAATCCATTTCTATTCCTGTAATCTCTGTTCTAATATTTATAAAACTGACATTCCATGGAATCCAACCATACCCCTTCATAAAGATATCATCAAACTTTCTTCCAACCCTGGTATTAGTGGATCTAGACGTGTTAGGCATATCTTGTCAGAGTTTATGCTTTCTAGAAAGCGATCAAGTCATCTCATGATTTATGGAGCAAATTAACTGGAAAAAAAACAAAACAATAACAAAAAACCAGAGATGGAGTCTAATATGGAGTTAATGGTATTGAAACTTAGGAAATGACATTTTCAATTTCGAAATCATCACAAAATTAAGCCACAGGCATCAGAAACATACAGTTGAACCCAAAATCAAAATGAAAAGATTCCAGAATTAAAACAACAAAAACAGTTCAAGACCACACAGGGGAAAAGCTTCCCAGTGTTTTCTTCAGGACATAATTTCTCTTGTCCACAAATTTGGAAAATAGAAGATATAAGGAGAAACGAGTAGAAAGAACACAGTGTGTGCAAATATTGGATTTG
Organism: Capra hircus; assembly: GCF_001704415.2. Taxonomy (NCBI): domain Eukaryota; kingdom Metazoa; phylum Chordata; class Mammalia; order Artiodactyla; family Bovidae; genus Capra; species Capra hircus. Next base: position 76,107,279 of record NC_030814.1, read on the forward strand.
AATTCCTGCTTCTCTACCTCAAGTGTATTAAATAAGGAAGCAAAACTCAGTGTGTGTTTGTGATCTGTAGTCGTGAGCCCAGAAGCACACTGCTGGAGTTTCCTGACTTTTAATGATAAAGAACCCACCAGCCAATGCAGGAGATATAAGAGACCCAGGTTCAGTTGCTGGGTTGGGAAAATCCCCTGGAAAAGGAAATGACAGCCCACTCCAGTATTCTTGCCTGGAGAATCCTACAGACAGAGGAGCCTGGCAGGCTACAGTCCATCAGGTCACAAAGAGTCAGACACAACCGAATGACTTAGCACACACGCACAAATCTAACTTAAGCCAGACCACCTTGATATGATGCCCCGCTTAGTAGATGAGAAAACTAAATTGCAGCCAAGTCTAAAACCCAGGACTCTTGACCTTGATCTTTTGTTTCCGTCCATGCTGTTCTCACCTGGCAGGAAGCTCTGCCTTTGCGTCTCTGGTTCTCTGGAAAGCTTTGGAAGGTCTGGGGGTGAAGCTGTGACTTCATGGAGTAATCTTGTTGTCTGCTGTGGGTTTTCACTTTGGCTTTATATTTGGCCCATTTCCTTTTAGATTTTACCCACTATCACACAGCTTTGTGAGGATGTTTGATACTGTTTGTCTTTTTTCCTCTCCTCAGGGTTTGATTCTGTTCTCCATGGGCCAGTTTTCCCTAGACAAAATGTATTTGTGTTACCTATCAGAATCCTGGTGGTACTGAAATCTACCTGAAAAAAAAGAGAGAAAGAAATTCCCTGATAAAGAAAAATTTAATATATGTTAGGTTTTTTTAATGTCATCATGGAAAAGATTCTTTATCTTGTTCTTCACTAAAGTATGTGAAGTCTGTGTCTTCATACAGTCATCAGGCATTTTGCATTTCTAAGCATTTTGTATTTCCATATTGAGTCCAGAAGGAGTTGATTGATTTTCACCCAATGTCATTCAGTACTAGGGAGCGTCAGAAGGTATTTGAAGTTTAATTTGTTGGCTTCTTTGAGCAAACCTGTGGAGGAAACTTCTGTGCCAGGTATTCTGTGAGATCCTCCTTTGTGGTCCATGTCCGTTTATCTTTGCAGCAACTCCAGGTGGTGGGGATCATTAATCCCATCTTGTAGATAGAGAAATTGAGTCTCAGTAATAGCCCTGTGCCACCGTGCTCCATCGCTCAGTTGTGTCTAATACTTTGCAGTCCCATGGACCGTAGCCTGCCAGGTTCCTCTGTCCACAGGATTTTCCAGGCAAGAATATTGGAGTAGGTTGCCATTTCTTCCTCCAGGCGATTCACTATCCAGGGATTTAAGCCGCGTCTCCTCTGTCCGCCTATAGTAGCAAGCAGGTTCTTTACCACTGAGCCACCTGGGAAGCCCATCGTATCCCTAAGCACTATGACTTCATGGAACCGTTAGCTACAGAATACTGGACTTTTATTAATACACTTTTCCAGGACCCTGGATAAATTCGTTGCCACAGGAAATGTGTATGAGTTCTCTCTAAAGAATGATGTGTACTGCAGTTTTGTTTTGTTTTTACCTCACATGGTTTTGCGGGGAAATTCTATTATGTGTTAAAGGGTATATTTTTAAGATCAACTTGTGACTCATAAAAATACAAAATGGACATGGCAAAGATATTGCTTAACTCATTCATTAATGAGGAATCAGTAAGCTCTGATGATCCTTTCCAAGGAGAATGCTATGCGTCACACAGGCAGACAAGAAGATGAGGAAGCAATTGTGCCTCCAGTAGACAGAATTTATCTGAATCTCTGTGGCCAAGAGCCAACTGCAGTACTACCAGACTTGCTTAAGAGCTGTGAATCAACTATGTGCAGAACAAGGAAAGGAATCTGCAAGGGGGTGCTTTACAATTTCCAGGACTCCATTAAAAGCCATCCAGTGATTTATTTTTTCTTTTGCCCTCCTTTAAAGTCACTGTCTTCCCTGACATTTGTCTTCTTTAATATGTTGCCTTTTAAAATGAGCACGTGCTTTTCTAAAAGGAGGAGACACAGAGTGAATGACTTAGCTTGTCCCTGTGATGAGGCACACCACTGGTTTTCAAGCACTTGGGGTCAGCAAAATGCATGCTCCCCCAAATTTGCATTCAACATCAGGTTAAGAACCTTAGAAGTACTGATTTTCCCAAGAGTACATTCTTTTGTGTTAGGGTCCCCATCTGTGTGGCCTGAAGGTGATAAGGTATTAAGGTTCCTGGCACTCGTCTTTTCTCTCTGGATAAGACTGCCTCTGCTTGCTGCCGCGGTCATTGCTTCTGGCCCTTCCAGGGTCAGCCCCTCTCGCAGTCTGAATCTCTGCTGCTTCTGCTGGCTGTGGCCCTCTCCCCACCCCTCACTCTCTTTTTCTTTGTTTTGTTGTTGTTTCTTCTCTATCCTGTTGAATTTTCCACCCTGGAATGTTTGTGTGGAGGCTGGTGTCACAGATACATCACCAGGGGCTCCACAATTCTTTCCTCCTAGAGCGCTATCAAATCCTGATATAGGGGGTCAACTCTTAGCCATTTGCCCTCTTGTGAAGTGTTTACTGTTGGTTATGGCCACTTGAATATCCCCAAAGCAGTCTTTTTACTAAGCCCTATTTAGATTTGGAGTAATTCAAATGCAAGAGAGCTAAGGTTTTACACGTTAGTTTAAAGAACTTCTGTTAACAGACCACAGCAGCCAGACATGCTGTCCAAATTGTTTTCTTTTCCATCCTTCCTAATACTGGGCCCACTGGATCAAATTTTAACTAGGCAAGAATTAGTAATGACATATACATGCATCTGTAGTCACCATTTCAAAGTTCCAAGTATAACAAATTTCATGGGTAAAGAAATTATGTGTTTGCAGGTGAGGTTGTGAAGAAAGTGACTTGAGTACTTCACTATATTAGCAATTTCTTAATTGGGATAACGTTATGTGTGTGTGTGTGCAGTCACTTCAGTCATGTCTGAATCTTTGTGACCTTGTGGACTACAGCCTGCCAGGTTCCTCCGTCCATGGGGTTCTCCAGGCAAGAACACTGGAGTGGGTTGCTGTGCCTGCCTCCAGGGGATCTTCCTGACCCAGGGATCGAACCTGCATCCTTTGTGTCTCATGCACTGCGGGTGGACTCTTTACCACTGAGCCACCTGGGAAGCCAATGTTACGGGTTTTGTGGTTGTTGTCCAGTCACTCACTCATGTCCGACTTTTGGTGACCATGGACTGCAGCATGCCAGGCTTCCCTGTCCTTCACCATCTCCCAGAGCTTGCTCAAACTCATATCCATTGAATTGGTGATGCCATCCAACCGTGTCATCCTCTGTCATATCCTTCTCCTCTTGCCTTCAATCTTTCCCAGCATCAGGGTTTTTTCTAATGAATTGGCTCTTCGCATCAAGTGGTCAAAGAATTGAAGTTTTAGCTTCAGAATCAGTCCTTCCAATGAATATTCAGGATTGATTTCCTTTAGGATTGACTGGTTTGATCTCTTTGCTGTCCAAGGGACTCTCAGGAGTCTTCTCCAACACCACAGTTCAGAAGCATCAGTTCTTAGCGCTCAGCCTTCTTTATGGTCCAACTCTCACATCCATACATGACCACTGGAAAAACCATAGCTTTGACTAGATGGACCTTTGTCAGCAAAGTAATGTCTCTGCTTTTTAATATGCTGTCTAGGTTTGTCATAGCTTTTCTTCCGAGGAGCAAGCATCTTTTAATTTCATGGCTGCAGTCACCATCTGCAGTGATTTTGGAGCCCAAGAAAATAAAGTCTGTCACTGTTTCCATTGTTTCCCCATCTATTTGCCATGAAGTGATGGAACTGGAGTTGACTGATTGGAAAAGACTCTGATGCTGGGAGGGATTGGGGGCAGGAGGAGAAGGGGACGACAGAGGATGAGATGGCTGGATGGCATCACTGACTCGATGGACATAAGTCTGAGTGAACTCTGGGAGTTGGTGATGGACAGGGAGGCCTGGCGTGCTGCGATTCATGGGGTCATAAAGAGTCGGACATGACTGAGCGACTGAACTGAACTGAACTGATGGAACTGGATGCCACGATCTTAGTGTTTTGAATGTTATGGGTAACTGTTGTTAATTTCAGAAAACTGTAGGTTTTCATTCATTAGTGTCCTGAAAAGGTTTGGGTTTTTTTCCCCCTTCTGAGCACCTTTTTTTTCTTGTATAAAGGGGTCATTATAGTTTTGACACCAGTATTTATCTCTAAATTTATAATTGTTGATATTAAAACCAGTATTCCCTAAAAATCAGTTTGCCTTACAACAAACATTGCTGAGATAGACTATTTGATTAAGCTAAGAAAGGAGATATAAAGACAGAGGAGAGGCAGCAAGATAAGCAGATGTCAAATAGCAGTCACACCTATTTCCGTCAACTATCTTAAATAGTTTTGACGTTATGGTAATCCTTTATATATAAATAAAGCATCATTCCTCATTGGTCAACAACATATATGTGCATTCTCAAACTCAAGTAAATCAGTGCTTCTAGCACTTTCTTCTTTGAGAACATTTATTCATATATCTCAGTTGCTTCCCAGGCACACCTTTGGTTCTGTGTTTCGTCGCAGATCCAGACAGAGTGAAAGGTGGGTGTATGTTTATTCTTCCACTGTAGCTCAAGACAGAAACACTGCACCCTGCTTTTACACTAAATACTTGTATTATTGTCCTTCGAGGTTTTCTCATTGTACATATGTCTTTCCTCTTTATTTTTTAATGTTTACATTTTTTAAACAATTATAGTTAATCTGCAAAGTTATATTGGCTTCACATGTACAGTAGAGTGATATATATTGAATTACATATGTTCAGATTATTTTCCATTATAGATTGTTATGAGACAGTGAATATAGTTCTCTGTGCTGTTCAGTAGTAGCACATATATATTAGGGGCTTCCCAGCTGGCACAGTGGTAAAGAAGCCACCTGCAGATGCAGGAGATGCAGGAAACATGAGTTCGATCCCTGGGTTTGGAAGATCCCCCGGAGGAGAAAATAGCAACCCACTGTACTATAGTGAAGTATTCTTCATGAAAAATTCCATGGACAGACTAGCCTGGAAGGCTGCAGTCCACGGGGTCGCAGTCAGTCAGCCATGACTGGGTGACAGAGCACACTCACGCATGTATGTTTATCTCATACCCTAGTTCATTCTCTCCCGCATCCTCTCTGGTAGCCATAGGTTTATTTTCTATGACTGTGAGTCTATTTCTGTTTTGTAAATGAGTTCATTTATATAATTTTTTTAGAATCCACACATATGAATGATATCATATCACTTAGTATGATAATCCATGTTGATGCAGATGGTAATACTTCTCTCTTTTTATGGTTGAGTAATATTCCATTGCGTACATGTACCTCATCTTTATCCGTTCATCTGTTAATGGATACTTAAGTTGCTAAATCTTGCTCTTCTAAAGAACTGGTTGATGACAATAAGAGAAACCACAGTCTGAGGTGCACTTCAAAAGAAGAAAACCACATATTTAACCAGGTAAAGAAGATACCTGTTTCTCTAGCTTAACAACAAGCACCCACATATGTATTTAGGGCTCTCATTTTTCAGGTCAGCATGTCTTCATGGAGAAGTGTTTAAAGATAGTGAAGAGAGAGGGGCAGTTAACTTCTGCTCCTGTCAGACGTGTCAGGTACCAGGCACTCTCGTTGGCCTAGAGGGGCGACGCAGTGAATACGATATACAACTTCTGCTCTCAAAGTGCGTAGATTCCAGTAAAATAAGACAGACAGTGAAAATGTAAGCAAATGATGAAGATTTCAGGAGCAAGGAAGTATGATGGTTAGCAGAGAATTTAAGTGAAGCATCGTTTTCAGATTTACATAAAAACCCTGGCTGCTGTGTGGGAAGAGTTTGGGAAGGGGCTTGGATTGGGGCTGTGGTCCATGGAGATAGAGGGAAGTGAATAGAATTTAGAGAATTGGAGGAAGGTAGAATGGAAAGAACTTGGTACTGGACTAGGTAAGGGAGGGGATGGTATGGTGAACAACTCCCAGGTCTCTGACTTGAGCACATGGATAGAAGGGATGCTGTTAATTAAGATTAAAGAGTGGGGGAGTAGCAATCTGGGGACAGGAAGGAATCAAGGATTCAGTTTTGGACATGGTACATTTGAGATGCCTGCACAATAGCCAAGGAAAAGAAAATCCTTGAGTGTGTTTGCAAAATGAGTCTGGAAAGGAGGTCAGGGCTGAGTTGCAACGGTGGAGTCATTGGCCTGTGGATGATATCTGAAGCCCTGGAAGTGGATGAGATCACTCAGGGACGAGGGTTGCGAAGCAGAAAAATGTGGTCCAGGACTAGCTGTGAGATACACCAGACATTGCATCGATCTAGTGGAGGATGTAGCACTGACAAACAAGCCTGAGCAGGGGTGGCTAAAGGCAGTTAATTTGCAAGGAAAAAAAGCAATCATATTTCATGATCACAGACCACACAATTCTGGCCAGCAACTCTCAGCCGCAACTCCCAGCTGGCCCTGAAAAGGCCTTCACTAATGGAAAGAAATGTACTGCATGTGTGTCTTCCCCACGGAGCAGGGAGCAACAGCTTCATCCTCATTTTCAAAGATGACTGTACTGGATATAATCCAGAGGGTAAAATGCAAGTGTGAAGCTGCTGCTGTATTTCTGGAGCAGGGTTTGAAGTTCCTCTGAAACGAAAGCCTCAGAGATCAACTTCTCTGTCCTGGTTCAGATTTGGTTCTCAGTAAATGAGGAACAATCTTGCTTCATGGGCAGCAGCCTTTCTCTTGCAAGAAGTTAAATGTGCTACACCAGAGAGTTATTATTGTCTTTATTTGCAATTAAATGAGACATTTAGATTTAATTTTAAAAAGTAGCCTACTAGAGGTACAGACTTGCAAGTCCAGCCTTGGAAAGAGGAGCACAAGAGAGTCTTTCGAACTCGAACTCTCTCTGGTTTGGGTTATTTCAGAATGTATTGTATTGCCATTTCATAGGCATTGCAGTAAATTCCTGATGGGATGTTTCTAGACTGTGCCACATTCTAATCAATTAAAAACAGAATAGCTTTTCAAATTTATATAAAATAAATTGCTGAAATCCTAATTAGTTACTGTGTATCTGAAAGTTTGGGAGTATCCCTTCTTATGTAGTATATGGGCTTCCCTGGTAACTCAGACAGTAAAGAATCTGCCTGTAACGCAGGAGATCCAGATTTGATTCCTGGGTCAGGAAGATCCCCTGGAGAAGGGAATGGCAACCTATTCCAGTATTCTTGCCTGGAGAATCCCATGGACAGGGGAGCCTGGCAGGGTACAGTCATGGGGTTACAAAGAGAAACAGAATAACCTTTCAACTTTATATAAAATAAATTCCTGAAATCCTAGTGTGTCTGAAAATTTGGGGGTATCCCTTCCTATGTAAATCAGGTTTATTATTTGTAGAGGACTGTGTCTTAAGTTCAGTCATGGAAGATGGTCCTTGGTCTCATTAATTTGATAATACTAACTACATGAATGAGCTACGTTCATTTTGACATAAATTCTTTAGTGTGAGGCCATGCACTCTTGCAAACCATTGAAAAGTAGGAATGAATAATGAACTACTACTTAAATGATCAAAGTATTAAAAAGCCTGAAAACTTTCAACAAGTTGGCTATTCCTCATGCCTTTTCACTTTCCATTTCTTTCTCAAAATCTATTTCAGTTCTGCAGTTTCAGTTCATGTTTCACGAGTTTAAACATTGACATTTGTGAGAGGACCACGTCTAGTTCCATCAAGATATTCTTTCAGGGTGTATGGCCGTGTAAAGTTCTGAATGACATCCTGGTAATTAGGTAACTCACAGCTACCTGCACTGTATACCATGAGCTACTTTTGGCCCTGATTTCAAATCTGACATGGCAGTTCCACATCGAGGGAGTTACTGCTTATAGACCTTCCCAGCCTGGACTTGGAAAGCAGCTACCTTTTTGTTTTCTAATGTTGCTAACATGTTCAAGCTAGAAATAATTTCCTAATTATTTCTAATAATATCACTGATGCCCTGACTCATTCCTGCATATCTGTATTTTTAAGCTTTTCATCTTTCATTACTGAGTGACCGCTTTCCAACACTCGGGCACCTCGGAGAAGAGGGAGGGAGCGCGGTTGTAGTGAAGCAGCATGCACAAAGTGGGGGAGAATTCTGGAGAGGAGAAAAACTAAACTTAGTTTGGGGAATAAACATTTATTGAGCATATTCACTGACTGGCTGTAGAGAGCGTCACAGTGTCTTATTAATACTTAATACATACAACTCTAATCGTATGTTTAATCTCTGACCCGTTAAGTTAGGATAATTCCAGAAGTGAACTCTAAGGATCTGCTTTCTCAAAGTGTGGCACATTTCATTGCTCATACCGAAGGGTTATTTCCTCAAATCGTATAAAATGTAAAGGGCACAGTGGCCATTCATTAGATATAGCAGGTGACAATGAGTTGTCCAGAGAATCTTTCTTTCCAACACTCCGCTCTGGAGAGTTGACACTCAGTGTGGTTAGGATGATCAAACTGGTAGGTGCTGACCAGTGGCTCAGGAAATTTGACTTTTTGCAAATTTTGGACTACAGAGCAAGGTTTTCCTTTTGATTAGCCTCCAAATTGAATTTATCAATTTATTCAGTATCTTGACTGTGTCACTCTTTTCCTTTTACATTTAAAAGGATTTCTTTAAATTGTTCCCAATTACTGTTGCTCGGAGAACAATCGTGGAGTTGGCTTTATATTCCTTATGTGATTCTTATAAAATTTAAACTAGGGAAAAACTGCATAAAAACTTACTCCTCGTGAGACATACTATCTTTATAATTGGAGCCCTTTAACTTCCTTTTTAAAAATTTTAGCTTTTTAAAAATATTATTGGAGTATAGTTGATTGACAGCATTATATTAGTTTCTGGTGTACAGCAAAGTGATTCACTTATACATATACATATATTAATTCTTTTTCATTTTTTTCCTGTATGGATTGTTACAGAATATTGAGTAGGGATCCCCGTGAGAGGGTACTTGGTGTGTAAGTCCTTAATTATGTACTTTATATATAGTAATGTGTGTGATAATCCAAAGTTCCTTATTCTTCTCCTACCCCCCTCTCCTGGAGCCCTTTAACTTCTAAACGAAGTATTGGCTATAAAGCAGGGGGTATAAGTAAAATACTTGAATTGCCAGAAAATCTTCATGATTATGCATAGCCATCCATTAATTTCACCAGTGAGAACCTAATTCTGCCCCCCAAATGTAGGAAAATTATTTTAATTCCTTTCTGAACCCAGAGCTAACGTTTAGTAGGTGGGAGGCAAACCAGAGTGGGAACATCAGAAGGAAAATACTCCTCCAGATGAGATTTTCAATTTGCTCCTCTCGCTGATCTTCACTGAATTTTTATCTCCCCCCCCTCCCCTTTTGTTTTCAGTGGCTACAGATGTCTTTAATTCCAAAAACCTGGCCGTTCAGGCACAGAAGAAGATCTTGGGCAAAATGGCATCCAAGTCCATTGCAACCACCCTCATCGACGACACAAGCAGTGAAGTGCTAGATGAGCTCTACAGGGTGACCAGGGAGTACACCCAGAACAAGAAGGAGGCAGAGAAAATCATCAAAAACCTCATCAAAACCGTCATCAAGCTGGCCATCCTTTACAGGAACAACCAGTTTAACCAAGACGAGCTGGCACTGATGGAGAAATTCAAGAAGAAAGTTCACCAGCTCGCAATGACGGTGGTCAGCTTCCACCAGGTGGACTTCACCTTTGACCGGAACGTGCTGTCCAAGCTGTTGAATGAGTGCAGAGAGATGCTGCACCAGGTCATCCAGCGTCACCTCACCGCCAAGTCACACGGACGGGTTAACAACGTCTTTGATCACTTCTCAGATTGTGATTTCTTGGCGGCCTTGTATAATCCCTTTGGAAATTTTAAACCCCACTTACAGAAATTGTGTGATGGTATCAACAAAATGTTGGATGAAGAGAACATATGAGCATGTGAGTTGAGGTTGTGACTGCTCATGATTTATTTGAAGATGGAGCGCTGCTGATTTATGAAGGAAAAAACAAGAAGAATGTTTTAAAAGATTACACATATTTCAGAAAGACTTTGCCCAATTCAGTTGTCAGACATTAATGGTAATGTTTTATGAGGCTTGTTTTATTTGAAGAAAAATGTATTGCCAAATATTCTGGTTAAAAGCTTCCCAACAGTTAACAGATCCTGGGAAAGATGTATGATTGCATGATGCAAATACAGAGTTATATAAAGAAAGACACATGTGGCTCCAAACCTCAAGACATCTTTTTTTTAGGGCAGTTGTTGTGTTGGTGGCACATTGGATATTTCTAACGTGTACAGAGTTGTGTATTTTGGTTCACCTTTATTCCTTACTATGTATGTGTACCTCTTTTAAAAAGCCAAGAACCCTCTGTTACTGTCATTTCTCCTTTTGAAACAATTCCATTTTCAAGTTTACCTTTTGTTAAAGATTCTTTTGTTAAAGAGTTTCTAATTGACATTCAAAAATTCCATCTTAATTAAGAACTAAGACATTCAAGTATTAAGACAGTCAAATTGAACCCTCAGAAAAATAGAAAACTGATTCTCTGAAATCAATATTCTAGAAATCAGTTATATTTGACATTATGAATAATTTAGTCTAACATAAGATTCTGCTTCCGGAATCCAGTCCTGTTTCTTAGTAGCAACGGTAATACTTCCTCAAACATGAAAATTCCCCAAAATGACATGCCATTTGCCTTGAAATGCTTGCTGAGGGCTTCACTTGTATGTCATCTTGAAAATGTGCTGATGGAATCTCCCATTTTTCCTATCTATTTTAAATGTAAGAAACAAGAGAAAATGTAGATCATTCCTGATATTGGGACTATAAAAAGTAAGTGCTTCTAAGAATGATAAAACAATCTATACTTTAGTGATGAGCCCATCAGAATAGTTTAATTTAGGAGGAGGAGAGGCAGAAGGGAAGAACGAATATTGCTACAAGAACATGAGAATGAATGCATTTCAATGCTTGGTAAGGTTTGCTAGGTAAATAAAGTGTTACTTTTTTATTTAACTGATGAGATTTTGCTGTTTTGTTATTTGCTGTTTTGATGAGTAAACCAAAGAATATTTGCATTCCAAGCAGTTTGTGTGTTGTTTGTATATAATTTTGTATGTATGAACGATAAAGTAAGCATTTGCTTATTTTGTGAAAAAGAAATAGAAACCTGCTGGCTAACTCTATCTCCTAGGAAATAACAGACTTGGTCACCAGCATTAAATATTTGCATTGTCGCTATGTGATTTAGTGTACTCCTTTGCCTTGAATTTGCCTTCCTCCCACAATATTTATGTTAAAATAAAATTTACTATAGGATAAAGGAGGTGGTAGCTTTCTCTGGGACCCTCACGTGCTTGTCTGAGTCAAGCAACAGAGGAAAACAATCTCTTCCTATTTGGTGTTAAATCCTGACACCAAAATTTGAACTGAAATTATCATCCTCCCTTCCCCGGGCCAGTAGGTGACCACTGTAAGTTATAGCAATAGCACAGTGATTGCAGAATTGGTCCCTCTAGCTTCAGAGACTGCTAAATAGCTTACAGATTTAGTTTAGCAGCCTTTCTTGACCAGCTCTGGGAAAACCAAGAATGTGTTATGTGGAAGCTCCTGACCTAGGGCATTCTGTGTTCTGCCGGATTCCCTCAGCAGGGGGAGTGTGGAAAATGGCGTACCCAGGCAGCTGGCGGATGCTTCTTGCTCATCTCTAGCTATAAGCAGGACCAACCAGAGAGCAAGAACACCTAGGAATAAATTTAGATGAGTCTGGACACTTTGGGATCATAAATTTGTACCTTCAGGATGGCAGTCAGATGTGTGTGGGTTAGGGGACGAGCAGCCCTGAATTTCACACGGAAGGAAGGCAGTGAGGAGTATCTTGAAGCAGGGGAACCTGTTTGCTCCCCTGTTTCAGCATCATCTTCTGAGGGAACCCATCTCCTTACCCATCCTGTGCCTGGAAGGCATGACTCAGAACGCTCAGTGTCAGTTTTCATCAGCAAGTTCATTTCTGATGCAACAGGACTCCCTTTGTGCATGAGCTTATTTGAGCTGGAAAGCTGGAAAGAATGCAGATGTGCTTAGGATAGATAATTTTGAGCCAAGTTCATAGTCATTTTAGGGTCTTATGAAAAACTGAATATTTTTATTACATTTTGGAAAAAAATCATGAATTGTAATATAAAATTGATTTTAAAAAAATTCATTCTGATGGCTTCTCTGCAAACTTTATGAGCTAATTTATTAGGTGGGTGATAATGCTACTGTTAACAACTGGCATTACAGAGTAGATATTATGTACCAGGCATAGTAACTCATTCAATGCTCACCACAACCTTCACTGTTCTACAGATGAGGAAACTAAGGCAAGAGAAACTAGGGAATTTGCCTGAGGTCACATAGGTCTGGTGTCAAAACCAATTTATATTAATAAAACCTTATTTTCATTTAATAATGATATAGAAAAAAAAGTCCTAGAAACATCATTAGCTCAGAGACGAGTGGGCAGTGTCCTTCTGAAATGGATTTTAACATAGTAGCATTTAGAAGGTATTTAAATGATATAGACTGACCCGCTCTGGGTATGGTTTTATGCAAAGAAATCTTAATGAAGCTTTCAACATGGCTCCTAATTTGGGGGCATTTCATGGTTCAAATTTGTGGTGCCTTCTGGAACTTCAAGGTGCTTCCAATTAACAATAACTTGGAACGTTGACCCCTGCAGTATGGAATGCCTCCCCTGCAAGGTGGTCTTTCTGTGGCTACACATGGCACTCTGTATGCACACAACCAAGACAAGCAGAAGTTCACCACCGTATTCCCCAGAAAAGGTATGGCATTGATTTAAAACTTCAACATTATTTTCCAGGTTGAGAGACTGGAAACATCGGAGCAAGTAAGCCTAAAAATAGCCTTGTGTTTTTCTGGTTACTATATCTTTCATATAGAACTCAAAATTAGTGAAAAGAAGACCAAATGTTAGGAACTTTAATGGCACAGAAATAATGCTGCTTTTTTTGTCTCATAAACCAGTTCTTTTTTTAGATTTTTTTCTCCCACCACCATGTTACTGCTTAAAGAAAAGACAGAAAATTTAAACTTTCTAGTGGATTCCTCCCCATTAAAGGACTAAAATCGCATTTTTCTGTGCTCTGTACGTATCAATTGGATTCTTACTGAGCATTTTAATTTATCCTTGAGATACTTGATGAGAGCACCTAAGTTATAATTTATCATACAGATAAAAAATGTAAGATGAATGTGCCCATCCATATGATGAAATATTTGTAGTAAAAAGTTAAGTACTACTTAACTGCTAGGAAATTAAAATATCCTAATAAAAGCAAAATTAGTGTGTTAATAGTATTTATACTGTTTTTACATTTTTATCCAATCTTGCATTTCCAAACTAGCATTATCTAAATAAGTTGAACTTTGCAGTGTTCAAAAAAATCACTGATTTACTTGAGCTATTGCATTTGTGGGCATAAAGCTTCTATATTATTTGTTTGGCTCAAAGCAGGTTTTAGTACTCAGTGTTGTTTATGACATACAATTTTATTCTAGCTCTGAAATAATTTTCCTTGCTGTGATTCAATTTTAAGTCTTTATAGAAACCCCTTAATGAATCACTGAGTCACTAACCGGAAAAATGAGTTAACTTTTTGCTTGCAAAACAGGACAGTAGGAAAATATTTAGAAGCTTATAATCTCATATCACCATCATGGCAAACTATTGAAAATCCATTTTCTCTTTCACTGAGGTGTCCTGCTGATTACTTGCATGTGCCCAGAGCCAGAAAGACAGGTTTCTCTCTGGGAGCTTCCCAAAATGGAAACATTTTTATATAATATTGATTCATGTCTGTCTAGCCAAAGATGTATTTTCCATCTAGCAAGAGTCATGAGCCCCAAGTTATAGGGGTACAAGCTACTCCCAAGACATCCTGTCTGCTGAGCCCTGAAAAAGGATATAGACAAGTCAGCCAGCGTTCACAGTTAAGAGAAAAACATCTGTGCCTCGGAAAATATTCTTAAGTATAGAGCATTGTGCTCTGTGTCCACCAAATTTCCATGCAGTCTTTGTAAGGGTAGCCAGCCAGTGGGTAAGGCCCCTCATCTTCCTTCATGGGTGGCTAAGGAAATTCTTTGCCTTCTCCACCAACAACTGCATAACTGTATTTTTGCCTCGTGGAAATAATTGGCTGATCAGGCACTTAGGGTTTGTTCTTAACACAGGGAAAGAATATTTGATTTTTAAAAGTATGTGTTTGATTTGCAGAATGATCCAAAACAATATACTTCTTTGTACTTGGGTTTTTCCATTTAAAAGCTTACAGATGCATGAAGTCATTTGAAACTGCCTGATGTGAGGTATAAACACAAGACAGAGAAGTGAAAACTCTGAGTTTACCTACCTAAATGGTCACCATTATCTGGGATGATTGACATTTTATAAGAAGCTCAGGTTTCATTTTCCTGGAAGTGGGCTTTTATCAGCCTACCCTCACCCATCCTAAGTGACTTGTTAGCTCTCTTCTAAGACCACTTGTTTTCACTAAAGGATAAATACTTGCCAAGCAAATTTGCAAATATTTATAAGACATCTAATGTCCTAGAGGAAGACTTGCTGATGATTAGATAAAAGGGCCAGGATTATTGCTGTTCCCCAATCGCATGGACTTTGTGCTCTCATGACTGAAGAGGCACGTTTTAACTTGCTAAAATGGTCACTGAACAACGTGCAGTGAAATCCGTGAGTAGAAACGTTCCGTAGTATTTTCAGATATTATGTGTCCGAGCTTGGCATCCTTTCCTCCTGGGGACTTCACTGTAGGGTGACCAGGGGAGCCCAGCAGTGTTCAGAGGGCATGTCTGGAGCAGTTGAAACCACTGTTCCCAGCTCCTTGTCTGCCAGGGAGCTCTCTTTCCTTATCTTTAAATTTTGGATGGAATCAACTACCTCATAGTTTCATTTTAAGGATAAAATTAAACAAAACACAAAGAGCTTTGAAACCTCCTAAAGACTATTCCTGTGTGAGGTATTGTTTACATAAGCTATGAAAATAAGCCTGGAGCCTAAAACAAAATATACAACTTCTGCAGCCTGAGAGAATTTCATTAAATCCAAGTCCTCTTTAAAAAATGTTTCTTGCTTTCAATTTAGGAAAATTGTTTTGAGTTGAATTATTAAAGTAATCGTTTGTGACAGTTACTTATGTGTGATCTCTTAGCCAATTAAATTCTGAATGTCTTCAATTATTTTATCATTTTGCTGGTTTCAGTTACCTGGTGCTACCTAACAAGCTACAGCAAAATGTAGTGTTTTAAAAAAACAATTTTGTTACGGCTCATGATTCTTTGGGTTAACTGGGCAGTTGTCTTTGATGGGATCTTGCATGGTTGCAGACAGCCAGTCGCTGAGACTGATGTCTTGAGAGATTTGACTGTGCTGCTGGACTGGCTGAGCCTTTCCTCTTCCTGAGCTCTCTAGTTACTATTACTCAGGACATGCTAACTGCAGGAGCAGAAGTTTCTAGGCCTTCTCAAGGTGTATACCCAGAACAGGCACAGTGTCACTTCTGCTTCATTCTGCTGGTTGAAGCAAGTTACAGGCTCTGTGTAGGGTCCTCGAGACTGCCATAAGGACTGCAGCTTCTCTAGAAGAAAAGAACTCAGAAATGCTATCATACTCACAGTTAAGATTTACTCCAGTGAAAGGGCACAAGTTAAAATCAGCAAAGGGAACAGGAGCAAAGAGCAGAGCCCAGGAGAAACCAAGTACAAGCTTCCAGCTGCACTCTGCCAGTGGATAACACAGATAACACTTAATTGTCTCAGTACCGATGTGTGATAACACGCACAAAGTGTGGCCAACCAGGGAGCTCACCTGAGCCTTGTCCAAGGTTTTTATTAAGGGTAGTCTCATAAGCATAGAATGTCCACGTGATTGATCAGTTACTTGGTCTCCCTATCCTCCAGAGGTCAAACTGATACAGATGGGTTCAGAGTCCAAGATGAACAAAAACAGGTGTATGCCATCAATCACACAGTTAACATGAACTATCTGGTTATGACTTAAGGCACTGGATAGACACAGGGACTCTTATCAGAAAGAATTTGGCAAGGTCTTAGAGATTACCTCCCAGGAGCTAGTCAGAGGTCAGTCCTCTCCTTAAAAAGTGCAGAATCTGACCATCTCAAGCCTGCTGAGTTATTCCTTTACTGTGTATGGGCCCAACTCCAATTTAGTCTAGGAAGGACTACAGAAGGGCACGGATTCTAGGATGAATGTGAATGATTCTAGAATGATTGTGAGAGCCATCTTTGAAGATTCAGTTTAGTTCAGTTCAGTTCAGTCGCTCAGTCGTGTCCGATTCTTTGCGACCCCATGAATCTCAGCACGCCAGGCCTCCCTGTCCATCACCAACTCCCGGAGTTCACCCAGACTCACGTCCATCGAGTCGGTGATGCCATCCAGCCATCCCATCCTCGGTCGTCCCCTTCTCCTCCTGCCCCCAATCTCTCCCAGCATCAGAGTCTTTTCCAGTGAGTCAGCTCTTCGCATGAGGTGGGTACTGTATCATTATCTTCCCCCCATGGCTTTAACAGAGACAACAGAGTATGTAGGGAATCTGGATTTCTTCATGGAATAGTTTAACTGAAAACTGAATATTTATACATATATACACATTTATAGACATTTTTATTTATATAGTTATATATATTTATATGTATATAAAATGAAATAATATAATGAAATGGGCTAAAGTTGTTGTCCATGTGAAAATGTGAGTCCCATCTATGCCTGATATATTAATCCTTTCAATTTGAGAAATGATGATTGAACACCTATTAGGTGCCCAGTGTCAGGCTGGGCTTTGGAACTACACAATAACTCCTGGTTCCTGTGCCTGAGGAGTTTACTGACTGATCCAGACACTGACAACGTGCAAGTAAGTTACCAATTCCAGGGATGAAGAGGGGTCCAAGGATTTGTTAGCTTCACATAGGCTTTCTGGCTTTAACATTTTCAGTTTCTTGAGTGTTAAATGCATATCTTACAAGTAATAAGCTCAGAGACTTCCCTGGTGGTCCAGAGGTTAAGACTCTGCTTCCAATTCAAAGGGCATGGATTTGATCCCTGGTTGGGGTACTCAGATCCCCAATGCCATGGCGTTGCCAAAAAATAAAGTTTAAAAGCAATAAGTTCAAAGCAGTAGCAGATTTCTTTTTCAAAATCAATGGAATGTGTGTGGTGTGTGTGTGTGTGTGTGTGTGTGTGTGTGTGTGTATAGCTAAAAGAAAAATGTTTACAGGCCATATTTTTTCATTCAAAATAAAAATGATTGTAAATAAGTCCATGGTAAAATATTGATTACAAGCTATACTGAATGGAAGAATCTAAAAGAAAACTAAGAAACAATGTTTTAATTAGTGCTTAATTAATTATTTTATTTCTTGGAAGTATCTGAGAAATAGCAATAGGAAAGACTTTTTTAACTTTATTGAGGTATTGTTGATTTAAAATATTGAGCTAATTTCTGCTATATTGAAGTCATTCAGTTATACGTATATTCTTTTTTCATATACTTTTCCACTGTTTCACCCGGGATATTGAATAGAGTTGTATTTTAGATTCCATGTATAAATGATATCATGTGGCATTCATCCTTCTCTTTCTGACTTTGCTTAGTGTGATAATTTCTAAGTCCATCCATGTTGCTGCAAATGACATTATTTCATTCTTTTTATGGCTGAGAACTATTCCATGTGTGTGTGTGTGTGTATACATATACACCACAACTTATCCATTCATCTGTCTATGGACATTTAGGTTGTTTGCATGTCTCGGCTATTGTAAATAGTGTTAGTATGAACATAGAGAAGGAAAGAATTTTTAAGTCATTTTTTTTTTTTGCAGAAATAGATTGCAGCCCAACTTGCAAAGTTAAATAAACTCTGGTTTCATATCTTCATCTTCAGTGATGTATATCTATGTCCCTTGAGGTCTTAGGCCAGGACACAGAAATATATGATTGAACTGACCCAGGGAGGATGACCCTTCCATGTTCCTTCCATGTTTCTTTCCAGCCACACCACTGAACCAGATCTCATGGGTCCTGCCTCATTTGGTTCTGTCTGCTCTCTTATCACTAATCACTACCCTGAGATCCTTGAGTCTGGGAGAAGAAACATTGACAAACAGCACGTGCTCTTACTGGCAAAGGAATGGAGCAGGCCCGGGAACACAGCCTGAGGATGAAGCCCTGGGTGGGGTTTAGATGCTGTCTGTGTTCCATCACCAGTGGTTTTCCTTGTGGCTCTACACAGGGTAGAGGTCTTTTCCTTTTCATTGGGTTACATTCAGAGAGTTGGTGTTCAAAGTCCTATTTGGGTAAATCACACTTCCCAATACTTGCTAATGTGACAGAATTTTTAAATTTCTCCTGATTACAAAATATGGTCTTGGAAGTTTTCGTTTGTTTTATCTATCCTTTAGAAAGATCCTGATGCTGAGAAAGATTGAAGGCAGGAGGAGAAGGGGACGACAGAGGATAAGATGGCTGGATGGCATCACCGACTCAATGGACATGGGTTTGGGTGGACTCTGGGAGTTGGTGATGGACAAGGAGGCCTGGCATGCTGCAGTTCATGGGGTCTCAAAAAGTCAGACACGACTGAGTGACTGAACTGAACTGATCTATCCTTTGACTAACCACACAAATTCAACCAAGAATAAATACGATGTAAACATGACCAATGGCTGAAAAACCTATCCTTTGTTTTGAACTATGTTCTAAAAGTTTGGCTTTTATTCATTAGCAGGCC
Organism: Capra hircus; assembly: GCF_001704415.2. Lineage (NCBI taxonomy): Eukaryota > Metazoa > Chordata > Mammalia > Artiodactyla > Bovidae > Capra > Capra hircus. The sequence goes on from NC_030814.1 coordinate 76,126,210, forward strand.
AAGAAGGACAATGGCATCTCTAATATGCATTAAAGTCGCGTTTGCCACGCTCTCCTCTCCCAGACTTTAAAAGCAGCAATCTCACTGATGATACATTGGCTCCTGTTCCTTTTAGTGTCAGGGAAAGGAAAGCAGCCATCTTGGTGAGAGGCTCTCACTTCCTGGTCACTGTCAGTAGAAAGTGAATTTGGAATCTGAGACAATCTAAACTTTTCAATCATGTTCCAATGGTGGTATCAATACAGATGCTAACCCTAGGGGCTTACCTTTAATTATTCTGTTTGGTTCTCATATTTTTTATAATTAATTTTATTGGAGAATAGTTGCTGTACAGGTTCCCATAATATTTAAGAAAATTGTTCTACACATATGTGAAGAGTATAGTTTTGTGAAAGGAACCTGAAATTCTAAATTGGTGTGAAAACCGTTACGCAAATCATACAAGAGAGAGAAGCCAGTGAATCTGAATGCACAGTTTGGTTGCTCTTTTCCCTCGCCATTTGAGGGTATTTTCTGTAGATGTACTTCCATGTGAGGATTGTATGTTTTCGTCTGAAAGTGCTTGACACTAAGGTAGGAATTCCAGGGTCACAACCTTTCCTGAGGGGAGCAGCTTTTGCAAGTGTGTATGAGAATAAACTGGGTAGGGTCAAAGACTTTTTTAAATTTTTTATCTTTTAAGCTTTTCATTTTAAAATAATTGTAGTCATAAAGCATTGTAAAGATAGTGCAGAGAGTCCTTTGTACCTTTTATACAGCTTGGTCTATGGTGACCTGTTGTATAGGTGTAGTACAATTCCAAAACCAGGAATTGGCATTGGTACTAGATAGTGACTTTATTTAGTTTTCACTGAATACGGTTCATTTTTTCTGATCTGCATTCATGTGTGTATGTGTGTGTATAGAGTTCTATGTTGTTTTATCCCATGTACAGATTCCTATAACCACCATCATAATCAGGATACAGAACCACAAAAGAATTCTCCCATGCTACCTGCTCCAACTCATTAGTCTTGCTCTGTACTCATACCTGTTCCCATTCCATTCCCTGCCCATCCCTAATAACCAATCATCTGTTCTCCACCTCTAATTTATCTCTTTGAGAATGTTATGTAAAAAAAATAAACTATTTGAGACAGACCTCTTTTTCACTAACATGTTGGACCCCTTGCATATATCAGTAACTCATTCCCTTTATTGCTGAGTAGTATTCCATTTTATGGGTATATTAGAGTCTATTCAACCATTCACCCACTGAATGACTCCTGGGTTGATTTAAATTTTCATTCACGTCCTTTTGTCTTTATTTTGTTTCATTCTTTCCTCCTTCTTTACTTCCTCCTCCTCCTCTTCTTCTCAGTAAACTTACTGAAGTATAACATACATGTGGAAAATTATAAGGGTACAGTGCTATAAATTTCCCACAGCTGGTAAGCAGCACTCTGGCTAAGAAAAAGAACATTTTGGGAATTCTCTGGTGATCCAGTGGTTAAGACTCTGGGCTTTCACTGCCATGGGCCTGGGTTCAATCCCTGGTCGGGGAACTGTGATCCCACAAGCCATGTGATGTACCAGAACAAAACAAAACAAAAAACACAAGTGCTACCCGGAAGTGCCCCACCCAAGGCATCCAGTATTTTGACTTCTAGTACTAGATTAGTCTTGCCTGTTTTTGAACTTCTTATAAATGGAATCGTTCAGCACATACTCTTTCGTATCTGGCTTCTCTTGTAAGATTCATCAAGTATTCTCTTGAACCATCTCTAAGAGTGACTGACTGCCAACTTTAGGAAGCAAATACCAATGTGGATACTCTCCAAGGTATGTCGTGGTTATATATGGCCTAATGTCAGCTGCCAACCAGTAGCAGTTCTGATGTCTAACAAGCAGCAATGATGAGGACGATGCTGTGACCTAAGTATGTTCTGGAATATGTACTACTGTGCACCAAACTCCTACCCTCTCCTCCTTCTCAGTCCATGTTTTCAAGGAAATAAGAGTTACTTTTATGGAGGAATAGCTTTGGTAGGGGGAAGCAGATATCACCAAGGAGCAAGACTAATGAGTTGGAGCAGGGATCATAGCCCTGAGCAGTGATGAACCATCATCATCAGCTTCTTGGTATCGCAAGAAGGGGCACCCTAAAGGTATCAGTCAGTCGCCTGATCTGTGCCTCCAACCCTCTCCCCTACATTTCCTCCCCTTTAACAGAACTGCTGCTGGGGTTTTAATTTAAAAACCCTACGTGCAAGTAAGAGTGGATCAGGGAAATGATGGAAGTTCTCACAGATGATAAAATTGTTCTTTGCTCCAGAAAAGAGGAAGTGGCACACTGAGGGTTATTTCCGTCAAGATTAGTTCTTGAGGAGACAGAATGGCTATCTCTGAATTTAATCCTTTCCTGTATTCTTGTGAATTTTCTGTTCCTCTTGCAGATATCATCTATTGATCATCTTGGGATTCAGACTTTCCCACACTGAATATGATGCTGTCATGAAGCGTTTGCTGGGGCTAACATGCCAGGTGGCTCAGTGGTAAAGAACCCTCCTACCAGAGCAGGAGACGTGGCTTCGATCCCTGGGTCAGGAAGATCCCATGAAGTAAGAAATGGCAACCCACTCCAGTATTCTTGCTTGGAAAATCCCATGGAAAGAGGAGCCTGATGGGCTATGGTCCATGGAGTCGCAAAGAGTCGGACATGACTGAGTGACGGAGTACGTCCACACACTTGCAACGTAACATAGCTGTTCTGTACTGTACTTTCTCACTAGGAGGTATACGATGTTCTCTCTTTTATACAAGAAGAACTAACACTGAAAAGATAAGAAAATTTCCCAGTGACTCAGTGGTAAGTGGTAGAGCCAGGTCGTGAACCCAGGACCAACACTGAGAGCCCTACTCTCTACACAGCCTGCAACAGCTCCCAGAAAATGGGTCTGTGGCTGAGTTGAATCGAGTGTTCAGTGGCAGAATGTTCTGTGATAGGTCAAAGAAAGTGGTTGTTAAAAAATTACCTAAATCATCTTAGTCCTGTCCTTACCTATGTGAGGCTTGTTCGTGCGCATCCAAATTCAAATGCTGACAATTATTAGAAGTAACAACCAACGTATTATTGAAAGCAAGAAAATTGAGGTCCATACTATCATATCCACAAATCAGATAACTGGGTTAAACGTGGGTGACGGAGCCCACTTGCTGTGTAGGTTATTATTTTTTCCATCTTTTGTTACTTTCGTCTGTTAGGTCAAGATAATATTTTTTAAATTAATTAATTTGTTTTCAGTTTATTTTGATTGAAGGATAATTATGATATTGTAAATTTTTTTTGCCATACATCAACATGAATTGGCCACAGGTATACATGTGTCCCCACTATCCTGAACCCCCCTCCCACCTCCTTCCCCACCCTATCCCTCTGGATTGTCCCCGAGCACCGGCTTTGGGTGCCCTGCTTCACTCATTGAACTTGCACTCATCTATTTTACATATGGTAATATAGAAAATAATTGTAATACTTAAATAACCAATGTAAAGCACTTGGGTAAAGAAGAGTGTTTAGCACCCTTGGGCTTGGTTCTTGTTAGCTGCCATTGTCGTCATCATCACCATTTCCTGGGGAATGTGGACAAGGATGTGAAAGTGATGGGAGTGGTTTGGAGTGTGACCCGAGGCTGGGTTGCTGGGCTAAGATACCTCTGTAGTTAGTAACTGCCTTGTCTAAGAAGGCAGTTACTGCTAGTTGCCGAATCTTATATTTGAACAAGCTTTATCATCCAGGCTGTTTAATGAAGAAGGACTCCAATGCACACAATTTATTTAGGAGACTTGGTTAATCCTTGGGGCATTTAAAATGAACAATTTATATTTGAGAAAGATTCCTATTCGGAGATAAATATTAATACTCATTTTGAAAATATTCACTAGCTATTGTGTTGCACCTTTCTCTTTACTTTTGAAATATAATAACATATTCAACCAAGCCTACCAGGGCTGTGCTAACAGTTCCATCCAACCAGAACCACATTCCGTCTTACCAGTCTGCCACTCCCTTCAACAACGACCCCTCTCATTCCTGGTGCTCTGCTGAGGCTGTATTCCCAGAGGCTCTCAGCTCTAAGAAAGGTGATTGGTTGGTTCCTTCTGCATCGTCCTTGTCCCTGGCTGTAGATTTGACTTAAATCTCATGTACCCTATATGTAAACCATATGGACACCATCTGAGAAGAATCTTTCTTCTCTGTTAGCTTTTCAGCGCTAAGCTGAAACCTTCTGAGCCTGCTTTCCTCTGGTCCCTTCAGTCTCTGTTACGGCTCGTTTGTTCTAAATCCTGGAATTTCCAAGGTCATGACAAAGTGAGTGTGGGGGTGGTTGACACTTGTTACAGTGCTCTGGATTCACAGGTATTGACTCTGGCAAAACTTCACTGTTGAGTGAGAGATGCTTTATGTTAACTGTTTAAATCTATACTTCGCCAGAACATGGGATCTCTGCCCATATGTTGGCAATGATTATCTGGCCAGGATTTCAGGAATTGTTCTGACTTCTAACGTTATGTCTTGCTGTCATTCACTGGCCCAGAGTTGTGTTAAGAATACATGTAGTCAAGTCCCTGGGCTCATAGGGTATTAGGACCTATCGCCATTTAGGTTGTGATCATTTACATTCTGCCGCTCAGCCTCCATTCTCTTTCTGTTGTTAATGAATCTGTTAATGACCTCTGTAGTTCAGGAGTACCACCTGCCCCCAACTCTCTTTCCAGACACTGACGGCACCTCTGACGACAGCTGGGCACATGACCTGGGTCTGGCCAATCAGAACATGTCCTCCCTTTTGCATCAATGATTGATTCAAGGTTGATTATATAATACACCTTTGCAATGAGGCTCAACTGTAAATCAGCCTAGCACCTTTGCTTGAGACACAGGCCAAGAATCATCCTTTCTCCTCACTGGACTTGAAACTGTGAGGCTATGAGTCTGGAGCTTCTGGCAACCAGTGTGCCTCCCTCAGAAGCAGACAGAGGGAGATGAAGTGAGCTCTGATGCTCTCATCTGAGGCAGTACTTCCAGTCACACCTGCAGTCGCCTTTTCCTGGACTTATTCAGTTTCAAGAGCTGATATATTTACTCTTTTTTTTGGCTTAAGCCAGTTTGAGCCATTTCTTTTCTATAACTGAAAGAGTTCTGATTAATGCTAGATGATTGCTAGGTTGGTTTTATATTCCATGTGGGAAATTCTTGCTCTTTTAGAGAAGGGAGAGGGAGCCTAAGAAACTTTAGTGCCGGAAATTTTGCCTAGAAACAAACCAGTGGGCACTGGGCCTGGTCAAGGGAGGCAGACCAGCTAGAATTCAGAATTACAGTCTGTCCTAAACTATCACAAGGATATACTAATTCAAATTAAAATATATTATTTTAAGCATTTGTGATCATTTACAGTATTTTGGAGGCTGGTGGCTCAGTGGTAAGGAATCTTCCTGCCAATGCAGGAGATGTAGGTGTGATCCCTGGGTGGGAAAGATCTCCTAGAGAAGGAAACGGCAACCTGCTCCAGTATTCTTCCCTGGAAAATCCCATGGACAGAGGAGCCGGGCAGGCTACAGTCAATGGGGTCACAAAGAGTCGGACACAACAGTTTCCTCATCTGTATAATGGGCATATCCAGAGTGCCTATCTCAAATAATCATTAAGGCACATCGAACAGAATGTCTAATACCTCCTCCATAAATATAAGCTATCACTATTAATAATGCTCTGAACTTTTTCTCTTGGGATTGTGTGATGCATCATCTTATGTCTCTGAACCAGAACTAAGAGTCAAAATAATGCAAACTAGAAGTACAAGCTCTCCAGAAAGAAGACACTAGGGTTTTTAAACATTCCTTAGGCTAACTAAGATTTGGTTGCTAGCTCTTCCAAGTTGGTAAGTAAAGGGAAATCTAAGCACTGGTTGTTTTCTTCTGTTTAGTGACAAAGTTGTCTAATGATTGTTCCTCTTGCTCGGTTTAAGGCTGCTCTAAGTTGTCCACGACAGTCCTTCTTCCTGATGGAATTCAGCGTTCAGACCCAGCTTTACCTCCTGGGCACTTAAAAACACCATGAAAAACAAAAACCACAGCACAAATCAAAACCCTCATCACATTCAATTTCTCTACTTAGTACTAAGGGTAGCAACTCTTGTCTCCATTTTATAGGTGAGAAAATGACGTCTCAGAAAGGAGGGACTGTTGGGCACACAGCTGGTACATGGTGTAGCTGGGATGGTGGCTGCCCTCTTAGCCACCGCATGTGCCGCCCCTTGCCTACGAACTCTCCAGTCTAGCAGGGTGAAGTCCTCAGCCTCTGGCTCCTGAGCCCACATTTGTTCAGTACAGGTCTGAGAGCATCAGCAGGCCTAGTGCCTAACAGTTAGTACCCCCATGGCCACCTGAAAGGCTGATAGTGGGATTTTCCAGTGGCAAACTACAGACTGTGGGGGCAGAGCTGGATCACTCTAAGGAAAAAAGACATCTTTCCTGGGAAGAATTGTTATATTCTCATTACATCTGCCTGCTGTTCTGAAAATTTGGAGAAGATGTCTCACTGTGGAAGGGCAATCACTCTTTCCTAGTGAACCACTCAATAATTGATTTGATTATACATGGTTAATATAGAAATCAGATGTAGGTAACATGTACCTACTCTTTTTCTTTAATGCCGAAAAGGGGGAAATAGAGATGTTTTATTTGAAACAAATGGTTTATTTTACATGAATTTTTGTATAGATGACATGCCTTGTTCTATGATGAATTTATTTATAAGATGAATTTAAAACAGTGGTAATGAACACTTTCCATCACCTTTACCATCTTTGAAGTGTCCCCTATCACAGTGATGGCTGTTATCTGAGGTCTGTTGTTACTGTTAGATGTTATTATTGGCTTGCCTTGTCTCCCTGTGATGTGTGTGTGTGCGTGTGTGTGTGTGTGTGTGCGCGTGTGTGTATGTGTATGGCGGGGGTGGGGGTGTCACTCGGTGACAATAGAAATTAACAAAAGGCATGAGCAGAGACTGAAACAGCATTGACCAAATGAACGCTAGTGATCCTCATCAGACAGCAATGACCAGGTGTGTGTTCTCGAATAGTCAGGACCACCGCACTGCACAACACCAAAGGTTCCATTTGCACTGGATTCAGACATCCAAGGTTCCTTAGAAGCCAAAGGGGGACTGCGCTAAGATATGATGGAGAGGGAAGGGCTGAAATGCGGTGGAGGTGCGCGTGTGCGGCTTTTTGGCTGCTCAGAGTTCATTCACTCTATTTCTAACAGCTTCTCACTTTAACTGGGAATCTACTCTCCTACTCCTAATGTAGATAGAGCAGTCAAAGCTTCATCTTCCCCTGACTGCAGAGACGGGCCGTGACAAGCCACTGGGACACACATTCCTTGGTTGAAGCTTCTGAGATAGAGTCTGACAGAGAGACAGAGCCTGAATACAGGCTAGCCTGCTCCTGAGAAATTTCTGAGCTTTTGGAGCCCAACTGTAAAACTGTTTTGATTTGAGCAAATCTAAAGCTAGGAGCTGGACATGGAACAACAGACTGGTTCCAAATAGGAAAAGGAGTACGTCAAGGCTATATATTGTCACCCTGCTTATTTAACTTCTATGCAGAGTATATCATGAGAAACGCTGGACTGGAAGAAACACAAGCTGGAATCAAGATTGCTGGGAGAAATATCAATAACCTCAGATATGCAGATGACACCACCCTTATGGCAGAAAGTGAAGAGGAACTAAAAAGCCTCTTGGTGAAAGTGAAAGAGGAGAGTGAAAAAGTTGGCTTAAAGCTCAACCTTCAGAAAACAAAGATCATGGCATCCGGTCCCATCACTTCATGGGAAATAGATGGGGAAACAGTGGAAACAGTGTCAGACTTTATTTTTTGGGGCTCCAAAATCACTGCAGATGGTGACTGCAGCCAAGAAATTAAAAGACACTTACTCCTTGGAAGGAAAGTTATGACCAACCTAGATAGCATACTGAAAAGCAGAGACTACTTTGCCAACAAAGGTCCGTCTAGTCAAGGCTATGGTTTTTCAAGTGGTCATGTGTGGATGTGAGAGTTGGTCTGTGAAGAAAGCTGAGTGCCGAAGAATTGATGCTTTTGAACTGTGGTGTTGGAGAAGACTCCTGAGAGTCCCTTGGACTGCAAGGAGATCCAACCAATCCATTCTGAAGGAGATCAGCCCTGGGTGTTCTTTGGAAGGAATGGTGCTAAAGCTGAAACTCCAATACTTTGGCCACCTCATGCAAAGAGTTGGCCCATTGGAAAAGACTTTGATGCTGGGAGGGATTGGGGGCAGGAGGAGAAGGGGACGACCAAGGATGAGATGGCTGGATGGCATCATGGACTCAATGGATGTGAGTTTGGTTGAACTCCGGGAGCTGGTGATGGACAGGGAGGCCTGGTGTGCTGCAATTCATGGGGTTGCAAAGAGTCGGACACGACTGAGGGACTGAACTGAACTGAACTGAAAGCTAGGAAGAAACATGGATAACAATGGCAGGAATACAAGTTTGTAATGAGATAGAGGCATAGATTTCTCTATAATAAATGAGCATTGTAGAAGAGGGACCAGTGTTCATAGCAGAAGAGTATTAGGGAGAAGAGTCTGGGGGACTTCATCATGAGAAGTTCTGGATCTGAAATCTGTTGGAAGATAACAAGATTCAAGATGCGATGTGTCTCCCAAGTTGCAGTCAGCTCCAACAAGCATTTGAGATGGCTATGGCACATGGCTGTGGCTGTTTTCTCACTCCTTTAGCTTAGCTGAATGTTGTCGGGTCCAAAGATTCCACCAATGCTCTTTCTCCAGCCATCTAGAGTCATCTTCACTCTTTAAGGCATCTTGGTTATGGTTTTCCCATCTTTTCTCCCAGCACATCATAACTAGATTAAGCTTGGCCTCTGACAGTGTTTTTTTGAAAAAGAAACATTTCTATTTAGTACAACACTTTGAACTCTTTGGAGAAGTGTTATCATAGATCTGGTAGAAGAGTGAACTTTTGTGACAGTAATTTGATGATTTATTTTCAAAAAATTTTAAACCGCAGTTTGGAAAACTGCTCTCTTGAATCTGCGTGTATCCATAAACATTAGTCAGTACTCAAGGAATAATATTTCTGTTGCCATACGTTACCTCCCATTGTATTTACTCCTCCCTGTACTTTTTGCCTCACATTCTGCCTGCAGCATCTGACTAACTCTGCTGAAGGGAAACTATCTTACTCAGCTCTATTCATCATTTTTTTTTCCCCAGGCTGTGCTAACAATGAAAAAAAAAAAAAATCCCCAAACACCCCAGATGCTTAACTGAGTATGAATGTGCTGCCACTTATGGAGTTGAGTGTTTTAGAACTTCCCCAGGCGCAAAGGACTCAGAAACGATTGTGGATTATAACAGAAGATCTCTATTTATGTCATTCCAGGAAAGATGTGTTTTCCTAGGCTCTAAGTCTGACCTTTCTCTGCTTATTGAGTCCTTACTGTTGGCCTCTGAAAGTTATTCATTGACCACCGTATCACCTAGTTATAGTGATAAGTTAATTCAAGGATTACTTGAATCACAGAACATGGCACGTATACTCAGAAACCAGATATTTGGGCTCAGGCAGAAAATTGGAGAGCAGAGGCAGGCACTGAAGGGCGCCTTCACATTAAGATAGGAACCTGTTTCAATTCCGTGTGACTCCGTATGGGGAGTGCTCCATGGAAAGTCAGCCTAGGATAGCACAGGAGAAGTAAGCTGCTTCCGCTTCTATTTCCCTTGTCTCTATAGAGGGATCTGAAGGTACTGGCCCTGTCTTTGGCCAGAAGAAAGTCTCTGGATTATTAGACCAGGAAAGAGGGTGAGGGAAATAGAAACAGCCAAACTTCTGTTTTCTCTAGCGCTGGAGCCTAGCTCTAAAAATACTGAATGAGATGCTTTTGTGGCTCTTTACTCCCTCTTGTGGTGAGGTGGTGCCACTGTTTTCTAGCTATCCTAGGGATTTTTGTTTCCACCTGAGGCAGAAATCATTCATCATTTAACATGAGAACATACTTAGGTTGGATGTAACTATCCAATAAGGCAATGAGCAGAGGTTCTGTGCTGCATGTGGGCACATCTCTCAGAGGGTTAAGGGATTCATCTGTTAAAAGTTTCAAGCATGTAGATTCACTGTTCCCACCGAGAGACGGTTTAACAAATACTTTTTCCACCAACTGTTGGATTAGTTGGGGGATTTTAGGATCTGAGGAACGAAAAAAGCACCATATATCACCCTTCCATACCAACTGAGGTATAAATAGTATAAGATTTCCCTGCAAAAAAAAAATGTAGAATCTGATTTCACATATACATTTCAGTGGTATTTTATTGATTTATATATAAAATGTCACAAATATATGTATTTTGCTATGAGTATTGGTAAATATTCTTTATTTAAAATTTTCTACTTTACTGTTTAACATTACATCCAAACTTTTAGCAAGCAGGTGCCTACTTTGTGAAACCGGATATTCAGTTCATCATCATTTCTGTACAGATTTGTAAGTAGATATATGTGATATAATATATGCAATAATACTGGAGTCATCTTACTCATTGGATATTTTGTCTTCTATTAATATACTTCATTTTGCAGCATGGGGAGGAGTGGAATAAATGGCACAGTGTAATTGGGAGGCCCATTTCTTAGAAACTTGAATGGGAAGGGCAGTTGTACAAAAAAATGTGCCAGAGGAGGATTCTATTTTTCCAGTAAAAATGAGCTGGCAGAAAATTGTAAAAGCACTGTACGTTGCTTTAGGATCATTCTCAACAGGGCCAAGAGCATTCATTGTGTTGCTCAGTAGTTCTTAGTACTTCGGTAAATTATGCTACAGAAAAACAAAAGCAGAGTCTTTGCAGCCACAAATTCTATAAAGGCATGGCTTTAACTGGCGTGGCTGCTTAGGCGTGCTCAAGTTAGCTCTAAACATTTATCTCCTCTGGTGTGGTAGGCAACCTCTAAGATAAAGTCACACCCTTGTATAATCTCTCCCTTTTGAGTGTGGACTGGACTTACTGATTTGCTTCCAATAAACTGAATGCCACAGAAGTAATGGGTTGTTATTTCTAAGATTAGATGACAAAAAGACTAGGCTTGCCAAGGCTTGGTAGCAACCAAGATGTCCTTTGATAGATGAAAAGGTAAATAAACCGTGGTACCTCCAGATAATGGAATATTATTTAGAGCTAAAAAGAAGTGAGCTATCAAGTAATGAAAAGACATGGAGGAAACTTAAATGCATATTTCTTAATGATAGGAACCAATAAAAGTTACCTGCTGTCTATGATATCCTGGAAAAGGAAAAAAACAATGGAGACAGTAAATGATCTGTGGTTTCCATGGGTTAAGGAGAGGGAGGGATGAACAGGGAGAGCCCAGAGGATTTTTAAGGCAGTGAAACTGTTCTGTGCAGTTCAGTAATGGAGGATACCTGTCAGTATACATTTGTCAAAACCAATAAAATGTATATCACCAAGACTGAACCCTAATGTAAAATATGGACTTTGGGTGATAAGGGTGTGTTAATGTAGGCTCATCAGTTGTAAGAAATATACCACTCTGGTGGGAGATGTCAATGGTGTGGGCGGTTGTACATGTATAGGGGAAGAGGGTGTATAAGAAACTCTGTACTTTGTGCTTAATTTTGCTGTGAACCCAAAACTGTTCTAAAAGATAAAGTCTGGTGTGTTTTTTGGTTTGTTTGTTTTTTTAAAGAAACACCATGACTTCAGTTTAGATGCCTTTATTTGCTCACTCTGAGGGAGGCCAGCTGCTGAGCTGGGAGTAGCTTTATGGAGAGAGGCCCACATGGCAAGGAACTGATATCTCCAGCCAATAACCAGTAATGACCAGAGGTCTGCCAGTGGCCACAGCAGTGGGCTCAGAGTGGGTCCTCCCCAAATGGGCCTTGAGCTGACTGCCGCCAATCGAGACCTTGATCACAGCCTTGCGTAGGACGTTTTGAGAGGCTCTGAGTTGGAGGTACCCAATTAAACTATGTCCAGATTTCTGACTCATAGAAACTGAAGTAATCAATAAGTATTTGTGAATTTTAACTGTTTAGGTTTTGTAGTAATACGTTGGGTAGCAACAGATAACCAATATATTTAAAAGGAATGAAATCAGAGTATATTGTCTGATAGTAAGACATTCAGCTCAAAATCATCGACAAGAAGATTACTAGGAAATTCCCTTATATTTGGTATTGAAAAATATACCTGTAAAGAACTCATGCATCAAGAAAGAAAAGATCATAGAAACTAAAAAGCATGTTAATCTGGGAAATCTCAAAGTTTTCTAGGAGTGAAAAAGAGAGGTTTTTAGAAGGAAAAGAGAAGATTGTGGATTATAATGAGTCATGAAGTAGTCTAAGCAAGACAGAGAAGACGACAGAAAGAAGCTCTGCGTGTCAAGAGAGAGATATAAGTGATGTGTTAGAGGTCACATGACAGGAAAGGATTCTGCAATGTGAGTACTTGAGCCCAAAGGTAGAACGTTTGCGTGTAAATTGCAGAACTGGTGGCTAATAACTTCTAACGAGTATTTTCAGGGTATGACAATGGAAGGCAAGCGCCAAAGCTGACTGGACAAAAACGTCACTGGAAGTGAAGGCATTAAGCAGCTAGGCAGGGGGTGCTGGAGTCTCCAAGCAGAATGAAAGGAGATGAAGTGAAGAGTCACACATCGAAACATAAGCCATGCGATGAACGAGAGGTTGTGAACAGGGAGGAGGAAGATTGAAACAGTAAGATGCGACAGTGTATAGTAAGTCCCAATTGGCTCAGCTGTCATGGGAGTAGGTGCTGGAGATAAGCCAGGTTTCTTCTAAAAAACATTTCATCAGGTCATTCTACAAAGAAAGATGAAAATTGGCAGTAGCTCACTGTATACTAAAAATGGTTTTCATAGTTTAGACAATGCATAGAATTATCCATTGCTTCCTACTGGAAGAAGCCAGCCAAGTTCTTACTCTTTTTCTATTTTTTAAAATGAAGTATGCTGAAGCTGAAGCTCCAGTATTTTGGCCATCTGATGAGAATAGCTGACTTGTTGGAAAAGTCCCTGATGCTGGGAAAGACTGAGGGCAGAAGGAGAAGAGGGCATCAGAGGATGACATGGCTGAATGGCATCACCTATGCAAAGGTCATGAAATTGGGCAAACTTTGGGAAATGGTGAGGGACAGAGAGGCCTGGTGTGCTGCAGTCCATGGGGTTGCAAACAGTTGAACACAACTAGGCGACTGAACAACAACAATACAACAGTAGTTAATTTACAATCTTGTGTTAGTTTCAGGCACATAGCAAAGTGATTCAGTTACTCATTATCTTTCCTGTTTCAGATTCTGTTCCATTATATGTTATTACAGGATATTGTATATTGTTCCCTGTGCTATACAGTAAGTCCTTATTGTTTATTTTACGTATAGTAGTATGTATCTGTTAATCTCAAATCCTAATTTATGTGCTTCTCATCCCCTTTGGTAACCATGTTTGTCTTCTATGTCTGTGAGTCTATTTCCATTTTGTAAATAAGTTCACTTATGGAGTTCTTACTTCCTATTTGGGTTTTCTTAGCCTCACAATCAGCTTTACTTATCTTGCCTCTTCTCAGTCTTACCAACTTCTCCCTAAGACATTCTGCTTGCTACATAATACACATGATAGCCTGTGGTTTCGCTAAGGGAGATACACACACTGTAATTCAGTTTGTGTCTGAAGTAGAGTTCACAAGTTCCACAAATACGTGTTTAATTCAGAGTGATGAAACTGCCTGTAACTGAGTAGGTTTTAAGCTACACAACACATATGGGATTTTATGGAGCTCAAATTATTTTTAAAAGTTATTCATTTGTGTAATAACAAAAGTAGCTTTTCAGGTAAAAGATAGGTGAAGCCAGATCATTGTCATGATGACCCTTGATCATTGCCATGGTCTCAAACCACGCCCAGAATTAATCACTTAATCAGGCGGTATGATCTCAAGGGCTTTTTTTTCCCCCACACATTTACATTCTTTTAAATGTACAGTGGGGACTGTGTAGTTTTGCACAGTGGATCATTTTACTCCCCTGCTTCTGAAGCGCTCCCGATTCTAACTAGAATAAAATCCATACTCCCCACTGTGGCCTCCAAGACTCCACACAAACAGGTCTCTGCCTCCCTCTGTGACCTCCTCTAGTGCCGGGAGGTATGAGGGTGCTCTTTGCACAGGGCCTTTGCATGAGCCATTCATGCTGCTTGGAGAGCTCTGTTCCAATCCTTGCTTGACTGTTTCTTCTCAGTTTTCAAATCTCAGCTCTAAATTCAGCTCCTGGTAAGCCTTTCCTAGATGCTCTCTCTAAATCAGTACCTCCCTCTTTTGATTCTGTTACCTTGTTTCATTCCGGAAACAGAGTTCTACCTCTGGGCTTCCAATCGTCTCTTCACTACATGCTTGCTAAATTACTTCACCTTTTTGTGCTTTATGTTTCTCATCTTAAAAATGAGGATAATTATGTACCTACTTTTTAGGTTGTTATGAGTTAATATTTGTAAAACACTAACAGTGCTTCGAATGTATTGAGCTCTGTTTAATAAATTGATAGCAGTTTTTCTTTAGCACTTGCTATGATAGGAAATTACTTACGTGTTGTTTATCCTCTTTCTTCTCTAGAACATAAGATCTACTAAGTGCAGGGAACCTGTCCGTTCTGTTCTTAGGCCAAGAACAGTGCCTGACTCATGCACCCTTAATAAGACTGAATGCATGAATGTTCAGATCTTACCTCCCGCATAGGGTTCTGAGTGTGTGAGAGATAAGTTTAAAATGGAAATCATGGTCCTGCTTTTATTGAAAACTTTTAACTTTTATACACTGACCACTGTAAAGTGTGATCACCATATCTTGCTCTGTTATACTAGAAATGGATGTAACTCCTCTAAACTCCACAGTAGGCTTAATCCAACTGCAATTCTCTCCTGTGTCTTACTTTTCCAATGAGCGCAACAGAACAAAGACTGCCACCGTGTCCTGCCTGCTGTCCTTTGCACATGGTGGCGTGTCGCTCCAGGACCTCGCTTTACATGTGTAAGATACCCCATCATTGAACCATTGATGTCTTTGTTGCTGAAAAACAAACAAACAAAAAAAACGAAACAAATAGCAAAGAGTACAGCCTACAAAAAGTTAGTGTAGCAGCAGCCTCGCCCACATGATGTTTAGGAAAACACTTGCAGCAGTCATCACAAGCAAAACTAACATTCCCAGATTCCAACAATTCCAGTCCAAACCTTTATTGCAATTACCAGCCAACTTATTTAAGATTATCTGCAGGGTGGAAGAAAGAGAAGAGCTTCTTGTCGGAGCTTGTCAGGTTACCAGTCATACTGTCCTGGCTGGCCAGGGTCTGTGAACCTAAACTCTGTTGGGAGAAATCTTCTATAGAGAGGTTGAAAAGTGAAAGTTGTTCAATTGTGTCTGACTCTTTGCAACCCCACGGACTGTAGCCCACCAGGCTCCCCTCTCCAAGGGATTCTCCAGGCAAGAATACTGGAGTGGGTTGCCATGCCCTCCTCCAGCGGATCTTCCCAACCTGGCTAGTTGTGCTTTCATGTGCTTCTCTAGCAGAAACCCAAGTTTTCTCCCATTGTGCTGCAGAGACCATGCTTCACAGGTATAGGAAGGCCACATGGACATAAACTTTCCTACTCTGAAAGATGCATTAAAAAAAAAAAAAGATTTCTTTCCTGTAGGTATTCTCTCTTTTTTTCCCTTGAAATTATTTTCTTGCTGCATTAGGTCCACATTGGATCATCTACCCAAAAGTAGGAAACAAGGTAAAAGAAAAAAAAATTTGCAAAAAATCCATTCAGTTCATTTGCTCAGTCGTGTCCAACTCTTTGCGACCCTGTGAATCGCAGCACTCCAGGCCTCCCTGTCCATCACCAACTCCCGGTGTTCACTCAGACTCATGTCTATCGAGTCAATGATGCCATCCAGCCATCTCATCCTCTGTCATCCCCGTCTTCTCCTGCCCCCAATCCCTCCCAGCATCAGAGTCTTTTGCAATGAGTCAACTCTTTGCATGAGGTGGCCAAAGTACTGGAGTTTCAGCTTTGGCATCATTCCTTCCAAAGAAATCCCAGGGCTGATCTCCTTCAGAATGGATTGGTTGAATCTCCTTGCAGTCCATTAGATTGCTACATACTAAGTTGAGCTTGAGAAAAAGCCAGGTCTGAGGTGCTTTGTTCCTGGTGTTATTAATGGGTCTTTATTAAAAAAAAAAAAAACAACTATAATTGATTTACAATGTTGGATTAGTTTCAGGTGTACAACAAAGTGATTCAATTATACAGCTATATATATATACATATATATATATATATATTTTAAGATTCTTTTCCCTTATGGGTTATTACAGAATACTGAGTATAGTTCTCTGTGCTATATAGCAGGTTCTTGTTGGGTATCTATTTTATATACAATAGTGTGTACAGGATAAATCAATGGGTCTTAAGTTCATGCACATTAAGGCTGACTTTATAGTTTAGGGTCCCCTAGAGAACTTGTGATTCCAGGGGAAAAAATTTCTATCTCCATCCAAGACTTGATCTTGACTTACACAGTCTGAGTTCCTGGAAAGCCTGTGTTGGTTCCCAAGTGAATCTATTTTCATATTAAACTTGGCTACTGTGGTCTCTCAGTGTTAAATCACCCTGCACAGCTGCAGTCTCAAACCAGCTGCAACTCCGTGACAGCTGACCAAATCTCCAGGAGGGCTAGCCAGTGAGGTCAAGGGCTCTGCAGCCAGGAGCTGTGTCCCAAGTGGTCTAGGGAAGATCCCATTTTCCTTGCAGATATTAGATGCCACCACTCACCCCTCTGATACCACTGCCATTGAACCTTGCCCACTGCCGCTAGAAGTAATACCAGTGCTGTTTCTACCACTTCTCACCAGAATGGAGTCTGTAGAGCTTGCCATTCTCTCCATCCCAATTCAAAGCCTTGGGAGGAAGTACCTGATTGGCAGAACTTAGAATATGTGCTATGCCTGCTTGCAAGGGAGGATGGGAAGGTATCTCTTATATTCAGCCTCTGAGGTGGGAAATGAGTGGAGGCATTCTCCAACAACAGGAAGCAGGTTCAGAGATTCAGCAGCAAAAGAGAGAAAAATACTGTTTCCCTATCTCTTCATGATCTTCCAGCTCTCCACACACCATCAGGACTAAGTTACAAAGCTTAATGTCTCCCTTGTAAGACTGAAAGTGTTAGTTGCTCACTCATGTCCTATCTTTGCGACCCCATGGACTGTAGCCTGCCAGGTTCCTCTGTCCATGGGATTCTCCAGGCAAGAATACTGGGGTGGATTACCATGCTCTTCTCTGGGGGAGAATAGAAACTGGGTCTTCTGCATTGCAGGCAGATTCTTTAGCATTTGAGCCACCAGGGAAGCCCCTTTAGAAGAGTAATCCCTTAGAAAAGAGACAAATTTAGGAGGAGTTTGGGTTCCTCTTAAGAAAAGACTAAGTAGAATTCTCACTGGGAAAGGGAGAAAGATTAAGAGGGTAGATAATAGGGGGTGTGGTTGGTGTGGGGTTTTCAGGTACCCAACACCCTTCCCTGCCCAGGGCCTGAAGAGATGGGGGAGTGAAGAGGATAGACACACCAGACAGATATTGACTCTGAGAAGACACTGTTGTGCAAGTGACTCTGAATAATCAAGAAGTGACTATGCCAGAAGGTTAATTGCCTTGTTGATTTATTCAGTAGTGAGCTTAAGGTCCTCTTCCTGTTTCCCTTGGCTCCTGGCTAGCACGGAAGAGATTCATTTTTGTTTGCTTTAAACATTTATTTGAATATTTAAAAAAGGTGAAATAATTTTAGACTCACATAGAAGTTGCTAAAATAATTTCGAGAGTAAGAGATAATGCACAGCAGATTCTAGGAATACCTGAACACATGCCCTGAGGTAAACAGGATTCAGAGGCTGCATAGACTGGAGCTGGGACTAAGTGCAGGTAGGCTGAGGATCACTGAGACTCCTTTGTTCTGTTGAAGGAACTTTTATCTGCCACTTGCTTTCTCAGTAGCTTTGGGGAGCAGCAGAGGCCAGCAGGACTTTAAGCACCACTCCTGCCCCTGCCAAATCTTTCTTGTATGATGTGACCTTTAGTTTAGAAAAGGGAGGAGGGAGAAATCCTGAAAGATTGCATTGACCCCAAATAGACTGTTAACTTCAATTGGTAAATTTAAGTCCCTTCTTTTGCACGGGCTTCCCTGGTGGCTCAGCTGGTAAAGAATCTGCCTGCAGTGTGGGAGGCCTGGGTTCGATCCTTGGGTTAGGAAGATCCCCTGGAGAAGGGAAAGGCTACCCACTCCAGTATTCTGGCCTGGAGAATTCCATGGACTGTATAGTTCACAACCGCTCCCCCTCACCCCCATCCCAGCCAATGAATGAGGGCTTGAGAACAAGAATTAGAATAGGGCACACCAATAAAGCAACCCTCTTTGGTACTGTATTATACACCTCACTCTGCAACTGGCCTAAGCCAGGGGGAGCGCGATAAATGGAGTATTGGCTTCCCAGCAGTGGTTGAGAAAGCCTTCATTCTCAGTCTTGTTGCGGGCCTGAGGCTGAGCACATCTCCTGAAGATCATAGTGGGGTTGGTCTTGCACTTACATTTCTGAAAGTAAGAATAATGCACACAGCCTTTCTTTCTTTCTTTTGTTCTTTTTGAGGTGGCTGCTTCTTCTTGTTGTTATTTTAAACAGAAGAACGGGGTTACTGGATTAAGCAAAAAAGACTGCAACACAAGACTGAAACAAATACCCAGCATGAAGATCTGGGTGCTTGCACCAGGTGGAGCCTGGTGAAGGAGGTGCTACTCAGCTTGCTAGGCTTCCTGGTGAGATTTCGTTTGAGGAGGTTTGGTGCTGCTCACTTGTGGTGGCTATAGCCTTAAGCATGGAGACCACAGTTCACTGAGTTGTCACACTGGCTCACCCCTGACGGTAAGGGTGCATCCTGGTCCGAGTCTACACTCCAAATGCCCTAGACTTCCTTGCGCAATAAGCAAAAAGGCTCGCCGTTGGCCTGATGCTAGGATAGGGTACCCCTGATACCCAACCCCCCTGAGAAGAGAGCTCTGCTTTCAGGCAAACCAGCCCCACTGGTTGGAGGCAGCACTGGGCAGGGTGATGTCCTGGCTTAAAGCCTAGGAGTGAGCTTTCCTATAACAAGGGCTTTCTTATCTTTGAGTGCCAAGAAAGCTAGCCTTACTGCATTTTGGCGAGCAGCAGTATTAAAATAAAGGGTCAAAAGGCAGATGTGGACAAAGAGCAAGGGGCGGGTGTAGGAGCAAGCTTTCAGTGACAGGACTGCTCCTTGGAAATGTAGGCTTGAATTACAGAGCGGCTTTTCCTGTTCTGCTCAAGAGTTGAGACCAAACTCTCAGAGGTGTGAGCCATCAGTGTCCACTCTGCAGCTCCAGTCATAGCTGCACTTCCCTTTCTGTAGGCAGTTTGCCCAAAATTGGAGTCATGTTCCCACCGAGAGCTGATATTCTCCCGCTATTCCTTATTCTGATGAGTGGCCCACCATAACCCAGATTCTTCAGCTAGAAATATGGGGGTGATTTCTGTTGGATTCTCAATACATTCAAGTCCAATTCATCAAAGGCCTATTGATTCCGTTTCCAAAAGTAGATAACTAATAAGAACCTACTGTATAGCAGAGAGAACTCTACTCAATACTCCATAATGACTGGGAAAAGAAACTAAAAAAAAGAGTGGATATATGCATAACTGATTCACTTGCTATACAGCAGAAACTAAAACAACATTGTAAATCAACTATACTCCAATAAAAGTTAATTTTTAAAAATCTCCAAATTACCCACTCATCAACATTTCCTCTGCATCACTTCTGGTCTCCATGATTTTTCTCAATGGATTTCTATCTGTTCCCCTTGTCCACCTACGAGCAATTCTCAATAATGAGACAGAGTGATTTTTCCACCGTGTAAACATTTTTCTGGAGTAATCCTGCTTAAAATATTTTAAGCACAAAATTCAAACACCCAAATGTGTTCTGACTCTGCTCACTTTCATGCCCTTACCCCCTACCCCAATCCAGCTAGTACTTCTGTTGTCTATATAGTACTCTAAGTAGTTCTCAATGCCATATAGTATCCTTGTTGTTTATCCATTCTATTGATTATATAATATTTTACATCTACTAACCCCAAACTCCCAATTCATCCCTCCCCCAGCCCCCACCCTCTTTGCAACAACAAGTCTGTTCTCTATTTCTGTGAGTCTGTTTCTGTTTCATAGATAGCCTCATTTGTGTCACATTATAGATTTCACATATGTGATATCATATTTTTTATGGCTGAGTACTATTCCATTGGATATATATACCACATGTGTCTGTAAGATTATTGTTGTTGTTGTTTAGACACTAAGTCATGTCCGACTCTTTTGTGACCCCATGGACTGTAGCCTGCCAGGCTCCTCTGTCCATGGGATTTTCCAGGCAAGAATACAGGAGTGGATTGCCATTTCCTTCTCCAGGGGGTCTTCCTGAACCAGGGAGTGAACCCACAGCTCCTGCTTGGCAAGTGGATTCTTTGCCAAAGAGCTTCCTGGGGAGCCCAAGATTACTGTACTGTCAGATTTAAAATGTTTGTTTTTTTTTTTAAATGTACTATTTGTGTGAAAAGTATTATAAATCTGTTTATATCGGTGTACCCAGTAAAGTGTTAGTTGGGTACCTAGGCTAACTTTGTTGGACTTATGAACAAATTGGACTTACAAACATGTAATCAGAATGGAAATCATTCAGCTGTAGGGGACTTAAGGTAATTAGCAATATTAAGCATCTTTCCATGAGCCTGTTGGCTATCTGTGTGTCTGTTTGGAGAAATATTTATTGAGTCTTTTTCCTGTTTTTCTTTTTTTAAATATTGAACTGCTTATATATTTTGCAAATGAATTCTTTGTTAGTAGCATCCTTTGAAAATATTTTCTCCAAGTCAGTAGATTGTCTTTTCATTTTGTTTATGATTTCCTTTGTTGTAAAACAACTTTTAAGTTTAATTAGGTTTCATTTGTTTATTTTTGTTTTTGTTTTTAAATATTACTATAGGAGACAAATCCAAAAGAAGCATTACTGCAACTTATGTCAAAAATTGTTCTGCCTACGTTTTCCTCTAGGCGTTTATAGTATCCAATCTTTCATTTGGTTCTTTGATCCATTTTTAGTTTATTCTTGCATATGGTGTTAGACAATGTTCCAATTTCATTTTTTTACATGTAGCTGTCCAGTTTTCCCAGAACCACTTACCAAAGAGACTATCTTTTCTCCATTGTGTATTATTGCCTTATTCATCATAAATTAATTGACCATAGTGCATGAGTTCATCTCAGAGCTTTCTATCCTGATCTATTAATCTATATGTCTGTTTATATGCCAGCATTATATTGTTTTGATTGCTGTAGCTTTGTAGTATCATCTAAAGTTGAGGACCATGATTCCTCAAGCTCCATTCTTTCTCAGGATTGTTTCGGCTATTCTTTTGTGTCTTCATACAAGTTAAAAAAAATTTTTTTTTGTTCCAGTTCTGTGAAAATATGCCATTGATAGTTTGATAGGGATTGCACTGAATCTGTAGACTGCCTTGGGTAGTATTGTTGCAGGAAGGCGGACCCTTTCCAGGGCCCAAAACTGGGCTCTTGTCTAACATCAGAAATGAACTGTCCGAGGAGACACATGGGCTGACAAAGCAAGAGACTTTATTGGGAAAGGGCACCAGGGTGGAGAGCAATAGGGTAAGGGAACCCAGGAGAACTGCTCTGCAGCGTGGCTCACAATGTTGGGTTTTATGGTGATGGGATTAGTTTCCAGGAGGTCTTTGACCAATCATTCTAATTCAGAGTCTTTCCTGGTGGTGCATGCATCGCTCAGCCAAGATGAATGGTAGCAAGAGGGATTCTGGGAAGTGGACCGACACTCAGTATCTCCTTTAGACCTTTCCCAAACTCTTCTGGTTGATGGTGGCTTGTTAGTTCCGTATTCCTTATCAGGATCTCCTGTCATAAAACAACTCATACAAATGGTTACTATGGTACCTGGCCAGGGTGGGCAGTTTCAATCAGTGTGCTTCCCCTAACAGTATGGTCATTTTAACAATATTGAATCTTTCAAATAAAAAACCAGGGTATATCTTTCTATCTGTTTGTGTGATCTTCAGTTTCTTTTATCGGCATCTTACAGTTTTTTTGAATATAGGTCTTTTGTTTCCTTAGGTTTATTCCTATTTATTATTTCTTTTTGATGTAATGGTAAATGAGACTGTTTCCTTAATTTCTCTTTCTGATACTTTGGTGTTTGTTGAGGTCCTTTAATGGACCGGAACCTGGTGGTCCAGAGTCAATGATGAGAAAGTGAAAGAAGGAGAGAGGCTAATATTTCCTGGGTTATGCAGCCGGCTTTTGCATTCCAGGAAATCAGCCAGAAATAGAGAGATAGAGAGAGAGAGAAAGGAGAAAGACACAGGGACCAAAGCTCTGATGGAGCAAAGGTGTTTTAATCAACATAGTGTGGGCATATATACTATCTTCAGTTCAGTTCAGTCGCTCAGTCATATCCAACTCTTTGCGACCCTATGAATCGCAGCACGCCAGGCCTCCCTGTCCATCACCAACTCCCGGAGTTCACTCAGAGTCACGTCCATCGAGTCAGTGATGCCATCCAGCCATCTCATCCTCTGTTGTCCCCTTCTCCTGCCCCCAATCCCTCCCAGCATCAGAGTCTTTTGCAATGAGTCAACTCTTCGCATGAGGTGGCCAAAGTACTGGAGTTTCAGCTTCAGCATCATTCCCTCCAAAGAAATCCCAGGGCTGATCTCCTTTAGAATGGACTGGTTGGATCTCCTTGCAGTCCCAGGGACTCTCAAGAGTCCTCTCCAACACCACAGTTTGAAAGCATCAATTCTTCAGCGCTCAGCTTTCTTCACAGTCCAACTCTCACATCCATACATGACAACTGGAAAAACCATAGCCTTGACTAGATGGACCTTAGTCGGCAAAGTAATGTCTCTGCTTTTGAACATACTATCTAGGTTGGTCATAACTTTTCTTCCAAGGAGTAAGCGTCTTTTAATTTCATGGCTGCAGTCACCATCTGCAGTGATTTTGGAGCCCAAAAAAAGAAAGTCTGACACTGTTTCCACTGTTTCCCCATCTATTTCCCATGAAGTGATGGGACCAGATGCCATGATCTTAGTTTTCTGAAGGTTGAGCTTTAAGCCAACTTTTTCACTCTCCTCTTTCACTTTCATCAAGAGGCTTTTTAGCTCCTCTTCACCTTCTGCCATAAGGGTGGTGTCATCTGCATATCTGAGGTTATTGATATTTCTCCCAGCAATTTTGATCCCAGCTTGTGTTTCTTCCAGCCCAGCATTTCTCATGATGTACTCTGCAAATAAGTTAAATAAGCAGGGTGACAATATTTAGCCTTGACGTACTATTTTCCTGTTTGGAACCAGTCTGTTGTTCCATGTCCAGTTCTAATTGCTGCTTCCTGGCCTTCACACAGATTTCTCAAGAGGCAGGTTAGGTGGTCTGGTATTCCCAACTCTTTCAGAATTTTCCACAGTTTATTGTGATGCACACAGTCAAAGGCTTTGGCATAGTCAATAATGCAGAAATAGATGTTTTTCTGGAACTCTCTTGCTTTTTCCATGATCCAGCGGATGTTGGCAATTTGATCTCTGGTTCCTCTGCCTTTTCTAAAACCAGCTGAACATCAGGAAGTTCACAGTTCACATATTGCTGAAGCCTGGCTTGGAGAATTTTGAGCATTACTTTACTAGCATGGGCAATGGCACCCCACTCCAGTACTCTCACCTGGAAAATCCCATGGATGGAGGAGCCTGGTAGGCTGCAATCCATGGGGTTGCTAAGAGTCGGACATGACGTAGCGATTTCACTTTCACTTTTCACTTTCATGCATTGGAGAAGGAAATGGCAACCTACTCCAGTATTCTTGCCTGGAGAATCCCAGGGATGGGGGAGCCCGGTGGGCTGCTGTCTATGGGGTCGCACAGAGTCGGACACGACTGAAGTGACTTAGCAGCAGAGATGAGTGCAATTGTGCGGTAGTTTGAGCATTCTTTGGCATTGCCTTTCTTTGGAATTGGAATGAAAACTGACCTTTTCCAGTCCTGTGGCCACTGCTGAGTTTTCCAAATTTGCTGGCATATTGAGCGCAGCACTTTTACAGCATCATCTTTCAGGATTTGAAACAGCTCAACTGGAATTCCATCACCTCCACTAGCTTTGACATTCCAGGATATCTGGCTCTAGATTAGTGATCACACCATCATGATTATCTGGGTCATGAAGATCTTTTTTGTACAGTTCTTCTGTGTATTCTTGCCACCTCTTCTTAATATCTTCTGCTTCTGTTAGGTCCATATCATTTCTGTCCTTTATCGAGCCCATCTTCGCATGAAATGTTCCCTTGGTATCTCTCATTTTCTTGAAGAGATCTCTAGTCTTTCCCATTCTGTTTTTTTCCTCTATTTTTTTGCACTGATCGCTGAAGAAGGCTTTCTTATCTCTTCTTACTATTCTCTGGAACTCTGCATTCAGATGGTTATATCTTTCCTTTTCTCCTTTGCTTTTTGCCTCTCTTCTTTTCACAGCTATTTGTAAGGCCTCCTCAGACAGCCATTTTGCTTTTTTGCATTTCTTTTCCATGGGGATGGTCTTGATCCCTCTCTCCTGTACAATGTCATGAACCTCATTCCATAGTTCATCAGGCACTCTATCTATCAGATCTAGGCCCTTAAATCTATTTTTCACTTCCACTGTATAATCTTAGAAGGTAGTTATTCTCAGCAAAAATAAAGATTAAAATTCCAAACTTACAAAACATAAGGCGATCCATACTAAAGAGAGAGAATTGTAAACAATCACTTTTACTGTATGGTTCATAAGAAGAAAGAGGGTACTTATCACCGTACTGAAAAACTAACGAAGGAAATGCCTGGATTCCTCAGCCTCAGGAGAGGCTTGCCTCTCCTCTTAATTTCTGAATATTCAGGAATTAATAAGGAACAGAGGATTCCTGACAGATACAAAACAGTGCGCAGGAAGCCTCCTGTTAAATGCTTCCTGACAGTTGTTAGTTGTCCGTATATTAGTTTTGTATCCAGCAGCTTTATCAAGTTCATTGATGAGCTCTAGTAATTTTCTGGAAGTCTTTAGGATGTTCTATGTATAAAATCATTCCATCTGCAAACAGTGACAGTTTTACCTCTTCCAATTTTTAAAATTCCTTTTTCTTCTTTGATTGCTGTGGCTAAGATTCCCAAAACTATGTTGTATAAAAGTGGTAAGAATGGTCATTCTTGTCTTTTCCTGATCTTAGTGGAAATGCTTTCAGCTTTTCACTGTTGAATATGGTGTTAGCTATGGATTTGTCATATATGGCCTTTATTATGTTGAGGTAAAGTCACTTTTTCTCCCATTCTGAATTATTTTTTTTAATCATAAATGGATGTTGAATTTTATTAAAAGGTTTTTCTGCATCCATTGAGATGATCATATGGTTTTTATTCTCCAGTTTGTTAACATGGTCTATCACATTGAATTTGTTACCGAGCCCGAGTTCACTTTGTTTGCCACACTACAGGTTAATAAATTGGAGATGAGGTGTTGTGGCAAGAAATACAACTTTATTCAGAAAGCCAGAAGACTAAGAAGATGGCAGACTAATATCTCAAAATCATCTTATCGGGGTCTGGATGCCAGATTCTTATATAGAAGAAAGAGGGAGAGGAGGTAAGGAAATAAAGTAAAAAGGTCATAAGTCTTGCAAATATCTCCTGGAATGGCCATCCGTGGGGAGGGGATATGTTAATTTCTTCTTTTCAGGTGGGCAGGGTCAGATTGTCTCTCTCTGAGTTGAACAAAGCCCAGAGGGGTAGGATTTCCTATGGCAAGCCCTTATCTATAGCTTCCTTTGTGGCTCAGCTGGTAAAGAACCCACCCACAATACAGGCGACCTGGGTTTGATCCCTGGATTGGGAAGATCCCCTGGAGAAGGGAAAGGCTACCCACTCCAGTATTCTGGCCTGGAGAATTCCATGGACTGTATAGTCCATGGGGTCGGAAGGAGTCAGACATGATTGAGCAAGTTGAAGTGGGATAGCTATAGATAGTGATTATAATAACAAAAGCAGTGAAAAGTAAAAGTTAAAGAAATAGATCCAACAAGGAGTTAGAATTTGCACTTCCCTGTTTGAGGATATTAAAAAATCCTTGCATCCCTGGAATAAATCCCACTTGATCATGGTGCATGATCAACAGTATTATATCCAATTAAATTATCACTTGCTACTGAGGCTGAAATGAATATTTTTTCAAGTAAGAGTTTATCAACAGTAAACCCCGTCAGTAGTGAACTGTGTTCCCTCAAAATTCTTTGGTTGAAATCCTATCCCCTAGTACCAAAGAATGTGGGTATATTTAGTGATAGTGAAACTGTTAACCTCAGATTGGGACTTGAACCCATGCACCAGGACTCAAACCCAACCAAAATGCTGCATGGGACTCTAGCCCATGTGACCTGGACTCCAACCTGGCTGAAACGCAGTTTGGGACTCTAATCCACATGGAACTCGAACCCAGTCAAAACCCTTCTTGGGACTTGAATCCACGATCTTTTAACTAGAATCACTCACCTGATATCTGGATTTACAGAGGCTCAGGTTTTTGAGTCTCAGCACAGAAGTAATTCAGCAAGACACAAAGTAATAGGCAAGAAATGGATCTATTAATAAAAGATGCGTGTAAAAGATAATGAAGGAGGAAACAGACAGAACAGGCTCCATCTTGAAAGCAGGACTCCATCTTGGACCAGACTGTGGACTTTGAGTTATATGCTTACTATCTATGGAAATGACATACCAACTGGAAAACCAGATCCCCAGGATGGAAGAGCCCCAGGGCTCATACCTAGACCCTCAGACACCTAAAAGAATACCCTAATTATCTGTGTAACCAAATAGAAAAATAAATTCTATTATGCTTATTGGGGTATGACCATAGGCCTATTGATAATTGCCCACTGTTAACTACCTAGGCTTAAGGCATGTGAATCAAGGGTTAACTTGGATTGTATCGATCTTTTCCTTTATTCAGACTAGTTTCAGAAAATTTAGGGAGGTGGGTTTGAGCACGTACACTTAGGGTATATAAGGTTTTCACAAAAACTGGTCAGGGTCCTTGGCTAAGAGGAGACTCTGCCTTGGGCCTGCTGGTGTAATAAACTGCACTCCACTATCTGCATTGTCCTTCTGAGTGAGTTTGCTTCCCAGAATACATGGCTACAACATTTGGTACATTGGCCAGGAAACTCCTCACTTTGAGGAGACAAGTCCTGTTTGGGACTACTCCAAGGCCTTGCAGCTCGAATCTTCTAGAAGGGGGAAGGCACCTCACCCTTCTGGAAGCATTCTGCTTCTCAATGCCCAGACCTTTCACGTTAGCAGGTGGTGGACGGCAGCAGGGGAACTGAGTGCTCAGGTGAGGAGGAACCCACCCGGCAGGGTGGAAGAGGGGCCTGATCACCACCCTGGGAGGGACTAGAAGGGGCATGGACCCACAGGAGCCTGGAATAGGCAGATGGTGGTGATTGCTTCGTACACAGGTTGACGAGTGTGTTAGGGCTTAGGAAGGAAATTTGTGAATGTCATTTAGGAGGTGGTGTCCACGCCATCTTGGGGAAAATTATTATCAAGCAGTCACCAGGGGATTCTTAGGAGAAGAAACTTGGTCTTTGTGCGCTCGTATTCTGCAGGTGTCCCATCTGCTGTGAAATTCTTGGTCCCCTCGGAACTGGCAGGCTAGAAGGAGGGGACACACAGATGAGTACGACCTGGCTTTTCTGGATGCCGCCTGGGATGTGGGATATTTAACCCATCTGTGTTTTCATCCACACCTGATCAAGGCCACCAAGGCGGAACGGACTTTAAAAGTTAAGGGAGAAACAGTCTTGGATCACGTGCTGTTCTGGTTTGGCCGTGCTGACCGGCAGGTGAAGACATGCCGATCCCCCTTCTCCCTCTGGGATCTGGCAGGTAAGGCTCTTCTCACCCCAATTAGGAAGGAGGTGGAATGGCAATTTAAGTGTCATTGATTGGAAATATCAGAAGTACATAGGGTACTGAGAACTTCGTAGGCAGAAAGAAAAGGAAAAGTAGAAGATCCAAGAAGGTAAGCAAGATGAGGGGAAGTGAATCTAAGGCAACTGTATTGGAGTGCATGATTAAAAATTTAAAGAAGGGATGGAGGAGACTATGGGTAAAGATGATGCTAACCGCCTCCACATACTCTGTGAGGCCGAATGGCCCCCTCTGGGAGTAGGATGGCCACCAGAGAACACCATGAACTTAAAAATAGTGGAAGCAGTCTATACAGTAGTCACAAGAGAGCCAGGACACCCGGATCAATATCCATATATTGACTTATGGCTAGGGTTAGCTCAAGACCCTCCTACCTGGACAAGGTTCTGTATCCAGAAGGGAAAGGGAAAAATATTAATGGCACAAAGATTGACTGATGATAAAAAAGGAAATTCCGCAGGATTTGGACAGGGATGACCTGACCCCTCCCCAATACTGGATAATGATGCGCCCGCCTCCAAGTGCTCCACAAGGACCGGAGGCCGCCTTAATGCCCAATGCAGGGCCAGGTGAAGTCCTGCAGGAGCCACTGATCCTCTGGAAGCACTCCCGGAGATCGTAGAGCCGCTGTTTCAGCAGGCTCCAATCCCAGCGATGGAGACCTCTGGTCAACGCCCCCAGGATTCCACCTCAGCTAGATCTCCTAGATTGTATCCATTCTCCTGGTGAGTACTGACAGGAAGGGGGAAGAAAACATAGGAATTAGATAGAGGCTGTGCTCTGCCAAGGAACAGCATAAAAGAACCCCACTGCAGATGCCCCTCAGAGATCTACAACAGCCTCCGTTCAGGACGCATGTGGGCACTACCATCAGCCCCCTGTAGCTTATTATTACCAGCCATTTTCCTCTACAGATATATTAAACTGGCAGAGACACACTCCACCACACTCGGGGGAGCCACAAGCCCTAATTAGGCTAATGGAGACTATTTTTCAAACCCACCGCCCTACATGGGATGACATAATCCAACTACCAGTCTCCCTTTTCAGCACTGAGGAAAGACACAGGATCCTGAGGCCAGAAAATGGTTAAGATAAATGGCACCTGGGGGTACTGCAAACCTGCAGCAGTGGGCAGAACTAGCCACCCTCGATGAGAGGCCCAACTGGGACTGTAACACAGAGGAAGGGAGGGGCCACCTGGAGAGATATCAGGTGGCTATTTTACAAGGTCCCAAGAGGGGGGCCCAAAAACCTATAAGTAGGCCAAAACCCTCTGCAGTGATTCAAAGGGAAAGCGAATCACCCTCTGAGTTCTACGAAAGACTGTGCAAGGCCTGTGGACTTTACACACCAATAGATACAGAGGCTGCTGGGTCTCAGATGGTGACAAAGGCCCCTTTGCGTCTCAAGCCTACCCCGAAAATGTCAGATGGGGGGACACCAAGTGACTCATGAATTTTTATACATCCTGAATGCCCAGTACCTTTGTTGGGAAGAGACTTGCTGTCTAAATTGGGGGCACAAGTGACCTTTCCCCACCACAAAAGACCCACTCTTTGAGTGGGCTCAACCACCTATTTACTCTTCCTCTCGGTAACCTCTCAGTATGAATAGAGGTTGCACAATCTCTCGGAAGGGAAACTGGATGGGCTAAACAGTTGAGACAGAGTTAACTCAACAATTCCCTGAGATCTGGGCAGAAGAAACCCCTCCTCCCCCACCCCCCAAATTTTGCAAAACAAGTCCCACTGGTAATAGAACTCAAACCTAGTACAATTACGTCAGCGCTCGCCTTGGGCCTGCCAGGCCTTGCTAAGCTGTTTATTCTACATGACTGAAAAGGACAAGGTGGCTATGGGAGTATTACCCCAGATTAAGGGGGCATGGGACAGACCCGTGGCTTATCTCCCAAAACAGCTGGACAATGTTGCTACTGGGTGGCTGGTATGCTTATAGGCAGTTGCTGCAGTTGCCTTACTGGTTCAGGAGGCAACCAAGCTGACTTTGGGCCAAGATTTGATCATGAGAGTCCCGCATGAGGTCAACACTCCTGCCAAGGGAACCCCATAAATGGCTGTCGACATCTGGATTACTCAATATGAGGGACTGTTATGTGAAAACCCCCACGTTAGTATTGAACCTTGTCAGGCCCTGAATCTGGCCCTGAATCTCTTTGTGAAGGTGGGCCCTCATATGATTGCAAGGAAATATGCCAGTAGACCTGACTTGAGAGACCAGCCAATCCCGACCCAGATTTGGTCCTGTACACCAAAGGCACCAGCCTGGTGAAACAAGGACAACGACTGTCGGGATATGCAGCAGTCACGGAAGAAACCATCCTTGAGGCTAGCTCTCTGCCATCACACTGGTCCGCTCAACGGGCCGAACTATTTGCTCTAATCCGGGCCCTCCAGTGGTCAAAAGGTAAGAAGACAAACATTTACACAGACTCCAGGCATGCTTTTGCCACACTACATGTACACAGGGCTCTGTATAAGGAGAGAGGCCTTTTGACAGCTAGTGGAAAAGATATTAAAAGTAAGGAAGAAATTCTGACCCTATTAATTGCTGCCTGGGAACCAGAAAGGGTTGCAGTCATACATTGCCGAGGACATCAAAAAGAGGATACCCCCTGGGCTTGGCAAAACAGACTGGCAGATAAGACCACTAAACAAGCAGCCGAGGGCTTGAGGGTAACAAGTCAAGCCCCTAAAAAGCTCTTGTATTGGCGGAGCTGCCTGAGCTAATGCTGGACTCTCCAAAATACACTGAAGCCCAAAACCAACCAGGCAAAGAGGAAGGGGCCATCAAGACTGAAAAGGGATAGTGGGAATTGCCAAGTGGCAAATTATTGATGCCAGAGGATCTGGCACCCACTCTGGTAAGCCAAACACACTAAGCGATCCACCTAGGCCATGATAAACTGGAAGAGCTAATTCGAAAATATTTCTTGGTTCCCCACCTCTCTTCCCTACACAGGACAAAATCTCAGAATTGCACTGCCTGTTCACAGGTCAATGCTGCCTCTCAGCACAGACAGAAACCTTCGGGGATTCAGCTAAAAGGCACGCTGCCCACTGAACACCTGGAAGTGCATTTCACTGAAATGAAACCTCACCGACACTACCCTTACCTGCTGGTCATGGTAGGTACTTTCTCCGGATGGGTAGAAGCTTTTCCTACCCGGACTGAAAAAGCACCAAAAGTAGCCTGGTGCCTGTTTAGGGAGATAGTTCCCAGAACTGGATTTCCTACCAGCATTGGATCAGACAATGGCCCGGCTTTTGTAGCTGATTTAGTACAACAAGTAAGCAAAACATTAAACATCAAGTGGAAATTATATACAGCATATAGGCCCCAGAGTTCTGGGATGGTGCAAGGACCCAACTGGACACTTAAAGAGACATTCTCCAAGTGGATCATAGAGACCGACTGCTCCAGGGTGGACTTGTTTCTGACGGCTCTGTTCACACTCAGGATGACCCCATGGTCCCATGGCTATTCTCCATACAAAATTGTGTATGGGAGGCCCCCTCCCATAATAAAACAGGTGTCAACAAATTTGCCTCAGGTAAGGGGAGATGGAACAACTGGGTAAGGTAATAAATCAGGCAACTAAGTTTGTACAAGAAAGGGTGCCACTCCCCCTAGGGGAACAGATTGATGAATTGGTTCCCGGGGATTTGTGTCATGGACTGGCAACACGACTCCTTGGCCTCACATTGGAAGGGTCCATATACTGTTGTTCTAACCACCCCTACGGCAGTTAAAGTTGCAGGTGTCACTCCCTGGATCCACCACATGAGGGTGAAGAGAACATACCACGCAGACCCAGAAAACGCTGAGTGGGCTGCACAGAGGAACCCCACTGACCCTCAAGAGACTAAGATCATCCTTAAGAAGAAGGAAAAGAAGATCCTGGATGAGCCCCTTCAGGATATGCCGCATAATCAACTCCTGCTGCTTGGCCTCATCAACGTGATTTTGAATTTAACTTTCGTTTCAACTCAGGAAAATGTTTCCATCTCACGGGCACATTCCTACGTGGACCTCCACAGCACCTGCAACGGCTGGCTAAGTGGGGCTATGCCTCTGTCTGTGATGGATGGACTTCCTTGGGTGTCACCGCTCCACCAAGGAGATTTTAAACCTGCTCTTTTCTGGGACAACAAAAAGAGACTTTCCTTTCTCTCGTCAATCATAATCTCTCCCTGCTCTCTTGGTGTAAGCCAGACCTACAGTCAATAGACTCGGGTCATGGGGTTACATTTGATGTAAACGCCAGTTTCATAGGAGTAACAGAAGCCTATACCTCATAGTTAAAGAAAAAAAAAGGAAAAAAGCCCTCTGACTGGCATGGCAGGACAGGCCTCTAGGTATGTTGAATAATTCTACCAAGTCTGGGATGAATATTTTTGGATGACCCCAGAAAATAGTCAATTAATTACTCCTGCTGTCTATGGGGTCACACAGAGTCGGACACGACTGAAGTGACTTAGCAGCAGCAGCTGCTGCTATATGCTGGGAACAGAAAGAACAAAGGGTAGGGTTTGGTGACCTCCATTAGACCGAAAAGAACTAAAATATATGGGGTACCTAGCCCCCGAACAATGTAAATGAACATTCGAGGTCACATACCACCCCAACCAGTCCATCCATTGGCAAGGCTCTGATTGGAAATATAACCCTGAAATTCCCTGGGTGGCATGCAATGAAACCCAATGGCTTTGTGGGCCTAACCTTTGGCCTTGGTTACCAATCGGCTGGGTAGGCTGCTGCACACTGGGATTCCCTTTTGCCCATGGCAGCATAAAGCCTAACCTACAACAAGCCCTGGTAAATCTACCTCATTTACATGCTAGGTGGACAAGGTCTGTGTTTCAATGGTATGAGTATATTGCTGCCTGATTTGTACCTTCTATAGGGACAACAGATATTATGATTAAAGTAGAGGCCTCGACTAATTTCACAAAACAGGCCCTCCTAGATGGCGCTAAAGCCATCCAAGCCTTAAATGAAGAACAAATCCAAATGAGAAAAGCAGTAATTCAAAATAGAATGGCTTTGGACATGCTCACAGCTGCTCAAGGAGGGACCTGTGCTATAATTAAAGTTGAATGTTGTGGCAATGTATCAGCTGCTTTAGATGACATGAAAAACCAGGTAAAAGCAATATCAAATGAATAGATTCCTTTCTGGACTTCGGTCCTATCCTGGGTGAAGGTGATTGGTGGAAAACTGTATTTACCCTTGTTAGAATTGCCTTGATAGTTCTGCTTTGTGGACCATGCATTTTACAATGTTTTATGTATGGATGTAAGAGTTGGACTGTGAAGAAGGCTGAGCGCCGAAGAATTGATGCTTTTGAACTGTGGTGTTGGAGAAGACTCTTGAGAGTCCCTTGGACTGCAAGGAGATCGAACAAGTCCATTCTGAAGGAGATCAGCCCTGGGATTTCTTTGGAAGGAATGATGCTAAAGCTGAAACTCCAGTATTCTGGCCACCTCATGCGAAGAGTTGACTCATTGGAAAAGACTTTGATGCTGGGAGGGATTGGGGGCAGGAGGAGAAGGGGACGACAGAGGATGAGATGGCTGGATGGCATCACTGACTCGATGGACGCGAGTCTGGGTGAACTCTGGGAGTTGGTGATGGACAGGGAGGCCTGGCGTGCTGCAATTCATGGGATCGCAAAGAGTCAGACATGACTGAGCGATTGAACTGAACTGATGAACTTTGTAACCCAAAGGTTGGTGTCGTTCTCCCAAATTGGTGGTCGGAGAGCTAGGGTGCAATATATCCCTATGAGTGATGCTCATACTATGAGATAAGAGCATCAAGAAAGGGAAATGAAGGAGGAAACAGACAGAACAGGCTCCATCTTGAAAGCAGGACTTCATCTTGGGCCAGACTGTGGACTTTGAGCTATATGCCCAGTATCTATGGAAACGACATACCAACTGGAAAACCAGACCCCCAGGATGGAAGAGCCCCAGAGCTCATACCTAGACCCTCAGACGCCTAAAAGAATACCCTAATTATCTGTGTAACTGAATAGACCACAAGCCTGTTGATAATTGTCCACTGTTAGCTACCAAGGCTTAAGGCAAATGAATCACTCACGGGTTAACTTGGATTGTATCTTTCTTTCCCTTTGTTCAGACTAGTTTCAGAAAATTTGGGCAGGTGGGTTTGAGCACGTACACTTAGGGTATATAAGGTTTTCACAAAAACTGGTCTGGGGCCTTGGCTAAGAGGAGACTCTGCCTTGGGCCCGCTGGTGTAATAAACTGCACTCCACTATCTGCATTGTCCTTCTGAGTGAGTTTGCTTCCCAGAAACTGTGGCTACAACAATACAAGCAGCCTGGCCAGGAAGCTCTGCTTGAGGATTAAGTGGGCTACAATTTTATCGTCAAAGTAAAGTGAGGGAGGGGGAAAGAATCCTTTTCTTGAGCAGATGTCAGGCTTATTTCACAAGCCCTGCCTTCCTATCAGGCGGGAGAGTGTCTGACCCCGTGAAGTTAAATTAGGATTGTCATAGTGCTTTGGGTTCCCTGGTGGCTCAGACAGTAAAGAATCTCCCTGTAATGCAGGAGACCAGGGTTCAGTCCCTGAATTGGGAAGATCTCCTGGAGAATTGAGTGAAGATCCCCTGGAGAAGGGAATGGCAACTCACTCCAGTATTTTTGCCTAGAGAATTTTCTGGATAGATGAGCCTGGCAGGCTATGGAACAACACAGAGTTGGACATGACTGAGCAAATAACACACAAATATTATAGTGCTTATTCAAATCAGTAGAAGCCTGTTGAAATTTTTCTTTCACCTAATGGCCTGCGGCATAGCTCATGCTTTTATTTACAAGTTTATAGTTAAGCAAGCCTGCTTCATTCCACAACATTTCAATCGATTTCTTGAGAGATCCTTAACTTACAGTGGTCTCCCCAAATTTCCTAAGTTTTCTTCTCTATCTGTAGTCCCTTACCGGGACTGTGTAACTATCCGGTACTGCCTGTATAACTATCCTTTCTATTCCTATCAATAGAGCCTTGAAAATGAAGATTAAGTTAAAATGAGGCTCTAAGAGTGGGCCTTAATCCAATGTCACTGGTGACTGTGTGAGAAGAAGAAATTTGGACATACAAAGGGACACCAGAAGTATCTGCTGTAAGAAAAGACCACATGAAGACATCATGAAAAGACAGTTATCTGCAGCCACTAGGAAAGGCTTCAGAAGAAACCAAACCAATTGACAGTTCAGTCACTCAGTCATGTCCGACTCCCTGCAACCCCATGGACTGCAGCACGCCAGGGCTTCCCTGTCCATCACCAACTCCCAGAGCTTGCTCAAACTCATGTCCATCAAGTCGGTGATGCCATCCAACCATCTCATCCTCAACCAATTGACACCTTGACCTTAAACTTCCCAACTCTGCAACTGTGAGAAAGTAAATTCTGTTTTTTTCAGCCATTAGTCTGTGGTATTTGTTATGGCAGCTCTAGCAAGCTAATGTAGCCTCTTGTACCAAGTACTGGGGACTTCCCTGGTGGTCCAGCGGCTAAGACTTTGTGCTCTCAATGCAGGGGGACTGGGTTCAACCCCTGGTTGGGGAAATGGATCCCACATGCTGCAACTAACCATTAGTATGCCATAACTAAGAGTTTGTATTCCACAACTAAAGATCCTGAATGCTGCAATGAAGACCAAAGATCCTATGCACTACAACTAAGACCCAGTGCAGCCAAATTAAAAAAAGAAAAGTACTGATACTTTAACTCTCAAATATTTTCAAGTCAGAGCAATATTTCTGCAGTATGCTGACTGACGTACAGTTGGCCCTTGAACAACACAGGGTTTAGGGGAACTGACCTTCTGTGTAGCTGAAAGTCCAAATATAATTTATAGCTGGTCCTTCGTATCTGTGGTGCCACACCTCAGATCTTGTAATACTGTTGTATTTACTGTTGATAAAAAATTCACCCATAAGTGTACTAGCACAGTTCAAACCCATGTTGTTCAAGGGTCAACTCTAGATAAGAATGGTCATGGGTCAGAGATCAGCTAAGGGTTTTGAGCTATTCTGTTCCCCATGGCAACTGTAAGGGTTGAAGGTATCAATATGTCATGCACATCTGTAACTCATTCGTGACACTTCATCTGGGAAGCTCTTTTCCAAAGGATAAATTCTAGGAAGAAGTAAAATGATCTCATAAGGAATGTCTGACATTCACAGGAGAAGTTTCTTTCTATAATATATATGCTCTGAGCCCCAGGCAGAGTTTCAGAATGGCTATCTAAAAAAAAAAAGTATTAAACAGAAGGACGCTACCTGATGACTTCTCACTGAGCCAAGCTCCAATTTCTCTTATCACAGTTACCTTCCAGCTATACTTTTTCTGCTTCTCCATTTGGATTCCAGTGTGAGGACAGATCTGTGAGTATAGCCACATTCTCTCCTTTGGGTTTCTCTCTGAAAATACAAAGATTTTTATCTTATGTTTGCTCCTAGCTTTATAATTCTCTTTTTATATTTTATTTATTGTCACTATGTTTCGGACAGAGACAATGTGTTGAGAGTGAATAAACGGAGACATCTTAATCAGAAACCCGACATAGCCATTATTTAAAAGGGTTCAAATTCCTCTTTCCCTAAGATATTGGCTTATGAGACAGTACATGAGGATTCATGTGTTCGATTCAGCTATGTTAAGGAGCATGAAAATACCCCAAATGAAATTTCATGCTTGATAATTGGACAATATTGAAGAATATTTAGTAACTATTTAGAAAGCATTGTTTACACCTTGGCAAATAAAGATTAAAGTTTAATTTTCCTAGCAAAACAATGTTTCCTAAAATGTTAGTTCTGAAGCTTACTTTATCTAGTATAAACTAGTGCTCTCATTCGGGGTTATCCTCACCCCACTCAACTGAGGACATTTGGCAATCTAGAGACAATTTTTAGTTTTGTGACTTAGGGGGTGCTACTAGTGGGCAGAAGTCAGGGATGTTGCTAGACATTTTACAATCCATGGAATAACCCCACACAGCAAAAATTGTTGTTCAGTTGGTGAGCCACGTCCGACTCTTTGTGACCCCATGGACTCCAGCATGCCAGCCTTCTCTGTCCTTCACTGTCTCCAAGAGTTTGCTCAAGCTCATGTCCATTGAGTGCATGATGCTATTTAATCATCTCATCCTCTGCTGCCCTCTTCTCCTTTTGCCTTCAACCTTCAATCTTTCCCAGCATTAGTGTCTTTTCCAATGACTTGGCTCTTTGCATCAGGTGGGCAAAGTATTGGAGCTTCAGCTTCAGCATTAGTCCTTCCAATTAACAAAAAATTATCTGTCCCCAAATTTCAATAGTGTTAATTGTACTTGCTTCCCTAGAGGTCCAGGGATTAGATTCCCAGAAATCGTTTATCTATTGGTGAGTGTGCCTTTACTTCTAAGGGGCTATTTCTGAAAGCTATTACCAGAGAGGAGCCGCAATCTCGCTTACATCTAGGAAACACTTGCTGAGTGAATGACAAAACGGATTAGAGGATAAATAAAGTGAGCAGAGTCAGCCATTTTACCAAACAGATCTTGCTGCTGCTGCTGCTAAGTCGCTTCAGTCTTGTCCGACTCTGTGCGACCCCATAGAAGGCAGCCCACCAGGCTCCCCCGACCCTGGGATTCTCCAGGCAAGAACACTGGAGTGGGTTGCCATTTCCTTCTCTACTGCATGAAAGTGAAAAGTGAAAGTGAAGTCGCTCAGTCGTATCTGACTCTTAGCGACCCCATGGACTGCAGCCTACCAGGCTCCTCCGTCCATGGGATTTTCCAGGCAAGAGTACTGGAGTGGTTTGACATCTTACGAGCTCCCATTACTTCCTGCGGCAGAACTGGTCCTTTTCAGTCAAGTCTCCCGAGCAGGGCCGCGACTGGAGGAATGTTGGACTACATTTCCCAGAGTTCCAAGGGATCTCGCGCAGGCGCTCTTGGAAAACTACGGCGTCCCTCTCCTCAGAAGCTGGCAGGTCGCTACCAGCCTGCCCTCGCCACTCCCTCAGTCTTACCTGCCTCGCAGTCTAAACTCCACTCTGCACTACTTCTGCTAGTGTGTGTGTGTGCCGCTGCAGACTAGACTTATGGCCTCGACGTTGAGGTTCAACGGGAGGGTGGTACTGGTTACCGGCGCCGGGGGAGGTGAGTACGTGAAGGCTGGAGGGCGGGTGTCCAGCTCACTGTCCTTCTGGGAAACCCCCCCACCCCCGTCCCCACTTTTTTTTTTTTCTTTTACCCTCTTTGGTCTGGGTTACGCACGCAGCTGTAGCTGCGGTCCCAGCATCTGGGCTGCGGGCCGCGGTGACTAGGCGGCTTGGGGAGCCGGCGATTGGACTCGGGGGGTGGGGGCGGGGGGGCGGGGGGAGTGGGAGGATGGACAATGACTATTCTCGGGTCGCCAAATCTCCTGAGGGTGGAGAGGTGGGGCTGGCCAGCCTTGAGTGGGGACCCAGAAACTCCTGGTGCAGCTCTCCTCACCTCCTCCCACCCCCTCCCCGCGCCCCCTGGTCCCTCAGGGCTTTGGATCTGGGGAGGACAGAGGCCGGGCTGGGCTGCGGGTTGCAAAACTAGGTGAAAATTCATTCCAGCGCTCATCTGTGCATATAAATGGCAACCCTTCCTGTCAATAGACTCTCTAGGCCTCTGTCAAGTCTTTTAAACATGGCAGAAAAGCCATCTGGTGATTGGAATCACTCCCCACCCCTTGCCCCCAGTAGTAGAGATGTCAGCCCCTTGTCTTTGAAAAGTCAGTTGCCATTTCCTCTGACTTTTAAGCTCTTGAGAGGGCCTTCTTTTTAAAAAAGGCATCTGGTAAGAGTTCTCCTTTTGCTTATCAAGCCAAGCACAGTACTGTCAAGTCCACTGGAGTCTTGGCATGGAGTTGTAAACTCTAGCGGCTGCTGGACTCAGGCAGGCCATAGAGGAGTAAAGTGAGTGTGGGGTGGGGCATTAGGAACTGGAGAGCCGAGGTCTTTCTGAAGTGGGCCCAACCTCCCTGTATTTCAGAAGCAACGTGAAGATTTGTTATGTGAAATAACTCCTATTTTTAAAGGACAAAAATTAAAACAAACTACTCATACCTACATGGATGCTTTGCAGTGAGATTTTACACTATTCCAAGTGTAAAGGTCCGTCCAGTCAAAGCTATGGTTTTTCCAGTAGTCATGTATGGATGTGAGAATTGGACTATAAAAAAAGCTGAGTGCTGAAGGATTGATGCTTTTGAACTGTGGTGTTGGAGAAGACTCTTAAGAGTCCCTTGGACTGCATGGTGATCCAGCCAGTGAATCCTAAAGGAAATCAGTCCTGAATGTTCTTTGGAGACTGATGCTGAAGCTGAAACTCTAATACTTTGGCCACCTTATGCAAACTGATTAATTGGAAAAGACCCTGATACTGGGAAAGATTGAAAGTGGGAGGAGAAGGGGATGACAGAGGATGAGATGGTTGGATGGCATCACCGACTCAATGGACATGAGTTTGAGTAAACTCCAGGAGTTGGTGAGGGACAGGGAAGCCTGTCGTGCTGCAGTTCATGGGGTCTCAAAGAGTCTGACACAACTGAGTGACTGAATTGAAGTGAACTGAAGTGTAAGAGGCCCATACACTTTGATTATACCCACTGGTAGTGTTTTGGTACAAGACTTGTCTTGGTATAAGACTTGGTATAAGGGTTGGTATAAAGCCCAACTTGACGTTATGGGGCTTTGATTACCCACTGGTAGTGTCTTATACCAAGAATGGACCTAATGCAGAATTAATTTAAATTATATATCAAAAGTCACAATGGAGTTCTGACAGTTGAAGTGAAGTCAGTCGCTCAGACATGTCCAACTCTTTGGGACCCTATGAACCAGGGCTTGCCAGGCTACTCTGTCCATGGGATTTCCCAAGCAAGAATACTGGAGTGGGTTTCCATTTCCTTCTCCGGGATATCTTCCCCACTCAGGGATTAAAGCTGGGTCTCCTGCCTTGCAGGCAGACTCTTTACGCTCTGAGCCACTAGGGTTAAATCATACATATTTTCATATTTTCATTTATGAAATGGATTCTCATGCTTCCTTTTAGAAAATGTTTTTAGTATTAATTAGTGGCCAAATATTTTATATCCATAGCTATTTTCATTCTGAAATGATCATATGTTTTTGGGGAAAACATTTTATTTACAGTTAGTTTTTGTTGAAAATAAGTAATATACTCATGTTTTAAGCCATTTTTTGACAGTGAGTGATTCACAGTATGAAATAACCATTGTATGCCAATACCCAGTATACACACACAAACACATACACACACACACAATCTGTATTTGAAACATAGTATATGCAGTGCACTTTGAACTTTTCTATTCTATTTCATTAAGTAAATGCAGATTACAACTCACTAAATTGATTTCATGAAGTATTAATGAGTTGTTCACATGGACCACAGCCTTGTCTAATTCAGTGAAACTGTGAGCCATACCATGTAGGGCCACCCAAGACGAACGGGTCATGGTGGAGAATTTTGATGAAACGTGGTCCACTGGAGAAGGCAATGGCAAACCACTTCAGTATTCTTGCCTTGAGAACCCTATGAACAGTATGAAAAGGCAAAAAGATATGACACTGAAAGATGAATTCCCCAGGTTGGTAGGTGTCCAGTATGTTACTGGAGAAGAGTGGAGAAATCACCGACTCGGTGGACATGAGTCTGAGCAAGCTCCTGGAGTTGGTGATGGACAGGGAAGCCTGGTGTGCTGAGTCCATGGGTCGCAGAGTCAGACACAACTGAGAGACCGAACTGAACTGAGTTGTTATTAGACAATGGTGGATTTAGCGCCTCTCGTTAATAAACTGATACATATTTTAAAGAACCTGGATTATGTTACAGTTATTAGCCGTTAAATTTGAATACTGATCTGGAGCAAATACATGTGGGAAAGTTGAGAGTTACATTTGGGTGTCATTAGAAAAGGAAGACTGAGATCTGATTGCAGTCCCGTAACACAGACTGTTGCCCTTGAGGCCTTGGCGTTCTCCTTTAAGGATATGTATCTGTAGAACGGTGTCACTGCTGAACATCCCAGGAGGGTGGCTGTGAATGCTTGCCAGGCCTGTGTCTGGGAATTTGTCTGACTCCAACTCACTCGTATTCTGAAATGAAAAGAAATATCTTAGCACTATTCAGGTGTTGTTGTTTAGCTTGGAATATTGAAGAGTTTATTGAGTGACTTGGAAGAAGTTTCAGAATTATCTGCTGCTGCTGCTGCTAGTTGCTTCAGTCATGTCCAACTCTGTGTGACCCCATAGACGGCAGCCCACCAGGCTCCCCCGTCCCTGGGATTCTCCAGGCAAGAACACTGGGATGGGTTGCTATTTCCTTCTCCGATGCATGAAAGTGAAAAGTGCAAGTGAAGTCGCTCAGTCGTGTCCGACTCTTAGCAACCCCATGGACTGTGGCCTACCAGGCGTCTCTGTCCATAGGATTTTCCAGGCAAGGGTACTAGAGTGGGATGCCATTGCCTTCTCTGTCAGAATTGTCTAGCCAGTAAACAATTTTGCCACGATGGGTGGTGTAATAAGAAGTTGTATTTGTTAGCAGATGGTAGTAGCGGTTGCTGGGGATGGAAATGTGAGAGTGGTGGAACTGGGCAGTGGGAGAGGGAGTCTGGCCATTGTGAATTTGAGATGGTTATAAAATAGCAAACTGTAGGCCTGGAGATAGTAAGAAGTGTGTGAGTAGTTGGAAATTCTGAAGTCAGGAGGGACTTTGAAGTTGTTTGACTTCCTTTGGGTAAACCTAGAAAGTGAAATAGTCCAGGAAGCTAGTCTCAGAGACTGTTAACTTGAAGGACAGGGCAGTCAAACCCATTGGGAAGAGCACTGAGCAAGCACTGTGCAAAAAGATCAACTGATTTTTGACAGTGTGGAAGAAGTTAAGGTCAGAAGAGATGGGGAAGAGAGGATGGTTGACAGTGAATTTAGGTGCAGGAGAAAGTTAAGACAGGCTTTGAAAGAGGATTAAGAGAAAAATAGAGGCTCTTGAATTTAATTTTTTTGTGCATTTTGACTCTACAGTTGTGCTGGCCATTGCGGGAAATGCAAAAGAATGACATAAATCTCATCCTTTAAGAACCTTCTAGTTTATTTGTGGAGACAGACTAACACATAAAGTATCTAAATGATGTTTATATAAGCATAGACA
Organism: Capra hircus; assembly: GCF_001704415.2. Classification (NCBI taxonomy): domain Eukaryota; kingdom Metazoa; phylum Chordata; class Mammalia; order Artiodactyla; family Bovidae; genus Capra; species Capra hircus. The sequence goes on from NC_030814.1 coordinate 76,168,699, forward strand.
CACAGACATGGGAGGACACAGTGAATCTGTGAATGGACTAGCGGTGGTGTTAGAAACAAGAGAGAGAATTTCACTTTTAACTTGATGTACAGATTTGTGTACAGTTTGCTTGGGCCATTATGATAAAAGTAGATTATTCACATACCTTTTCAGAGAACTGTATAGCTTGGTTTTGAGATAATACTCTGATTAACTGAGATCAATCGCTACTAGAGATGTGTCCCGTTCCTTTCATCTGATGATTTTCTACTTTGTTACCATTTTTTGCATTCTGGTCATGAGTATTGATTTCGTTGAAAACCTCATGTTTAAATCTAGTGCTTCAACCTTGATCTGATAAAATATGAAGCGGCTTGATTTACTGTATTGGCTGGGTTCTTGCTCATCCATTTAGAGTAGATTAAATTTTAAAGTAAATTATTTGCTGATCTTTTAGTTTTGGAAAAAATTTATAATTTGGGTTCTTTATAGAAGAGCTTGATAATTTAGCTGTCTCCTCTTGTTATCTATTTACTTATTTATGAATTAATTTAAATTCAGCTCAGTTCAGTTGCTCAGTCGTGTCTGACTCTTTGCAACCCCATGAACTGCAGCACGCCAAGCCTCCCTGTCCATCACCAACTCCCGGAGTTTATCCAAACTCATGTTCACTGAGTCAGTGATGCCATCCACCCATCTCATGCTCTGTTGTCCCCTTCTCCTCCTGCTCTCAATCTTTCCCAGCATCAGGATCTTTTCAAATGAGTCAGTTCTTTACATCAGGTGGCCAAAATACTGGAGTTTCAGCTTCAATATCAGTCCTTCCAATGAACACCCAGGACTGATCTCCTTTAGGATGGACTGGTTGAATCTCCATGCAGTTCAAGGGACTCTCAAGAGTCTTCTCTAAACCACAGTTTAAAAGCATCAATTCTTTAGCGCTTAGCTTTCTTTATAGTGCAACTCTCACATCCATACATGACTACTGGAAAAACCATAGCCTTGACTAAGCGGGCTTTTGTTGACAAAAGTAATGTCTCTGCTTTTTAATATGCTGTCTGGATCGGTCATAACTTTCCTTCCAAGGAGTAAGCGTCTTTTAATTTCATGGCTGCAGTCACCATCTGCAGTGATTTTAGAGCCCCCCAAAATAAACTCTGACACTGTTTCCCATCTATTTGCCTTGAAGTGATGGTACTGGATGCCATGATCTTCGTTTTCTGAATGTTGAGGTTTAAGCTAGCTTTTCTACTCTCCTCTTTCAATTTCATCAAGAGGCTCTTTAGTTCTTCACTTTCTGCCATAAGGGTGGTGTCATCTGCATATCTGAGGTTATTGATTATTTCTCACAGCAATCTTGATTCCAGCTTGTGCTTCTTCCAGCCCAGTGATTCTCATGATGTACTCTGCAAATAAGTTAAATAAGCAGGGTGACAATATACAGCCTTGACGTATTCTTTTTCTTATTTGGAACCAGTCTGTTGCTCCATGTCCAGTTCTAACTGTTGCTTCCTGACTTGCATACAAATTTTTCAAGAGGCAGGTCAGGTGGTCTGGTATTCCCATCTCTTTCAGAATTTTCCACAGTTTATTGTTATCCACACAGTCAAAGGCTTTGACATGGTCAATAAAGCAGAAATAGATGTTTTTCTGGAACTGTTTTGTTTTTCCATGATCCAGCGGATGTTGGCAATTTGATCTCTGGTTCCTCTGCCTTTTCTAAAACCAGCTTGAACATCTGGAAATTCATGGTTCACATATTGCTGAAGCCTGGCTTGGAAAATTTTGAGCATTACTTTACTAGTCTGTGAGATGAGTGCAGTTGTGCCATAGTTTGAGCATTCTTTGGCATTGCCTTTCTTTGGGATTGGAAAGAACTGACCTTTTCCAGTCCTGTGGCCACTGTTGAATTTTCCAAATTTGTTGGCATATTGAGTGCAGTACTTTCACAGCATCATCCTTCAGGATTTGAAATAGCTCACCTGGAATTCCATCACTCTACTAGCTTTGTAGTGATGCTTCCTAAGGCCCACTTGACTTCACATTCCAGGATATCTGGCTCTAGATGAGTGATCACACCATCATGATTATCTGGGTCATGAAGACCTTTTTTGTACAGTTCTTCTGTGTATTCTTGCCACATCTTAATATCTTCTGCTTCTGTTAGGTCCATACCATTTCTGTCCTTTATCGAGCCCATCTTTGCATGAAATGTTCCCTTGGTATCTCTAATTTTCTTGAAAAGACCTCTAGTCTTTCCCATTCTGTTGTTTTCCTCTATTTCTTAGCATTGATCACTGAAGAAGGCTTTCTTACCTCTTGTTGCTATTCTTTGGAACTCTGCATTCAGATGCTTATATCTTTCCTTTTCTCCTTTGCTTTTTGCCTCTCTTCTTTTCACAGCTATTTGTAAGGCCTCCCCAGACAGCCATTTTGCCCTTTTGCATTTCTTTTCCATGGGGATGGTCTTGATCCATGTTTCCTGTACAATGTCCTGAACCTTTGTCCATAGTTCATCAGGCACTCTGTCTATCAGATCTAGGCCCTTAAATCTATTTCTCACTTCCACTGTATAATCATAAAGGATTTGATTTAGGTCATACCTGAATGTTCTAGTGGTTTTCCCCACTTTTCTTTAATATAAGGCTGAATTTGGCAATGAGGAATTCATGATCTTAACTGCAGTCAGTTCCCGGTCTTGTTTTTGCTGACTGTATAGAGCTTCTTCATCTTTGGCTGCAAAGAATATAATCAATCTGATTTCAGTGTTGACCATCTGGTGATGTCCATGTGTAGAGTCTTCTCTGGTGTTGTTGGAAGAGGGTGTTTGCTATGATAAGTGTGTTCTCTTGGCAAAACTCTATTAGACTTTGCCCTGCTTCATTCTGTACTCCAAGGCCAAATTTGCCTGTTACTCCAGGTGTTTCTTGACTTCCTACTTTTGCATTCCAGTCCCCTATAATGAAAAGGACATCTTTTTTGGGTGTTAGTTCTAAAAAATCTTATAGGTCTTCACAGAACTGTTCAACTTCAGCTTCTTCAGTGTTACTGGTTGGGGCATAGACTTGGATTGCTGTGATATTGAATAGTTTGTCTTGGAAACAAACAGAGATCATTCTTCGTTTTTGAGATTGCATCCAAGTACTGCGTTTTGGACTCTTTTGTTGACCATAATGGCTACTGCATTTCTTCTAACAGATTCCTGCCCACAGTAGTAGATATAATGGTCATCTGAGTTAAATTCACCCATTCCAGTCCATTTTAGTTCGCTGATTCCTAGAATGTCGACGTTCACTTTTGCCATCTCCTGTTTGACCACTTCCAATTTGCCTTGATTCATGGACCTAACATTCCAGGTTCCTATGCAATATTGCTCTTTACAGCATTGGACCTTGCTTCTGTCACCAGTCACATCCACAACTGGGTGTTGCTTTTGCTTTGGCTCCATCTCTTCATCCTTTCTGGAGTTATTTCTCCACTGATCTCCAGTAGCATATTGGGCACCTACCGACCTGGAGAGTTCATCTTTCAGTGTCCTGTCTTTTTGCCTTTTCATACTGTTCATGGGGTTCTCAAGGCAAGATAAACTACCAGTAAGTTTATCAGTTCAGTTTTTAAAAATGTGTACATGTTTAAATGATTTAAAAAATACATAAGTAAGCTTTCCACTCCTTGTTGCTAATCACACAATTCTGGTTCTCAGAGGTGAACCACTAATTCCCAGTTTCTTATAGTCTTCCAAAGATATTCTCTGCCTATAAAGGTTACATAGGTATGTATCCATTTTTGGATGTATAAATTTATACCCCATAGCTTTGAATCTGAATTAAGTATTTTGTGTGTGTATGTGGTGATTATATAGTCAAGGATCAAAGCAAAATGTAGAAACTGTTAGATTTTTGAAACAGGAAAGGACTCAGTAGAAGCAGTTGGCTTTTGTAAAACTGCTCCATTAGTGGAGCCACTATCTCTGAGGCTGCCCTTGGAATTGCCACCACCCAAATAGTCACTGGTCTAGGAACCTAGAGAATGGAAGTTGCCATCCAGAGGTTAGGGAGCTTGATCTAGAAGCTGCCAGTATATCCAGTTAATACCTAGGAAGCTTCAAGAAATTGGCTTCCTAACCAGCAGCACTGGCCAACTGTCACAGTACAGTGACTTCTGCCTAATTTCCTCCTTCCAAATTTCATTTCACATGTGTTTTCGTGCACATGCATTTAATGGTGGAACACAGATTGCATCTAGCATCCTAGAAGCTAGGTAGAATGTAGGAAATGGTAGGTAGAATGTAGGAAATGGTAGGTAAAATGAGTATAAAGTATAGTTTTAAGTTTTCTCACTCCTAAAATTAGAAATAGGTACAGTAGAGGCTGATAGTACCAGTGAAGCCTACTCTTGTAATTAATTGCACATCAGTTACTTTTATAGGGTTTGGATTGAGTAGACCAAAAAAATTATTCTAACATTTGCTCAACTTTATGATTTTTTTTTCTTTTTCTTCAATAGGATTGGGCCGAGCCTATGCCCTGGCTTTTGCAGAAAGAGGTGCATCAGTTGTTGGTAAGTTGATAGATTTTTCTTTTCATTAATACCTAGGAACTAAAATACAGTCTTCACAAGACAGACACCTTTGTATTTACATCAAATAATTTGTCAAGGTCAAAGTTTATCACCAATTTTTTTTCTTCTGCCAGCAAAATCTTTTCCCCATTGAGGCTGATTTTGTAACTTACTTTTTATTTATTTTTTTGTAACTTACTTTTTAAAGTAAACTAAAATTTGCAACTCAGTAGAATTGAGAAAGATAAGCAGGCGTTCACTATTAAATTCTTGAATTTGGTATATTGTGGGCTGTAATTTTTTCTTGCAGCAGACTGGTAGAAGATGAATCCCTATAAGTGTAAATATATTGGTAAGGAAAGAAATAGTGCATTTTCATAACTGGAAGTTTGAAATCAGGAAATCCAAAATATGTTTTTTTTTGTTTGTTTTTTAATTTCTTTCATCAAAATTTTTCAAATGGGAGCTTTTATAACAGTTTAAAAAATTTTAATTGAAGGGGTATTTACATGAGTTTTACTGTGGGGATTCAGCTGGAGGATGGGGTATTTGAGAACACACTAAATGTGGGGGGTTTTAGTAATCTCAGTGGTTTGCCTGGTGTGCTTGGCAGTTGGTGTGGACGTAGGAGTGGGTTTGTCTACAGCCATGTCTTTGTGGGGAGTAACTAAATGGATCTTCGCTGCCAGGTAGGTATGTAGGGCAGTTGTATGCCCCAATATTTATTAATATCTTTCCTGGGCTTTGGCCTCCCAATCACAGTTTTCCTACATCTTACTAGGGAATACAGAGAGAGAAATTTCTCCCAATTTGTTTATGGAGACGTGTAACAGACTTAACAAGCAGCCAGGTTTTCTAAACCAAGAAGACCTAAGTGGGATATTGAATATACTTTTCTCCCTCAGTGTGTATGTGTAGTTTATCTTTATGGAAGGTACACAGAGATCTTGGATGTTGTTTAAGGTCATAACCACAGTGTGTTAATCCAGTCTGCTTCTTGTGGCAAGAAGAACACAATGTCAACACATTTTGACATTGTGATATTTTGTCAGGGGTGTATCGTTCAGACCTTTTTTTTTTTTTTTTTTGCCAGATTGTCCCAAGAATGTGTCATGTCAGGGCCTGTTTTTCTTTACTTTCTTTAGAAAGATATTGCTATTAATTTATTAATATTTTTACTCATAACTTTTTATTTACATCTTTGCACTCAGTTCCATAAATGCTAGGGTCTCTTTTTATCTTTTGTATCTCCTAAAGGACCTAGAATATTGCCTTTTATAAAGAAAGGACTTTATTCATTGGTTCTTTTACTGTTGTAGCCGTTTTTGGGGGATGGGGTGGGGTGAGGAGTGGTTGGTGTGACTTTGAGATTGGTTGAGTAAATTTCCACTTTTTTGTTTGTGGCTGAGTTATAATCTTAGTTTATAAATTTGTTTTGTAAAACCTTTTGCAGCAATGTGTGTGTGTGTGTGTGTGTGGATCAGAATTCCTATATTTATTACTTTTGAATTTGTTGAACTCAGGTTGGACTTTTTCAGTTCTAAGGAAATGATAAACAGGGATGGTGTGTCTCTTGTCATTGACCCAGGGATGGTATTGCAGCAGGTGCTTGTTAAAGTCCAAAAAGGTAGAAAGTTCGTGTTTTTGGAAAATTATTTACCAAACTTGGCTGGAGAACCAGATATAGTTTAGTTTGTGTGAAAGTGCAGAACTTTTCTACCACTTGTTGGCCTGTGAGCTGGCTGTGGATTCTCTAGGCTA